>NC_056693.1:57707500-58002500 GCF_018350215.1 Panthera leo
CCCCACCCCGTTTGGTGGGACCGTCCCCAGCGTGTTGGGCGGACCTCCTCGGCGCTCACGCGGGGGAAGAAGCAGTTCTCTGGGCGGCGGGAGAAGTGTTTCCCCCTCGCTGGCTTCTGCGTGGGCCTTTTGGAACCTGGGCCCAGTCCTCCTCCCGGTGGCTTCACCCCGGCCCGGCCCGCGGTCGGGCGCTCCCCGGGGGGCTCCGTGCTGGGGGCCTGCCGGTGGCCTGAGGCATCCCGGCCAGCTCCCCGGGCCCGGGTCCGCGGGAGAGCTGCCTCCGTGTACCTCCCTGGGGCATTGTGGGAAACTCTGGGGCCCTGCAGGGAGCCTGGGGGACGTCGCCTCAGAGCCGTGTGTGTGTGTGTGTGTGTGTGTGCGTGTGTGTGTGGGGGACGTGACGGGCAGAGTCCCCAGCGGGGGCCTGGCAGGCAGTCAGGACTCCAGCAGAAGTGGCAACCAAACTGCTGGGAGCAGGGGAAGGAGAGGGAGGCGTCTGAGGCCCCGCTCGCAGCCCGTTGGCCTCAGAAGGCCCCCACCGGGGTCGTGCCTGTCACGTAGGGAGGGCTCCTGGTTACCCGCCCGTGAACCTTGGCCTCAGCTGCAGGGAATCCGGGCCGTGTTCCAAATGACCCCACCACGGAGCTGTGGGAGGAGGCAGCATGGAGGCTGCAACACCTGGAACTGTCCTGGGCCACCTGCCATCTGAGGTCTTGTCACTCCTTCTCTGGGCTCCTGGTGCCGCCTGAGAGGGCGAGGGGGCATCCGGGCAGACGGCGGAGGGCCCTTCCCGGGACTCGTGGTCCGGAGACGACCCACGTTCGCAGTTGGTGACGGCCGGCAGGCACCTGCCACCTGACCGCCTGTCTGTCGGTCTGTCCGTGGGCCCCGTTTCCTCTTCTGGATGTGGGACTTCCCACGGCACGTCTGCCACGGGGCTCGGGACGTCGTACGTGCCCAACAAGTACCGGCTCGTAACTGTTTTTGCTACAGGGTCCTCGTTCTGGAGAGCTGAGCCGTGGAGCTCAAACACACAGGGATCTGGACCCTGTTCGTGGAGGGAGGCGAACCGGGAGGGGCCGCGCTGGGGTCGGGCCCCAGGAAGAGGAACACGCTGGAACCGGGTTAGGAGGGTTTACAAAGACCCGTGCTTCTCGCATACGTGTTTCTCAACCCTCAAAACGCAATGCAGAACCGGGTACATTTTTCTGGGGACAGGGTCCGTAACTCTCGTCATCAGGCTCTCACGGGGGTCGTGTGGCTCCCGGTGGGGAGAGAGCCACTGTCACGGGTGTGCTTATAAGCACTACGCACGTGCCCAGCTCCTCGTTACTGCTTGAAACCCACCCTTGTCCCCGCCGTCGTGTCCTGACGTCTGCTCTTTCTTCCACCTCGCCGTCTGTTTCTTGCTCCGGGACACCTTCCTTTGCTAACTCCCGCCCGCTGGAAGTTTCTCCTCTCTCCTGGCTGCCCGAGGCACTTGTCTGTATGCAGCTTGGTCACTCTCGGTAATAACTTTGTTCTGTGTGGTCTCATGTGGTCTTCTCACGCGTGTGAGCCCCGTCTCTCCCACCGGATGCAGAGAATAGCTAAAATTTGACCCTCGTGTATCGAACACGGTGTTTCCTTGCAGCCCACAGGAGCGGTATCCCTGAGGAACTTTGCGGCAAGATCAGAGTCTCAGAGAGGATAGGAGCTGGGGGAGGGGGGGATGAATGGAGATGACATTAAATATATGTTTTTAAAAACCACCAGAAATGGAAGTTCTAGGAGACGTCGCTGCCCGAACCAACTAGCTTTGTCCGCGTTTAAAAACCTGCTCTGGTCGGTAACCCCGTGTTCTTCAGCGGATAAGAGACTTGGCCGCCGTCTTGATGTGCTGAGAGAGAATTATTCCATGAGGTTTATGTCTTCTTGAGTCTGTTCTGCTAATTACTGTTTTGTAAGGAACTTATCCATTTCATGCAGGTAGTCAAATTAATTGGCATCACTTCTGTAGAATATTCCCTTAGTATTTTTCTTCTTTTTTTTTTTTTTAATGTTTATTCATTTTATTTTATTTAAAAGAATTTTTTTTAGTGTTTACTTTTGAAACAGAGACAAAGCATGAACGGGGGAGGGTCAGAGAGAGGGAGACACAGAATCTGAAACAGGCTCCAGGCTCTGACCTGTCAGCACAGAGCCCGATGCGGGGCTCGAACTCACGAACCATGAGATCGTGACCTGAGCCGAAGTCGGACGCTCAAGTGACTGAGCCACCCAGGCGCCCCTAAATGTTTACTTATTTATTTTAAGAGAGTGCGTGCACTTGTGTGCCCTTGTGCAAGCAGGGGAAGGGGCTGAGACCCAGGGAGAGAGAGAGAGAATCCCAAGCAGGCTTCAAGCTGCCAGCACAGAGCCCAGCACGGAGCTCAATCCCATGAGCAGCGAGATCAGGACCCGAGCTGAAATCAAGAGTCGGAAGCGTAACCAGCTGAGCCACCCAGGCGCCTCTCTCCATTCCCTTAGTATTTTTCTAATGTCTGTAAGTTCTGTAGTGATGTCCCCTCTTTCTTTGGTGGTGGTGGTGGTGAATGGTGCCTTCTCTTTCTTGTTGATCAATCCAGCTAGAGGTGTGTCGATTTTAGTGATCTCCTAAAAGGTTTATATTTAAGAGACTGGGCCTTTTAAAAGTTTTTTAACCAGCCCATTCGGGCTTGAAAGGCAATGTCTTTTAGGCTTGCAGCCTCCCTTGCTGTATTTTTGTAAGTGTAGATGAAATGTTCGTGAGGCCACTAGGCCCTTTTCCAGGTTATTAATGCATAAGGGAACATTTTCCATGCCTGGTCTCCTCTCTGTCTGTTGAGTCCGTGGAGACGAGAGTGATTTCTGTCCATCAGCCTGCTCTCCTGACCTCGCTGGTAGTCAAGGTGATACGTCCTTTTGCTGGAGGGGACTTTATCGAACCTGGCGTGAGTAAGAAACATACTAGACTTAAACATTTTTGCACGCAGAGGAGGAAAACTGTGTTATCTCAGAACCACAGATGCGAAGGATAACCAGCTGTCTCTCGTATATTAATGGCTCTCTTATTTGGAACATATGCACGTAATAACGACGTATTGTTTTTTATTATACAAAATATTTACTGTTAAAAAGGCCCGTGTCATCCCATACTTTGGCTACAAAGTATATTTTATCTGTGACCGTGATTGCAATCTCTTGTTTCTTTTGTCTTTGCATTCATGGCAAATTTCAGAGCTAGACTCCTAGGACGGGAGGAACCTTTGTGACTCTTGAGTCCGAAAGCCCTCACTTTTGTCAAAGACCCTGAGGTCTGGGGAGGGGGTGGGCCTGGCCCGGGGCACGTTGGAGGCTGAGGCTGGACGCAAGTGCCCTGGGACATGTCTAGTCCATCAGCCACGGCTTTTCCTCTGGCGACGGGTGCTTGCGTTCACGATGTGAGGGGCATGGGATCCCCAGCCCCGGGTACAGCGGTGGCACTCGGGAGGGCAAAACCAGACGGCGAACAGCCACCCTCTGAACCCACCGCCCTTCCGTTTCTAGGACCTCCTTGTGTCCCCTCGGGGCCAGGGGAAGTTTTTTTCCTGTGGGAGTTGCATTCTTTAAAAAAAAATAATAATTTTTTTGACAATAGTTCTATTGAGATATTATGAAATTCACCCTTTTAAAGCACGCGGTTCTGTGGTTTTGTTACATTCACAGAATGGTCCAACCATCACCACTAATTGTAGAACATTTTTCATCACCCCTGAAAGGCACCCCAAGCTCCCCTCCCCAAGGCCCTGCGAGCACTACTTTCTGGATGGATGTGCCTGTTTTGGACGTTTTCTAGAGATGGAATCATACCACACGTGGCCTTTTGTGGCTGGCTCCTGTAGCTTAGCGAAGGGCTGTCCAGGGTCACCCCTGCCCTCATGCCCTGTTACGACCAAATGATATTGTGGCGTGTGAATGTGCTGCATTTTCGGTCCATCCATCTGTCGGTGGGCATTTAGATCGCCCCCACCTTTCGGCTGTTGTGATTCCCGCCGCGAACATTTGTGTACAGGTGTTTGCGTGAGCGTATTTTCTTTTCTCTTGGGTGTATTCCTGGGAGCGGAATTGCTAAGTCCTGTCATAAGTCTGTTTAGCTGTTCGAGAAACTGCCAGACTATTTTCAGAGAGGCCGCGGAGGTTTAGATCCCCACCAGCGATACACGGGGATTCTTGCATGTGATTTGCTTTTACTGTTTTTTAAATGTCTGTTTATTTATTTTGAATTTTGTTAAATGTTTTATTTATTTTTGAGACAGAGAGAGACAGAGCGTGAGCAGGGGAGGGGCAGAGAGAGAGGGAGACACAGAATCCGAAGCAGGCTCCAGGCTCCGAGCTGTGAGCACAGAGCCCGACGTGGGGCTCGATCCCACGAACTGTGAGATCATGACCTGAGCCAAAATCAAGAGTCAGAACCTTAACCGCCTGAGTCCCCCAGGTGCCCCAAGTGTGCTTTGCTTTTAAACGGGGTGCAGAGCAAGTGTTCCTGTTACCCTTACTGATATAGCAGTGCACGTTCAACAGATGTTAGAGTTCTTTTCGAGTCTTGAGCCTTCATATCAAAAGAAGATTTCTGGGGCGCCTGGGGGGCTCAGGCGGTTGAGGGTCCGACTTCGGCTCAGGTCACGATCTCACGGTCCGTGAGTTCGAGCCCCGCTTCGGGCTCTGGGCTCACGGCTCGGAGCCTGGAGCCTGCTTCGGGTTCTGTGTCTCCCTCTCTCTCTCTCTCTCTCTCTATCTCCCTCTCTCCCTCTCTCTCTTTCAAGAATAAATAAACATTAAAAGGTTTTTTTAAAGGATTTTAATGCTTTTTATTTCACTTTTAAAGGTGACGGATCCCGGCTCCAACATTTCCTGTGAGGTCCTGAGCAAGTGACTACTGTCCCCTTTAGTTTCTTCATCTGTAAAGCGTTTGTGATTGAATCAGCCTCAAAGGGGGGGTCGAGTGGATTCATGCGCCTGAAGCACTCAGCCTGGTCCTTGGCAGTCGGCAAGCTCCGTATAAGCGCTGGCTGTCGTCTTGACCTTACGATCGCGTTGTCGCGGTGGGGATTTGGGGGAGCACTGCGCCCCAGCCCGGCCTCACGGCTCCGCGGCAGCCGCCGTCGTGGCTTCCTCCTCCTGGGCGCCACCGGGGCGTGTGTCCAGCAGGTTGAGACGGGGCCCCCACGCGGAAGGAGCGTCCCTAACCACCCCCCCACCCCCCACCCCGCCCCGAGCGGATTGGGACTCTGCAAAATGCATTCAAGGCGATGCTGGAGAAGCTTTTTAGCTTGAGAAGATGTCCTGGACCTTGTGACACTCAGACCCTCCCTCGGGGTGGGTGTGGTATGGCGGCCGGAAGGACGAGACCCTGAGGGAAGCTTCCAGAACGTGAGGGTGGGAGCATGCACAGGGAGGGGCCCGGGACGACGGAGGAGTTGGCACCAAGGGGTCAAGGGAGCTTACCTGACAGTGTTGAGTCTTTTCCCTGAAGTCTCACATGTTTGGTGTTGAAAACTTAGCTAATAGAGACTGAAAGGACGTGATGAAAACTCCCCGTGATTCCATAACCCAGAGCTTCCGGCCCACTTGTGCTGTGACTTCCCCAGCTGAGAGGTGGGGGACAGTGGCAGGATCCGTAGGGGAGACGGGGCAAGTTAGAACGCGTCAGGGCAGAGGGCCGGCCGTGACACAGTCCTCGTGGCACGGAGCGTCCTTGGAGCAAGGGCCAGGTAGTGACCTGTTGGCCAGGTAGTGACCACTGTTCGTCTGTTGCTGGACACCCAGCTGGTTTCTGGGTTTTCACAGGTGTAGGCTGCTCGCTAGTAAGCCTTCTCGAACCTCGTCTGCCCTCCCGGAAGCCTCCGCCCTGGGCCCGTCCCCGTCCCGGACCCCCCCGCCCTCTGGTTCCCATCGAGTGGCCCCGTGGACCGCCCTGGCCTTGCCTCATCGGGCAGCGGGGAGCCTGGGGACTCCCTGGCCTCCCCGCCAGCCGTGCAGTAAGTGGCCAGAGGGGTATGAGACCAGGACGGGGCAGTTTTCTCCGGCAGCCTCCGAGTGGCTTCCCGGGACCGGCAGCTGGCGAATGGTGACCAGCCCCTGGTGCCGAGAGACCACGGGAGCCCTCCGCTGACGGTGCGCCCAGCGCCCGGGCTCCGCCGGCTTCGTTTCTCTGGGCTGTTGTTCAGGCTTTAGCAAGAGAATGAGGAAAGCTCCCGAACATCTCCTGTGTTCTCCACGTTCTTCTGTCGATCCTGTTCTTCAGGGTTGATTTATTGAACACCTGCTATACGGTTGGGCGTCCCAGAGGGAATGATAAATACACCGTCCTGTTGAGTACGTGTGACGTCCCCATGCTACAGGTGTTAGTTGGCCGGCTTCATTGAAAACAAAAACAGAAGACTTAGGGGCGCCTGGGAGGCTCAGTCGGTTAAGCATCTGACTTGGGCTCAGGTCACGATCTCACGGTCCGTGGGTTCGAGCCCCGCGTCGGGCTCTGTGCTGACGGCTCACAGCCTGGAGCCTGCTTCGGATTCCGTGTCTGCCTCTCGCTCTGCCCCTCCCCTGCTCGTGCTCTGTCTCTAAAATATATAAACATTAAAAAAAAAAAGGATGGGGGAAGGCGGTATTTCCTAAAAATTAAAACAAACAACAACAACCTTATTTTGAGATGATTGTAGATTGACACGTAGTTGTGAGAGGTAACAGACCTTGGGTGCCCCTCCCCTAATTTCCCCCAGTGGCGGTATCTCGCATAACCGCGGTCCGAGGTCACAACCGGGATGTCGACCTCGACACAATCCGCCGGCCTCGTTCAGATTTCGCCAGTCTTACACGCACTTGGACACGTGCCTCTGCGTGCGTGCGTGCGTGTGTGTGTGTGTGTGTGTGTGTGTGTGCGCGTCTCCGTATCGTATCTGCTTCTGCGTCGGTCTGTCTTTCTCTGTGCCCCTTTGTGTCCGTGTGTTTGTATGTCCGTGTGCGTGTTTGTGCCTGTGTGTCTGTGAGGCTGTTTCATTTTATGGGGAGGAAGTGAAGTCCCGGGGCCCCGGCCCTGCCCAGGACCCGTCCGCCGGGGCGCACACAGAAGTCCTGGGCTCTCCGTCTGGCCCCTCTGACTCCACGTCATGACTGGCTCCAGGAAGAAAAGTCAGGGCTGCTCGTCGCTGCCCTTCCTGGACACGGTAACCCCGTCGGTCGCTGCCGCGGCCGTGAGCCGAAAACCCAGACAGGCTAGAATCATAACACGTCGGTGCCCAGCCGCTGGCTTCTCCGTCTCCCAGAAAACCGGGGCTCCCAGAAGGGAACAGTCGCCTGACCTCACCCCGCCAGCTGGTCGGGGGCTGGTCTGAGGCCGTCTCCTCCAGCTCTGCCTGCGGCAGTAACCGCAGGGAACTTTTTCCGAGAGGTGAAAGGAGAGAAGTCCCTGTTGAGCACGAGTACCAGGCTCAGGATTCAAATCAGTTACCAGGGAGATCGCTGGGGGACATTTGGGAAGGTTTCTGGGCAGGAGAGGACTCTGGACGCGTCCGGGGTGGCCTCGGACGGTTAGCCTGCCCCCGGGTGTGTGCCAAGGGACACTGATGACTCGGGTGTTGGGATGACTTCTCCTCCTTGCTCACGTGTGTTTGGGAACAGGTTATAGGAATCTGTGCTGGGTTGTGCGCGGCAGGACTTATCAGTGCCTTTCACGCTCCGACGTTCGCTCTGACCCTCCGGGTAGAGGACAGATTGCTATTCTGCATCATGCACTTCGGGAACTGCTTGCTAAGACACCCTGCGACATGAGATTCTGAGAGTTCAGGACATCCATCGCTCTGCTGGGGCCGATGGTGGGACCAGCAGCTCTCAGGTAAATGTGGAGGCTCTTTCTCGGCACGGGAAAAACAGGAATGACATGACGAGTGGGAAGTGGGATGCAGATGTGCCCCCCCATCCCCCCCCATCCCCCCCCACCCCCCCGTGATCACAGCCGTGTGCCTCTGCGTGTGCCTGTGTGGACAAGCGGGGGAGGTCGGCCGCCTTAGGTTGACAGAATTCCAGGTGATTTATTATTTTTAATATAAGATTTTTCTTCCTTAAACCAACAAAGGAGGTTGGGCTCCATTCACTGGGGCAATAAAAAGCCATTGTGTGTTTGAAGCAAGGGTTGAGGGCGACCTAACCGAAGCGGGTTTAAGGGAATTTTTCTGTGTGGTGTCGGGCAGGCGAGCTGGAAGGAAGGAGACAGGCAGAGACCGCTGGGAGACGGCGGCCGGGGTCCTGGCCTGGGCAGGGGTGGTGGCCGAGAAGGGAGAGCTGCATGTGGCCTCACGGCTTCGCAGTTTCCCAAGGCCCAGAGAGGTTATGTCACGTGCCCTGAGTCACACAGCTGATGGCCTGCAGACCCGGGACTTGGAGACAGTTCTGCAATTTCCGAGTCTTGGAACATTGCCACCTGGCACATAGCCATCTTCATCTGCCTCGCATTTTCGCCAGCATTCAGGGTACGTACTGCTAATCTTCGCTGTAGAAAACAAGGCTTGTGTGTGTGTGTGTGTGTGTGTGTGTGTGTGTGAGAGAGAGAGAGAGAGAGAGAGAGAGAGAGAAGGAGAGTCAAGATGTCCATTGCAGCATAACCCCGTGCATTTCTCCGAGACGGAGAACTTTCAGCACGTCCCAAGGCCCTGTGGCACCCTGAGCGTCACGGAAAGGTGGAGGCATCGAGACTGTGCCCTGTTTTAAGGGTTAGCAGCTGCTTTCCGGTCACTTCTGGTCCGTAGGCCCTTGTTGGATGCTTTTGGGGCCAGAGACGCTTGGGAATTTTTCAGCTGGTGGCCAGCGTCTTTGGTGCAGAGGCTGTATTTCACCTAACGCCCAGTGGCGCCTGGGCTGCACAGGGTACTTGTGCAAAACATGTGAATAGTCACACCCAGTGTGCAAAAAGCTGAGACTACAAATAGCCCCCAGGCCAGGCAGGTTTCACCGCCAAACGAGCTCAGAAAACTTTTGGTTTCCAGAAGTTTGGGCTGTGGGGGCTCTGGGGAAGGGTTTCGGGATGGGTGCTGTGATTGCCTCAACGCGGTAGATGCCCTTGAATTACAGAAAGCCCGGGGTACTGGAGAATCTCGGTTTCCGTGACTGGGAGAGAAGGTCCTCTCCTGGATTTTTCCACAATGTAGAAACGTCGGGGGCAAGGTGGTGGGCGCCTGGGGGGCTCCGTCGGTTGAGCGTCTGACTTCGGCTCGGGTCATGATCTCGCGGTCCGTGAGTTCGAGCCCCGCGTCGGGCTCTGGGCTGACAGCTCGGAGCCTGGAGCCTGCTTCGGATTCTGTGTCTCTCTCTCTCTCTCTCTCTGCCCCTCCCATGCTCATGCTGTCTCTCTCTCTCTCTCTCAAAAATAAATAATCACTTTAAAAAAAGTTGAAAAAATGAAACATGGGGAAGGAGTCACATCTGATCGTAAGCCCAGGCGGCTGCCAGGGTTGGGTGACAGAGCAAGGAAAATGATCGGCCTGCTGTTCACAGACCCCTGCACTGCTTGACTGCGGTGAGCGTGTTCCTTCTTAAATCTTAGAGAAGGAGAGGGTGGCCCCCCGTGTGCCCATTGTCCCCCCACCCGTGCCAGGGGGCGTCGGACACTCCCTCGTATTTGCTCCGTTCTTCCCCGGTTGCTGGCAGCCAGGCCTGCCCGGGCCTCAAGCAGCTCCGTGAATCCATCCAGCAGCCTGTTACCGTCCTGCACAAATGCCCCCGGTGGCCCCGGGAGGGACTCCCGGAGGCCGCGAGTCTAGACGGGATGCATCCCCGCATTCAGAAGCTAAGTGGGTCTTTATTAAGATCGGAAAAATCCATTTTTAACCGAATTTGAAGGTCACCCTGTGCTTGGGTTTCTCCCCAGCGCTGCTGAGAGGGACTGTGGGACCGCAGCACTTGCGGACCGGCCACAAGCCTTGGGGCGGGCCACACTGTTGTCAGGGGTCCCAGCACCCCAGGACGGGAGCCCCCGGGCCGTCTGGTGTCCTCGGGCCAGCAGCCTGCTTCCCGAGGGATCAGAGGAGGGACTGGATGTGATTCTTCCATGGATCGACCACCGATTGAGCACCGACTGTGTGCCAGACGCAGGAAGGACCAGGGGCTGGTCCCAAGGGGCGCAGAGCCCGGTGGGAGAGCTGGACGGACGGACGGACGATTCCAGGACGGCGGAACGAGGGCTGGGCCGGGGTCGGCATCCGGGGTAAAGAATGTGGGAACACACGTGGGGCGGGGAGGGGCGGGGCCGGGCGGGCCGGGCTCTCTAGCTTCAAAACCCCACATCTGTATCCTGGTTTGGGGCCCAAAACCCCAAAGAGGTCAGCACCTCCAAGCGCGGTCCCACAGGTTGGGTAAAGGGAGCCCCCGACGGTCACGAGAGAGTCAGCCCGTCCTCGGCGCTAAAGTAAACTCCTCCCTACGCCGGGTCACTGGCAGTTCTCTCAGGATCGAGCTTCCGCGTCACCTTGGAGCGGGCCCCTTCCCTGGGTGCTCCTGTCTCCTGGGCGGACAGCGGGAACGTCCTGAGGGCCCCGACCACGGCACGGCCGAGAGCCCGAGGCCGGGAGGGACCGGGGTGGGCGCGGACCGCACGGCCGGCCCGGGGCTGGCCCTGAGCTTTGCAGCGGGAGCCGGGCTGTCGTGAGCGGAGCAGCGGTCAGCGCGAGCCTGTTCACACGTGGCTCGGCCACGCCTCCGATGTGTGATGAGCGTACGGGGCTGCTTCTCAACGCAGGGTCCACGGCAAACCACCCAGCCGAGTGTGTTTTCTGTAAGGAGACCTCAGTTCTTGCCGCCCAGGGCACCCTTGTGGTTGGGGGGGGCCTCACGGGCCGCGGCTGCCTGGGGCACCCGGCTGTGGCCCTCGGGGTCCTTGCTGCCTGGTTGAGAGTGGAGAGGTGGGGGGGGGAGGAGGCGGGATCAGGAGCCCCACCTGCCTGGGCCTGTGGCCTCCAGCCCTCTTTGTCCCTCCTCTCTGCTGTCACCCTGTTGGGGGAGGGGGGCCTCAGGGCCACAGAGCGCCCGGGGGAGGAGCCCTTGTGTCCCTCGATGTACTAGGGGAGGGGGCCCTGCGTCTGCCGGCTGGATGAAGGGCTGGGTGCCCAGCTGGCCAAGTGCGCACGTCTTCCAAGCGCCCGCTGGGGGCAGGCTCCCACCCGGGACCGGGCAGGGGTGCCCGTGGCCGTGGACAACACACGCCGGGGCCTCTGCCTGCTGGGAGCCGACCTTGCGGCCAAGGAGACGGGCACAAGAGAAGCGAGTGAGCAGAGCGTGGGCAGGTGCGCCTGGCGGTGGCCGATGGGGTAGCCGGGAAGGAGGTGGCCCGGAGTCCTGCGGCCGGAGGCTTGTCCTGGGGAGAGCGCCAGCTGCTTCCCCCGTGGGGAGACCCTGGCGACTTTAGAGGTGCCGTGCGCCTTTTCCCCTGGTCAACCCTGGACGCCACCGTTTGATTCTGAGGAGCACTGCAGAGACCCCTCCCTCACCTCCCAACGCCCCCCCGCCCCGCCCCCCCAGCTCCTGGCTCCCCGGGCCCCCGCCCCGCCTTCCTGGCCAGGCCTTCTCTGCGTTGGCAAAGTGTGAGCTGGGGCGGGGGGTGCCTTCTGTCCCCCGTGGGGCTCGCGCGGAGCAGAGCGTGAATGCCTGGCCCGTCGTTCTGACCAAGACGCGAGGGAGGGAGACGCGCCGTGGACCCCCTCCCCGAGAGTCCCCGCCGTGTGTATTCTCTCCCAGGCAAGGAGAGGCTGGCTTGTTCGCCAAGACTCTCCTCCTCCGTTTCTGCGTAAATACGCGGTGTTTCCTTGTCCGTCAAAAAGCGTTGGGGGCGGGGACTCAGAGGTCGCGCCTCTGCCCTTTGTTTTCTCTCTGAAGTCTAAGTGTGGGAGCTCCGGATCCAAAAAGGATCCATCGGGCACGTTCTGTTCGGAGGGCATACGTCGCCCGCTTAGCCACGGGCAGCAGGGAACGTTTGCGAGCAGGAGTGCGACGTGACCGCAGACAGAGCTGACCCCCGTGTGGAGGCCAGGGTGGCATCCGGAGGCTGGTAGCCGAGAGAGCGGGGGTTGGGGGAGACTACTGCACAGGTCCGAGCCCAGATGTGGGGGCAGCACGGTTGGGCACTGTGGGGTGGGACAGGCCGGGCCCGGAGACAGACTTCCAGGCCGGAAGACGTGGCCGCCTGCTCTCTCTGACTTCGCCCTGCTCTCTTTTCTCCTAAATAAAAATAGCCAGGACTGTCACCGTGTTCTCTGCCGTTTGAGGACAATCCCACCTGCTCCCCTGCCTGCTCCCTGACACGTTGTCACTCTCTTCCTCCCTTTCCTTCCACCTTCGGATATACTTGGGTCTCATCTTTGTCACCAGCAGTGTTTGTCCCTGTGGGCCACGTTTATCTTCCCACGTGGGGCTCCAGGGTCCCTCGCGGCAGGGACCTCTTGGAAGAATCCTTGGGTGTCTGTTTTCACCTGGGCGCCCTCCTTGGAGCCCAGATGTGCTGCACGTGGGGCCGGGCCCGGCCTGGGGGGAGCGGGAGGCCGAGTCATGCCTCGTCCGGCCGCCCCCCTGGTGACAGGCCACAGGCTCCTGGCCGTGCCCCCTCCTGTCGGCTCTTTCTCCTCTACCCCGGGCTCCTGGGGCCTTGGCTCCCGACCCCACCGAGGATTTCTCCCCAGAGGCTCACGCCTTGGGTCCCGTCCTTTCCTCTGGGAGCGGGTCCTCTGGGGCACCTGAGCTCACATCTGGCTTTGGGCCTCTCGCCGAGCCCCCACCTCCTCCCCAGGAGCCCCCACCCCTGCGCTCTTCCTGGTACCGCGTTCAGGATGACCACTGTGGGCAGCGGAACGGGGTCCCGCAGCCCCAACTCCCCTGCCACAGACACCAGGCCTGCCCCCTTGCCCCCCACACCAGAGAGGTCCGACCGCTGGCCCAAGGCTGCACAGCAGGGGCCCGTGTTTGGCCCGCTGCTCCCCGCTCAGGCTTCATGGCCTTGCTTCTTTCTCTCTTCCTTCGGATTCTTCCAGCCCGTTCGTGCCCACCGTCCTGACGTTCTGTGGTGGGGGGGAGCGGCAGCCCTCACGGCCCCTGCTCACTGCCCGCCCTGCTTGGGCAGCCCGTAGTGACCTCTTGTCAGCGGTGGGGTGTCCCTGCGAGCCCTGAGGGGAGGGGGGCAGGGACTCGCCCGTGGAGGCCGCACAGCCCGGGAGGGGACCTGAACCGAGCGCCAGGTCGCCTGCACCCACTGATTCGTTCATTCGGCAAGTACCTGTTGTGCCCGGTTAACGTCTGGCAACCAAGTGGTTCCCAGAAGCAGACGCCGCCTCTCCCTCACAGAGCTCCCCTTCGCGGGGAGAGAGACAGTGTGAGTCACGGAACCACACCAAGAGTTAAGCTTGCGGCTGGGGTGAGGGCTCAGAAGGAGAGGAACGCGGTACCTGGAAAGTGGGGGATGGAGGCCTTTAACTTCATGGAGACATCTGGAAGGCTTCCTGGAGGAAGGGACTGCTGATCCAAGGGCTGACCAACAGGGGAAGCGGACCAGGTGTTGGAGGGGGCGCAAGAGCATTCCAGGAAAAGAGCTCCCAGGGAGTGCAAAGGCCCTGAGGCAGGAGAGAGGCCCATGGTGGGGAGGGAGGCTGTGTCTATAGACGAGGCAGGCAGGGCTGGAAACACCCAAGATACAAAGGGCTGGGGGGCTGGGGGCCCCACGGAAGGGTTTCAGCTGGGAGTGACATGGCTAGATTCGCCGTATGAGGAGCCTTGTGATTCTGGAAGGTGCAACGAACACGAAGGCAGCAGGTTTTCAGCCTGATGTGAACCAGCAACAGGGGCCTTCCCGGGGGGCAGAGACACAGGGGCGACTCCCTGGGGCTTGTGTGACCAGCTGGAGGCCCCAGGAAAGCATCTGGGGGGGGGGGGAGGGGTAGAGAAAGGCTCTCCCCCTCCCCCGCCCTCTGCCCGCCCTTCTGCAGGCGACAGGGACTCCTGGCGCCCTCCCCGGGGCCCGTTCATTCACAATCTCCCGCTGCCTCCTCCAGGCCTCGAGGGTGGACGTGCTGGCCCCCCGCCAGCCCAGCCTGCCTGCGGGCCCAGCGCCCCCTCCCGCGACGCCCCCGCCCCGGCCTGCCCTTTCTTTATGGCAGGCCCCGCGCTAATTCCCGGCGCAGAGAGGTGGGCCCGGGGCCGCGGCCAAGAGCGGAGAGACTGTTTACTGCCTCCGGCGGCTCTCGGCTCCAGCGGTCCGGCGGGCTGGCCTCGCGGTGACATGTTTATTCTCCAGGCCTGCCGCTGGCCCCGGCTCCTGGCAGGGTCCGGCGCGGGGCTCGCGGGGACGGGGACGGGCTGGCGGCTGGGGGCCGCTCACGTCCCCGAGCCGCTGTCTTCTCTTCCTCCCGTTCTCACGTTCAAGGAGGCAGAACGAGGGGCCGCCCCCCCCCCCCCCCCCCCCAGCTGAGGGCACCGTCCTCCCCGCGGCCGAGGCCTTGCCCCCTCAGCCAGGAGCCACGCGCGGGCCTCTCCCGGGAGACCCTCTGCAGGCAGGGTGTTCAGGGCCCGGGTCCGGTCCGTCTGCGGCTCGCCGGGTGGGTGGGTGCCGCCGGCCAGCCTCAGCCACTCGGTCCTTTGGCAGATCCGTGCCGAGCCCCGGGCGTGGGCCGGGCCCCCGATGATGGCGGCGAGCAAGACAGAGGAGGCCCCGTCCCCTGGGGCCGGCGGCCCAGCCGGGAGCGGCCAGTCGTGCCCCGGCGGGGGTCCCCGAGGACCTGAGGATCGTTCCCAGGCCCCCCTTTCCGCAGAGCCGTAAAGCACCACGTACAGGATGGAGCACCGGCTGGGGAGTTGGGACCCTTGACTCGCCAGAGACCTTGGGTGATTCATGCTGTCTTGCCTCAGTTTCCCCGGGGCCTCTCAGTATTCCTTCCGGATCTGGGTTCTTGAGCTCCGGGGGCGAGGGACCACGCCCCGTGGCTGGGGCCTCGTCCCGCAGCGTCTCAGCAGGTGCTCCTGTGCCCCGGGGAAGGACCAGCGGGCCGGTGCCCCCACGAGGCCTGCTCCCGGGCCCGGAGCTTTCTCTGAGACACCGGTCCTTAAAGGCAGCCCTTCCCTCGCCCACCGACCTCTTGCTGTCTTCTCTCCTCGCTCCTTTGGGTCTTTGCCCCACACGCCACCCGTCCCCTTTCAGATGATTCCACGGGCATCTCTGGGGTCCCCAGGCCCCGAGTCGGCAAGCTGCCTCTTCAAAGACCAGCCGGTAAATATTTCAGCCTTTGTGGGCCGGTCTCTGGGTTTCTGCCCTGTATTCTTCTTATTGATTTATTTATTTACTTATTTATTTAACAAATACTCCTTTAAAAATGTAACATGTGTTCTTGGCTCAGCCGGTGGGTGGCAGACCGGCAGGGTGGGGTGGGGGCTGGCTCTGTGTGTCAGCGCACGTCCAAAGTTTGTGTCGTCCGGGCGCTAACCGTGGCCCGGGCCCGCTGAGCTGCCCACACCCTGGCCCCATTAACTCTGATGACAACCGTGTATGATAGGCGCTATGAGCCCATTTTACAGATGAGGAAACTTAGGCCCCAGGGGATTAGGGAACCTGCCCCAGGTGTCACAGCTGGTCAGGACAACACCAGGATTTGTCCCAAGACCACCAATGTCTTATTTGTTTATTATTTTTTTAATCGTTATCAATGATCTCTTTTTTTTTTAACGTTTATTTTTGAGAGAGGGAGACAGAGCGTGAAAGGGGGGGAGGGTCAGAAAGAGAGGGAGACGCAGAATCCGAAGCAGGCTCCAGGCTCTGAGCTGTGAGCACAGAGCCCGACTCAGGGCTGGAACTCACAAACTGAGATTGCGACCTGAGCCAAGTTGGACGCTCAACCGACTGAGCCACCCCCCAGGCGCCCCTCCAACGGCCCCGTTTTTAACCGCAGCGCCTTGCCACGTGGCTGTGGGTGCCTGACTTCTCTGCCTTCTGCCCGCACCCGGTTATTCTGAGTGTAAAGGAAGCCCAGGGTCTGTGTTCTGTCCCTGCCTTTTTCTGAGTCTCTCTAGGGCTCCAGCTGGCACGTATCCCCCTTGACATCTGCCCCCTCCCATCGTCTCCCCCAGTACCTTCGCCCGCCCCAAATTAGGGAGATGAGATGGCCTCTAGGGCAACCCAGAGTCCCAGGAACAGCTTCAACAGCACCTGCTTCTCCACGGCCAGCCCACGGGTCACGCAAGGCAAAGCGGTGTCCCTTCGGCTGCTTGGCCCACATTCTGCAACCTTATATCTGAGCCACATGGGCTCAGCCATAGCACGTGACCTGAGGCAGGGACGAGGAGCCCCAGGCAGGCAGCCCAGACGTTGCCTGCGGGGCCTGCCCCTGCGGTGGAGGCAGCTGAGGCTGGGAGGGCCCCTGGGAGAGGCTGTTCCTCACCCCTGGTCGGGTACCAGGCACAAAGAGTGACCCATTGGTGTCCTGAACCAGTTGGCCACCAGAAGCTGGTTCTGAACTTTCCAGCTTCCAGGGTTGCTGTAAAAAAATATAAAAAAAAAAAGGAATTTGGACAAGTAGTTCAAGGGAGAAAGAAGGCAAATAATAAGCATAGAGAGAAGCGTTTCCATGAAAACTGTTAAAATACCGGAAAAGCAGTAAGCTCTGGTGCTGGTGATGTTGCATCAGTATGGCTCATTCCCCCTGGGAGTGACAGCACGAATCTGTGTCATACGTTCTCTCCCCAAACCGCTCGTCCACATGCGCCCAGGGCTTTTCCAGCCCTTCACGGTTCGACCTGCAATCTCGTTTCTGAAAACCCATCCTAAGGAAGTAACTTGCAAGAAAGGAAAGCGACCAGGCGCGCAGAGGTGTTCTTTGCTCTATTTGTCATCACGGGGACAGCTCCAAACGTCCACCGGCACGACATGGTTAGGGAGAACTACCGTGTGCCCCGTGAGCGGAATAGGACGAGGCGGTGACAGACCGCCGTGGAGGCCCCTCCGGCCCATCAGCTCCGTGCTGGGACCTAACGCTGAGTAGAAAGACGCAGGTCACAAAGTCGCATCTGTGCCTTGGGGGCAGCCGTGAGGAAGCACGTCCGCGCGTCGGGGCTGGAGGAGGACGTGCGACGCCAATGACGCGTCTGTGTTCAGGAGGTGAGGGGCCCGCCCTCCCACCTGTGACACTGTCCCCAGCCCGTCGTCCTAAACGTGAGGGAGGCGCTTTTGCCGCTCCCGAGCTGGGACGGGTCTGGGCCCTGCTTCCGGCATCTGGGAGACGGGGTGCACCTTCGCGGCTCTCCTGGCGGCTGGAGGGTCCGGAGGGGCCTGCTTTGCAAGCCCCCTGCGGGTGACCACGCGTGACTCTGCTTGGAGCTCGGTTATTACCAGCCTCCCCTGGTGAGACCAGGGGGCCCGGCCTCTCTACTGGGGACCCACCAGGCAGGCATGGGGTGGCCTGTCCAAGGCCCCACAGCTCCCGCGAGCTGCAGCCGGGCGCTGGCCCCGGGCCGTTTCCCCGGTTTCCGTGCTGCCACTTGGGGTAGAGCATTCCGGGGGCTCCTTCCCGGCACCTGATGAGACCTTTGGACTCTCGGGTCCCGTGGCCACGGGGAGCCGAAAGCTTCTGTGCCGCCGGTGCCCCTTGAGACGCGACCCGTCACATGGCTTCCATTTGGTGGCGGATGCCTGACGTGGGCTGGGTCGTGTCCCCCGAATTGCCCCAACCGCCAGCACCTCCGAATGTGACCGTGTGTGGACGCCGGGCCTTTGAAGACGGGATTCAGTTAAAACGAGGCCATTAGGGTGGGCCCTGGCCCAGCGTGAGCGTGACCGGTGTCCTTGTGAGCGGTTGGGACCCAGGTCCGGGGGAGGGGCCGTGTGAGGACACGGGGAGAGGCCTCGGGAGAAAGCCGCCCTGCCCCCCGCCGGGGTCTCGGACCCGCAGCCTCCGGAAGGGGTGTTGAAGCCACCCGGCCCGCGGGGCCTGCCCGTGGCCGCTCCGGCAAGCTAGCTGCCCCCCCCAGACCTCGTGCCGGGACGCCCACCCGCTCCCAGGTGACAGCGGAGGATCTCGGCAGTGCACGCACGCTGGACGTTTCCCGTCGGGCGTCTAGAGCACGTCTCCCGCTGTCACAGAATAGCGGTGCCCGGACCCCGGCGGCCGCCGCCCGCATCTCTGCCACCGCCTGAGTGCCCTGCCGTGCGTGCCGTGTAAGGAACATGTCCCCGGCCCCGGGGAGCCCGAGCTCACACCCTCAGGAGCCCCCCTGAGGGGACCCCGTGACCTCGAAGGCCATCTTCCGGGCCCAGACTCTGCGCTGGGGTTCTCGCGGGAGCTGAGTGCCTCCGAGGACCCCCTCAGCCTGGGGCAGGGCGTAGGGGGCAGGTGCCTGTGGGCGGCCCGCGCCCACGGGCTCGGAGGGCGGAGGTCAGCGGGCTGCACTGAGTCAGTTGTGTGGGAACGGAGGCCTGGGTCGTCCCCACCCAGATTTTCTGTGCCCGGTTCCGGGAGGGAGGGAGAGGGGGCGAGCGAGCGCCGGTGAGCGAGGTGGAGGGTGGAGGGTGGAGGCCGTCCCCGGGCGTCTCCTGCCAGACTGGGAGCCGGCACCGGCAGCCTCCCTCCGGGTACACGGTATCCCATAATAGGGGCTGGCTGTTCGCAGTCCAGAGACAGAAGAAAGATTGACATCATGCGAGTATCGGGTTCGGTGACTGGAATGTCCGTCGGGCCCGTGTCCACAGGAGCGGCTTCTCCTCCCCCGGCGGGATCTGCTCGGGCGGCGGCACCGTGTGGGAGCCGAGCGTACGGGGTGCCGTGTCCCCCTCGCTCACATATGCCGATCCCGCGAGTGCGGCCTTATTTGGAAACGAGGGCTTTGCAGATGGAATCAAGTTACGGTGAGGCCACCGCCTGCTGTCCCCGCAGGGAGAGGGACACACGCACGCGCACACACACACACACACACACACACACAGGCCACGTGAGGACGGACGCAGGGATGGGAATATGGCAGCTACAAGCCACGATCCCCGAGCATGGCTGGCAGTCACCAGAAGCCAGCAAAGGCAGGAAGGATCCGCCCTCGGAAGGCGCGGGGCCCCCCCGCAGGCTCAGTAGGACCCCTGCCAACTGAGAAAGGGGATCTGTGACCCACCCGGTTTGGGGAGCGCGGTAACGGCAGGCCTGGGGCACCCTTCCGTCGGGCCTTCCCCTCCCCCCGCGGCCCTGGCACCTTCCCTCTGGCGGCCTGCGCCCGCGCCAGGAGATGAGAGCATCTTCCGTGCGGCCCCGTGGGATGACAGCGGGCGGCACATAGTGGGGCTGCAGGAAACGTTTGTTGAGTGGCTGAGGGGGATCCTGGGGGCTGTGGCAGGAGGACGGGGGCGGGGCGGGGGTGGGCGGGAGGAGGAGGGCAGGGTGACCCTCGGAGCAGACCCTGTGGCCACAGCAGGGCGGCCCCTTCCCCTCCCGCGCGCGCCCTCCCCGCCGGGCCCAGGCCTGGCTTCTGTGCAGGCCCAGCGTGGGCCAGCGTGGGCGCTTTTCAGCGTCCCTCTCCCGCCTCTTGCTGGCTGCCTGGCTGTGGGTTTTCTTGGGGAACAAGCGAGGCGGCCTACGGGAAGAGGCGTGCCTGACCTCTGCGTGGGTCCCGACAAAGGCTGATCGGGTTGATGCGTAGGTGGCGCTCCGGGAGGCAGGGGGGCACGGTGGTTGACGGCGTGGCGGTCGAGGGGGGGGGGCCGGTCTGATCGGGGCCTTGGCTGCCCCACTGCTGTCCTGGGGCAACTTGAACAACTGACTCTACCCCTCTCTGCCTCAGTCTTCCCGTCTGGAAAATGGGGGTGAGGAGGCCCCAACCTGACAGGTGGCCAGGAGGGGGCGAAGTGTGGCGGGAGCCTCGCACGGGCTGTCGGCGAAGCCGGGAGGTGGGAAGGGGGAGAGCGTGCCTGGCGAGGCGGTGCCTCGTCTGTGTTTCCGGGCGAGGCCATCCAGAGGCAGCTTCTGGGTGCAAGAAACTGGTCACCCCTTGGAAGGGCCGTGCACTCCGCCTCCCTCTGGGTTTGGCGGAGGGGACGGGAATCCCAGGCTCAGAGGCAGCATAGCGCCTTGTGGGAGAGGTGGCAGGTGTTCAGACCTGTGTGCTCCCCCACCACCCCGCCCCTCCAGGGGTGCCGTGGATCATGGGATCAGGGGTAAGATTGGAGTGTCTGCTCACCCCCACACCTCCCTCCTGGGACCCAGTGCCTGCCTCAGGGAACGTCTGGCAGGGTCAGAGGGCGGCCTGCGTGGTGGGACAGAGGCATCCGGCTGGGGATAGAGACCCCAGGCTGCTCAGCCGGCAGCCGGGGCCCCGGTCACCGTCTCTGTCCTTCTGAGTGAGATGGGGGGCTCCCCAGGAGGCGTCTTGTCCTGCCGTCCGTTGTTTCTTTCCTTCCTGTGTTTTCCTAAATTGCCCCGGGTGCCTGGGGATCACCGGCCCCCATGCTTGCTCCCCCAGGGCCACCAAGGGGCCTGCCTGATGCCCATTGAACAGATGGGATCACTGAGGCCTGCCCAGCTGGTGTTTCTCATTCTTTGTTTCTGGCCTGGGCCCGGGCCCCGCTGGCGTCCCGGCCCTGCGGCCCCGGCAGGAGTTGACCTGGGGACAGGCGGGCCGCACTTGCCAGGGTGGCCCCCGCCTGAGGGAGGGGCATCCCTGCCGCTGTGTTCGGTGCTCCAGGTGGGGCCCGGGCCGCCCGGCCTGCGTGTTCCGGCCCGGCGTGGGGCCGTCGCCCCCTCGGCCCGTCCCCACAGGCCTTCCCCGTGGGCGAAGCCACGCAGCGTGACCCCGCGGCTGGGCGTTGGGAGCGCCTCTCGGTCCCCCTTTCCAGTGGGTGGCTGTGAACATAGCACTTGGTTTCAGTTAGGGCCGGGCGGGCGGGGGTCCGGTTTCCCTGCTCCTGGAGGAATCACCGGCCCACACGTTGCCAGGAGGCTTGGCTGGGAGAGGCCAGCGCGGCTCCAAGCCGGCGAGCGGGCGGCGGCACAGATGGAAACTCGATCACCCGGCTCAGCAGACTGTTTGATTTATTTTAAAATCAAGCAGATGGCTGCTACAGGGGTTTGTTTGAGTTCAGCGCGGAGCCGGGCCCGCGGCCAGGAGCCTCGGGCAGATGTGCCAAAACTTTTCAATGACTTTGGTCGTCAAACCACCTCTTCCCCTCCTGTTTGAACTTGAGCCTCGCCACACACACGTCGGCCTTCCAGCACCTTCTCCCGCGGCTGCGGTGTGCGCCTTCTCCGCTTCTCTTTGTCTGTCTCGCGGCCTGGGTCTCTGTCTTTGTCTTCCGGCTTCTCTCTCTCCACTGAGTGTCTCTGTGTTTCTCTGTGTCTCTCTCTGTCTCTGTCTCTCTGTTTCTGTGTCTCTTTGTGTCTGTCTCTCTATCTCTGTCTCTCTCTTTGTCTCTGTGTCCCTCTGTGTCTCTGTCTATATGTCTCTGTCTCTGTCTCTCTATCTCTGTGTCTGTTTCTTTCTGTGTCTCTGTGTCTCCTTCTGTGTCTGTCTCTCTATCTCTGTGTCCTCTGTGTCTCTCCCCACCCCTTTCCTCAGGAAACCTTCTCCAAACGTCCTCCCTGCTCCCTGGCTCCTTCAGCTTCCTCCTCCTCCACCCCCACCCCGCCTGTGCCCCCACAGCAGCACCCCCCCCCCCCTCCACTCCTCCCCAGCCCAGCAAGGCACATGGGAGAACAGCCAAGCCTTTGTGGCCACTCAGCGTCCTCTGGGCTGCCCTCTCTCTGAGACACCATGGCTGGGAAAACCAGGCCCCCAACCGTAAAATCCCAGAGGAGACCAGCCCTCCAAGGTCAAGTGGCTCGCCCCTGCTCTAGGCCGGGAGGCCAGGGGCGGCCTGCAGCTGTCCCTGCCGGGGGGAGGGGACCAGCCTGGTCACCCCTGAGGAGCCCCCTGTGTGGCTGGTTCGCTGGGGAGGTCAGCTGCTTTTGCACAGGACGAGCCACCCCCCCCCCCACGCCCCCGTAGGGATTAATTGGTCCCCTGTTCAAATGGCATCAGGCCCCAGACCCCCAGCCGGAGCTGTCCCCTCACCCCCATCCCCTCGGGCTCTGCCTGCACCGCCCTCGCAGCCCGGGCTTCCTAAACACGCCAAGGATTTAAAATAGCAGCCGGCTCTGTAAATAACCCGCGTCCAGAGAGCGGTGCTCTGCAGGCGGGTGGGGCGCAGCCCCCCAGCCGCCCGGGCACCGTCGGGGGGGGTGGCTGATGGCACTCGGGCTCCTCGCCTGGGCGGGGCAGGCCCTGGGCAGAGATGGGGTGGGGTGGGGTGGGGAGGTCCGCTCTCCGGGTGACCTGGGGGGAGCTGACTCAGCTGCCGGCCCAGCCCTTCTTCCCCAGGGTCACCGCTATCCGCTCTCTGCTCTCCGGCTTGGCCAGCCTTAGGGAGGGCGGGGAGGCTGACACCCACCTGGCCACAGAGCAGCCAAGGGTCCCCCGGGGGTGCCTGGGAGAGGGGGAGGGGGCAGGATGCTGGCTCTGCAGCCCCCATTGCTCTCGTCCGCGTCCTTGCCGGCAGGGGACCTGCCCTGACCTCCACTGCCCTGCGCCCCCACTGAGGCCTCCTCGCCGCAAGCTCATGTGCCTGAGGGCGGAGGTCCCGGCCTCTTCCTCCATCACACGCCCTCCTGAGCTGGGCCAGCCAAGACCTCAGGGATAGATTTGCCCGCCACGGCCAGCCCCTGGTTTGGGGCCGGACCGGGACTCCCCAACTCCGGCTGGCCCCGTGCGCCGGTGAGCTGGCGAAGTGACCGGGACCACAGGTTGGGCTGCGGGCGGTGCCTCTGGTCACCGGACCTATCCGCCGCCCCTGTGTCTGCTCTCTGGTGCCTGAAGCTGGCCCACCAGCAGCTTGAGGTCTGGAGGAACACTGTTGGCGGGGGGGGGGGGCAGGTTACACCTATTTTTCAAAACAGCCAATCCCCACTTGAACCAGCCGTGCGCCAATGTCTCTGTCGGACCAGACAACTTGGAAATTATAATGAAATGTAGCACTTCCTCAAGCCCAAACGAGGCCCTGGGAGCCGAAAACCGTGGCCCAATTAAAAATGCATCTGAGGCTCACCGTGTGCACTGCGGAGGGAGGATGGTCCCCGCTGAAAACCCTCTATCCAGGTTTGGGAAGCTTCTGTTTGTTTATTTTCTGTCTCACTGGTCTCCATCTGTCCTGGGGGCGGCCCCTCGGGCTCAGCCCGCCTTCCCTTCCCCTGCAGAAGTCTGGGTCCACTGGCCACAGGGCCCCATTCATACAATGACCCGCTTCTCCTCGCTCTATTTTGATTGTGCAGACGGCAGAGGAAGCTAAAAATTTTCAAACCGTGTCCTGTCTGTCCCAGAAGCACGCTTGTGAAACATTTCTGTGGGTGGCGTTACCGGGCTGATTTTGATGGTTTTCCGCGTCCCCGTACGAAGGAGAAGTTGGTTTGTTGACCAGGCAGGAATCAGAGCTGTTACCACCTGTTCTCTCTCTCTCTCTCTCGGAGAAACACAGAAAAACGTGTGCAGTCCTACCGTCATCGCAAAGTATAAATTTTTCAGGCTCTTGGACTTGATAATGCCACATGGGACCAGCACCATTTTTTTTTAACGTCTTTTTTCCTTTGTGTATGAAATAAACACGATATAAAAGTTACCACTTAGCCATTTAAAGGGTATAGTCTAGGGGCACCTGGGTGGCTCCGTCGGTTAAGCGTCCGACTTCGGCTCAGGTTTGTGGGTTCGAGCCCCACGCTGGGCTCTGTGCCGACAGCTCAGAGCCTGAAAGCCTGCTTCGGATTCTGCGTCTCCCTCTCTCCCTGCCCTTTCTCTGTTCGTGCTCTGTCTCTTTCTCTCAAAGATAAGTAAACAGTAACAAAATATATATATGTATATATTTTAAATAAAGGGTGTAGTCTAGCGGTATTAAGTACATTCACGCTGTTGTGCCGACCCGTCTTTTTCCAGAGATTTCTCATCATCCTGTACCCATTCTCAGTACCATTTTTAAGATGCTCTGGAGGAAGATCACTTCCCTGGACTTCGGCTTCCTGGGGCAATGCCTGGCGCATGTCAAAGGCAGAGGAGGGACCCTCCAGAGGTTCGACACCCCGATGCCCTGCGGAGAACAAAGGAGTAGGGAACCGTGTAGGAAAAGCCATGGCTGGTGATGACGGCGAATATGCAAAGCCCGAGAAGGGAAGAAGTGAGGGAGACAAGCTTTAGGAACATAGAGGAGAGATTCCTGGAGCCAAACTCATTAAAAAAAAAAAAAAAAAGAAAAAAACTCCTCGGTTTGGTCGGCAGCCGAGAAACATTTTTATATTTGGGTTTAGCTCGAGGCTCTACAAATTAGCGTGGTCTGTTCCAGTTCGAGTTTGTAACTTCGTTCGGTTTGAGTCTGAGTCCCCAGCTCCCTGGATGCCATGCTCTTGGCAGGATCGAGAAGCTGTGTCGTTCGTTCTGCAGACGCTCGGTGAGCGCCTACTGTGTGCAGGGCGCTGCTCCAAGCAAGGGAGATGTAGCCCTGAGCCACCCGAACCCGCCCTGGCCCCGGTCGGGTGTATCTTCTGCCGGGGAGCAGTGGAGACTGAGGGAGCGAGTGTGCACCGTGATATCACGTGCACGTCAGAGCTGTGGATAGCAGTGGAGCCTTGGAGGGTCGGAAGCCGTCGGGGAACGGGGGCTCTTCAGACGTTGACCGCTACGTACTGTGGCCGAGGGGCCTCTGAGCAAAGCCCTGAGCGGGGTGAGGGGCAGACCGGTGAGGAGCGGTCCTGGAAGAGGGAACAGAAGAGCCATCAGGGCGGGAGGCCCAGAGGTGGGAATGAGTTTGGGGCTTTTGTGGGGAAGCAGGAGGCCGGTGTGGATGGCAGGGAGGAGGGAGAATGGGGTGTGGGGGTCTGGGAGGTCAGTACGGGCTGGAGGATGTGGCTCCTTGGGAGTGCAGTCTAAGCGCGAAGGGCGCGTGCTGGGGAAGTTCCCCGGGAAGTCGTGAGCGGATTCAGCGTAGCCCCCTGCCTCTGGCGGCTTGGGGGAGAGCAGACTGGAGGGACCTAATAATTAACATTATTTTTAAAAAATGTTTTAATGTTTATTTATTTTTGAGAGAGAGACAGAGTGTGAGCAGGGGGAGGGAGAGAGAGAGAGAGGGAGACACAGAATCCGAAGCAGGCTCCGGGGTCTGAGCCATCAGCACAGAGCCCGGTGCGGGGCTCAAACCCACAGACCGCGAGATCGTGACCTGAGCCAAAGCCGGATGCTTAACTGACTGAGCCACCCAGGCACCCCAATTAGTATTAGTGATGACATTGAAGGGTACGTTGAGTCCTGTCGGGGTCACCTCTTCCCCTTCTTGCTCTTTGATCGTCCTATTTCAAAGAAGTTCTCAGCTTGGAACTGCTGTCTGGAAGGCCTCACGTTTGCTGTGTGAGTTACCTGCCATGGTGTAACGTTGCAGCTTAAAGCAACAAATGTTTATTATCTCCGCAGTTGCTGTGGGCAGTGGCTCAGCCGGGTGACTCTGGCTCCAGGTCTCGGGGGAGACTGTCGCCAGTATGGCGCCCGGGGCTGCGGTCTCAGTGGAAGGCTCTACTGAGGCTGAAGGGTCAGCTGCCAAGATGGCACCCGCACACGCTCCCTCACACTGGTGGCTGGAGGCCTCGGTCCGGTGCTAGCTGATGGCAACAGGGCGCAGTCCCTTGCCACGTGGGGCTCGGCAGAGCGAGTGGCTTTGCCGGAGTGAGTGGTCTAAGAGATGACCAGGAGGTCTCAGAAGCCACACGCTGTCACTCCCGCCATGTTCCTTTTGCTGGTGGTGAATCACTAAGTCCGGCCCGTACTCAAGGGCCCCACCTCTTCAAGGGAAGCGTGTCTGAGCATCTGTGGACGTATTTTTAAACTACCACGCTTCGTGATCTCTCTTTTTAAGAGAGAATAGGCCTCAGGCCCAGAGCCTTGGTTGGGAGTAGTATTTGGCTAAAGTTGAACAACACTGCTTTGTTTTCGTAGGATGTATTTTTAGGGCTACCTTCTATTTATGTTGCTTAACACCAGTTTTCCTTTTATGGTGGCCACATACATTTTAAGCTTTACTGCAGCTCAGAAAGTGAGTTGATTTAAGGAAAACCGTGAAATAGGAAATACTACGTAGAATTAAGGTGAAGGCCAAAGAGAGTGAAATGCCAGGGAGCGGGCAGGTAGAACATGGCGGCCGAGTCTGGGGACCGCTGGCGGCCGAGTGGCTAGGCGTGCGGGCTCCGGAGCCACACTGCCTGGGTTTGAAGCCTGGCTCCGCCATCTGTAGCTGGGTGATTGCGGGGAACAATCTAGCCTCTTGGGGCCTCAGTTTCCCCTCTGATAAAGGGAGGGAGCAGTGTGCCGCCCGGTGCCGTGTTGGAACTCAGGTTGCGCGGAGATTCCACAGCGGGGCTTGGCCCGGGGCCGGGTATGTAGTAAGCGCTCCCCGGGCGTCCCCTGCTAGGAGATGATTCGGTGCTTTCAGCCTCAACACACTGTCTGTGGGGCTGGTCCCGACGACCCCAGTGGGTGGGGTGTGTGTGCACGCGTGTATGCACATGTGTGCGTGTATCTGTGTGTGGATGGAGTGCTACGGAGATACCTCCCCCAACCCCCGCCTCCTGCTTAGAGCAACGGTAGCCCTTGCTGGTCAGGGTGGGGGCATCTCCTCTGTGGGGTCTTCATCTGGTCAGAAGACTGGGGTGCCCCATGAAGGAATAAGTAACTCAGGCAGTGGTCATTCCCCCTACCCAGTTGCTTGCCTGCCTGCTCATCCACCCTCTCTCCCTTCCTCCCATCCATCCATCCATCTGGCTGGCCATCCATCCGTCCATCCATCCATTCATCCATTCATCCACCCGTCCATCATCCATCCATGCATCTAGCCATCCATCCATCCATCCATCCAGCTGGCCATCCATCCATCCATCCATCCATCCATCCATCCATCTGTTTATCCATCCCTCCATCCATCTGGCTGGCCATCCATCCATCTGTCCATCCGTCCATCTGTCCATCTATCCATCCATCCATCTATCATCTATCCATCCATCCATCTGGCTGGGCATCCATCCATTCATCCATCCGTCCGTCCATCCATTCATCCATCCATCCATCCATCCATCCATCCATCCATCTGGCTGGCCATCCATCCATCTGTCCATCTGTCCATCTGTCCATCCATCTATCCATCCATCCATCATCCATCCATCCATCTAGCCAGCCAGCCAGCCATTCGTCCATCTGGCTGGCCATCCTTCCATCCATCCATCTATCCATCCATCCATCCATCCATCCCTCTTGTTGCTTTCTGGGCAGCCATCCACCAATTCATCTACCCAGTCATCCATCCATTTTTCTTTCCTTTCTACTGATCCATCCATCCGACAGCCATTAGAGTTTGCACTGAGGACGTAACAGTGAACAGCACAACCCCAGCAGCCATCAGAGAGTTCCAGCCCAGTGGGGAGGCGTGCACGCCGTGAAGGAACGGAGAGGCGGTGGGTGTTCTGTAAGCGTAGCGGGCACCTCCGGGGTGTAGGCGTTACGTTCAGTGAAGACAAACAGCTGTGGACCTGTGGACCTCACGGTGGGTGTGTCCGCAGGACGCAAGGTGTCAGAAGCAGGTGTGGTCAGCTCTGCCTTGCAAAGGAGGCAATACCTGAAGGGGCTCTTGAGGGATGTGCGGGGGCTGACCGGGTAGGCGGGGGAGCAGGGGTGATTCCGGCAGCACGAACGCATAGGCACAGTGGGGGGAGTCGGCCCGGGTGAGGCGTGTCTGGGAGGGGAGTGGGCGGGGTCTTAGAGGTTGGGGCCAGAGGGGGGGTGGTTGGGTCCCGTGAGGGTCGGAGAGGACAATTGTAGGCCAGAGAAAACGGGGGAGGGGAGGTTCCTTTCAGGCCAGCCAGGTCTCGAGATCTGTGCTGGCCCTGGGTGAGCCCCGAGAGACAGAGATTCATCCATTTGCACGCTCATTCGCTTATTCCCTCAGCGTTTCCATGTGCTGGCCCCGGGGGGATGCGGCAGGAAACGAGGCAGGCAGGGTCCTGCCCTCAGCAAGCCCACCGGCTGATCGGCTGATCGGAGGCCTCACACATCAGTCAGTGCCAGGAGAGGGTCATGCTGAGCAGGGAGGGGTGTAGAGGAATCCCTGTAGGGGTGGGGGCTGCTGCCGCAGGGAGGGGCCAGGCCGGCCTCTCCGGGGAGGTGGCAGGTGAGCAGAGGGGCTGTGGGCAGAGAACAGCACGCTACAGGAGGCCCTGTGGTGGGTGTGGGCCTGGCCTGCTGGAGGAGGTCACGGAGCCCTGTCACTTGGCTCTGGTGACACAGTGGCTTCTGGGACTGCCGTCAGGAGTCAGGGATGCGGAGGACTCTGCAAAGGGTTTGGTTTGTTTCTTTCCTGTGGGTGCTGGGGAGCCACTGAAGGCTGCTGAGCAGAGGAGGGTTGTAAACACCGTTCTTGGGCAGCAGTGTGCAGGAGGGGGAGGGAACCTCCCTGCGGCCGGAAGCTTCTGGGAATGCTGAGTCAGTGCCGTTAATGCCCTGGCTTTAAGGCCAGCCAAGCCCGGGTTTGAATTCCCGTCCTTCCGTGCACTTGGCTGTGTCACTCGGGGAAGGTACTCGCACACCCCGAGCCTCAGTGTGCTCACCGGTGAGATGGGAACGACGACAGCGCCCGTCTCGGGGCCCTCGCGGCGAGGCGGGCGGCCTTGCGCGTAAACAGCCAGGCCCCTGCCTGCACGACGTGCCTGGCGTCGATCCTTCCCGTTTCCCCGCCCTGGGAGAACCACGGGAGCGGGCAGATAGGTGGGGGAGGGAAGCTCCCTCGTGTCTGATTAGCTCTTGGAAGAGGGGGGCCCAGCAAGATCACATCCTCGCGCCCCACGGACCAGAGAGTGGAAGGGGTCTGCTCGGAGAAGGGCGTGGTGCGGAAAGATGGGAGCCGCCTTCTGCCTCGGTTTACCCTGCTGCAAAGCACCCTGGGCCTCCCCCCACCCCCACCTCCCGGAGCCCGGGGCGTTTGGGCCTCGCTGGAGAGAACACACCCGAAAGAGTTCCCTGGCCCCCAGCCCAGCGGCCTCTCCGAGCCGTGCAGGGAGCCGTGCAGGGAGCCGTGCAGGGCCTGGGCATCCGCCGGGCCAAACAACGGTTTTTGACTCACTGCTGCGAGGCTGCTAAGTGCAGTCGCTTCCACGCTTGTTCCGCCGAAGGTGGTGCCCGCTGGCCGCGAGCCGGAGAGCGCTGCCTGCGCGGAGGTGGGGGGGGGCATCTCCGGATCGGGGCCGAGGTCCCCCCCCTCCGGCCCCCCCGGCGCACAGGGCGCCCACCTTGTGGGCTGCCGGCCTGGCTCCCCGTGGGCAGGGGCGGCCCAGCCAGCGGGCGGCGGGCACGGCGGGCGGGCTGCGTCATCGGCAGGCTGGAGCCAGCTGCTCTGGCCTTGGCAGGGCGAACACAGAGCAAGTGCACCGCGGTGCCAAGGCCGGGAGCAGACTCCCGGCTCCTGTTCGGCTCCCGCGGGCTGGGCCCCTGTGCGCGCCCGGCTTCCCCCGGCCCCGGCCTGGCCCGCCCCTACCCCCACGTTTTCTGAGTCATGACACCTAGTGGCAGTTGGCCACTTTCCGTGTGCCACGCGCTGTGCTAGATGGTTTTCAAGCCGTGCTAAATTCTTAAGACTCCCGGGTATTAGCCCTGTTTTATGGAGGAGAAAATGGAGGCACAGAGGGGTTAGGTAGTTTGCCTGAGGTCACACAGCCAGCAAGTAGTGGACCTTGGATTTGAACCCAAGAAGGCTGGTTCCGGAATCCGTGCCTTTTTTTTTTTTTTTTTAAGTTTATTTATTTATTTTGAGGGAGAGAGAGAGAGAGAGAGTGTGTGTGTGTGTGCGCGCACGCAAGCGTGAGCAGGGAAGGGGCAGAGAAAAAGAGGGAAAGTCCCAAGCAGGCTCCATGCTGTCAGCACAGATCCCGATGTGGGGCTTGATCCCATGACCACAAGATCATGACCTGCACCGAAATCAAGAGTCGGATGCTGGGGGCGCCTGGGTGGCTCGGTCGGTTAAGCGTCCGACTTGGGCTCAGGTCATGATCTCACAGTCGGTGGGTTCGAGCCCCGCGTCGGGCTCTGTGCTGACAGCTCAGAGCCTGGAGCCTGTTTCGGATTCTGTGTCTCCCTCTCTCTCTGCCCCTCCCCTGCTCACACTCTATCTCTCTCTGTCTCAAAAATCAATTAACATTAAAAAAAATTAAAAAAAAAAAAGCGTCGGATGCTTAACTGACTGAGCCACCCAGGCGCCCCCAGGATCCGTGCTCTGATCTGCTTCAAGAGACCACCTCCCGCAACCGGTAATGAGAGGGTAAACCCCCGCCCACAGTCCCAAGTCTACAAGAGAGGACTTTTTCCTTAAAGTAAATTCAAGCATGAGTCTCTTGACTCTGTCCTCATGGTGGTAAGCTGGCTGCCGTGGCTGCAAGCATCACGTTCTCACATGATAACATCCAAAAGCAGGATGGGAAGGGGAAGGCGGCTCTCTTGTCTTTTTCCCTTTTGGGGAAGAGTGTCTCCCAGATTTCCGCAAACTTGAGTTCACTCGTCCAGGGCTGGTCATCTGCCCATCTGTATTTGCAGGAGTGCTGGGAACATGAATGTCTGACCTTCTCAGACTTTATGGGGGGACAGACCGTGCCATCAAAAAAAGAAGGGGTACGAATGGCTGGTGGGTAGGCAGCCTAGGTGGCTTGTTTCCATCACTGATCTCTGAGCAGCTCTGCACTCCAGGTGTTGTCTCCATTTAACAGATAGGGAAACTGAGGCTTAGCGATAACCTGCCTTCCCCTTTTGATCCCATGCTGGCATTGAATGTCTGGGCTCTGTGGCTTTCTTCGTTGTTTGCTTTAGAACTGCCTCTCCAGCTAGGGGGTCAGCCTCTGGCCGGCAAGACCAGGATCTGTGTGTCTTTTGGGTCTCCTTGTCTGATTCAGCGATGAGCACCCGGAAGGTTCTAAGTCACCTTATATACTGCATTAGGAGGGCTTGTGTCGCCCACGCCCCTCCCTGCTCCCAAGTGACGTGAGCCCAGCTCCCAGCTGGCTGTAGCACAAAGTTAGGAGCTATGAAATTGATGAGGGTCGCGCGGGATTCGGTCCCCCTCGGATCCTGGGCTCGTCGGGCTCTCTCCAGGCCTCTGCTTCCTCCTGTGTGTGGGATTCACTCGTGGAGTGGGTGGTTCTCTTCACATGCACTCGGAGATTGCCACCAGTGCTTCCAGGCTGACACCTGGCATGACCCAGAGTGGGCAGGAGGGCAGTTCCCTTGCTAGCGGCCCAGGGAGGATTCTGATTGGCCCAGCCTGGGCCGCCTGCCTGCCCCTATCAAGGGAGAAGGCGTGTGCTCGTTGACCGCCCCACTAGGCGAGGAGGGGCCCAGAGATGCTGGTTAGGTACAGGGAAAAAGTTGCTTACTACAGATGCGTGGGCAGAAGGACAGAAAGACGGACGGACAGATGGTTGGATGGACAGGTGGAAAGAACAGATGAACGGATGGATGGCTGAGCGTGTGGAGGGACAGACAGACACATGGATGCTTAGATGGATGGATGAATGGATCGGTAGTTGGACGCATGGGTGGAACAGAGTTGTGACCGGACAGCCTTCCTTAGGGGCTGTGTGTGGAGTCACCCGTGTGAACAGTGTGACGGCTACATCGGATCCTCCTTGCAGGCACGTGCCCGCCGAGGTCCCAAGGCCCATCTGAACCTTGACAGCTTCACTTCTGTATCAAGGTCACCTCTATTCGTTCCTGCCGTGAGTGTCTTTTTTTTTTTTCTTTTTAAAGTTCACGTATTTATTTGAGAGAGAGAGAGAGAGAGAGAAAATGCGCCGGTGGGGGAGGGGCAGAAGGAAAGAGAATCCCAAGCAGGCTCCACGCTGCCCGCACAGAGCCCGATGCGGGGTCTGAGCCCACGGACTGTGAGATCGCGACTCGAGCCGAAGCCAAGAGTGGGACGCTCAACCGACCGAGCCACCCGGGCGCCCTCCCCCCGTGAGTGTCTTTAATGACCCTTAACTGCTCCCCCAGCACAAAATGTGCCTTGGGGGGTGCCGCTCGGTGCTCTGACAGCCCCAGGGCCTGTGCCCAGCCAGACTTGCTTCCCCACGGCTGGGGCTGGGAGACGGACGGCAGCGAGGCAGGCGTTGTGGTGGACAGGCCAGAGCGCAGGTGTTGGCCTTTGCTGCGTCCCTTACGGGGCACGTGCTTGTCAGCACGAGGCCACGCGGAGCCACGTACTTCCGTGACTCCTCCCGCGGGAAGCTACCCTAAAGGATGTGTAAAAACCCCAGTGACAAGCCCTGACCACGAGGCACTTCCTGGGGGCGCACCCCCAAAACTCCAGCCCTCTGACCTGAATGCAGATGTCCTGCCCACGCGAGCCCCGGTCTGCTCCCCTCGAGCTTTGCACAGGATGCTCAGGGTGTGAACGGAATGGGGAGCAAAGAGGGACAGGACTGCTTCCTGGTGCCTTGTCCTGCTCAGGATGTGGGTGTGGGACAGATCCTCAGGCTGGGTCTGCTGTCAGGAGGGCCCTAAGGCGGCTGAGCTGGGTTCCCGGGTGAGGGGTCAGGAGAGAGAGAAGGCAGTCCTCTTCCCCCACCCGCCGCCCTGACCCTCGCTTGCTGTTTCTTCCTGGGTCTGGAGCGGGAGGGGTCCTTCTACCGCAGCCCCCTGCCCCCTGCCCTCTGTCCGGAGCACCAGCCCTTTTTCGTTGAATATTCAAATGTCACCTCCTCCTGGAGGCCCAACTGCTCCGCTGAAGAAACTTCTCTCCACCCTGGCTGAAGCTCCAGGATCTCAACCCTGCATTTCTGTCCTTTTTGGTATGAGCGGATGAACGAATGAATGAACGGCCCCAGGGTCCGGTGTGTAAGGTGCACAAGTCTGGGTAGGACACACATGGCTGGGCTTCCGGGGCCGAGAGGGCGGTGGGCAGGCGGGGGCGGGGGTGTCTGTGCTGTGGTCCCGGAGGCCACTTGGGTGGGGGGCTGCTGGCTCTGGACGGGGTCCCTTCCCGGGCCTTGTTCTCATCCGTGAAATGCCTTCTCACCCTGAAGAACCCTCACGGTCCCCTCCCTCCCCGCTCGCAAAGGCAAGGCCTCTGCCAAACCATGCTTATCAGCCAATCATTAATTCATTTCCTCATTTTTTTATTAATCACCCTGCCCACCAGCCCAAGCTTTGGCTGGGGACGAGAAGCCCCGGAGAGGGACCAGGATGACAGAACTGCAGCCCCAAGCAAAGGAATGTCAGGCTGGGACCTGGCTGGGGCCCTCCAGGGGACGCTGCGCGGGGTGGCTTGGCCTTCGGGGATGTTTCGAACTACTCCAGGGCCCTGCTGGTCTCCTCTCCCGGGGAGGGAGCCGCTTCGACAGCCGCGTGTGTGTCCGTGCATGTGTGTGCACCACGTTGTATGGGAGACGTGTGGTGTGAGAAGTGTGTGCCTGTGTGTGTGGGTGTGTGTGGTGGGTATGTCGTGTGTGTGCGTGCACAGCCTGTGTGCAGAGCACGCATGTGGGGGCGCCGCGTGCATCTGCGTTCACGAGGTGCACGTATGTGTTCGTGTGTGCGTGGCGGGGGGCGTGGGGGGGGGCGCTGGCAACAGAGGGACTGACAGGGAGTTTCTTTGGATGATTAATGGCCTTTGGAAGGAGGCGCCGAATCTATCAGACGCTCCTGGCAGGTTCTGAGCTTGGCATCCTGCCCACCTTCTGGCTGGACCAGCCCAGGTGAGGCTGTGTTCCCAGCCCGGGTGGCCCAGGGCTGTGGGGTGGGCCCCAGCGGGGACAGAGAGCCCCCTTCAGAGTTGCCTTCGGCTTGGCCCGCCCCAGCCCCCTCCGGCCTCGCCCCCCACCCACCCCGTACACAGATGGCATCGGCCACCTGGGCAGCAGCACAGAACGCGGGTCCTCAAACCTGCCCCCCCCCCACCCGCCGCCTCTGGCCGTGACATACAGTCATAGCGAATGCAGATTCCAGGGCCCCCCCCCCACAGGACAGGCCAGTGCCTGGGAATCTGCATTTCTAACAAGACTCCCAGGGGGCTGATTCTGGAGGGCTTTAGAGCACATGTTGAGGAGCTCACCCAGAGCTACAAGGGAGCCCGGGCTGGGAAGGCGCCCTCCCCTTGTTCCTCCTGTGTTTGCCCCTTGGGCATCCGTTCTCTCTGCCTCTCATTTGCTCAGTGCCCTGGACCACTGCCCTGTTTTAATAATAACCCCGTCTCTTACTAGCTCTGGGACCTTTCTCCTTCCGTGCAGTGGGGTTAATATTGGCACCAGCCTCCTTGAGTTCTCTCAGGTTCTCGGAAGGACTGAAGGAGCCCGCAGAGTTCCGTAGGCATCTGAGACCCCGCTGTTCTGTGCCCTGGCGAGGTGTGGTTAGACTGCGCACGGTGGCGGGGTGGTCAGGGAGGAGAGCGCCCGTCCCAGGTCCCGGTAGCATCTGAGCTATAGGACCTCTGCGCCTTCCTAATTTACAGATCAGAAGACCGAGGCTCGCCCAAGGTCCCTAGGCCCGGGGGGGACAGAGTCCCAAAGCCAGGGGCCTCACTGTGTCCTTGGCCCTCAGGTGGGACATGGGTGAGGTGGAGGCTGCCAGCGCCCCCAACCCCCACCCCAGCAGCTCAGAAAACGCCAGCCGGGCAGGCGGGGCTGGAGGGCTTGGGAGGCTCTACAGCCCAAGCCGCCAGCAAATCCAGCACAGCTGGGGGATTAGACCGCATCTGGCTCGGTTTACACCCGAGAAACAAAGGCGGCTGCCGGCGCCTTTATCTAGGGAGGAGGGGGCAGGAGGGGGGCTGCCCTTGGCCCTGTCGGGGACCTGGATGGAAGGGAGGAGCGGAATCTGGGCTCTGATCCCCCGACTCCCTTACCCCCCCCACCCCCGCCCCCCCCACCCCCGCCCACGACTCCAGGCTGGTGACCTCACATCTCCCAAATGGAGGGCAGGGTGTTCCCTGGGGTGGGGTGAGGTGGAGTGGATAGCCTGGGCGGGGAGGGGGGGCGGTGAGTTCCCTCGTGGCAGGGACAGGGAATCCTAGGAGCCCCACGCTCTGCAGCTGGGCTTCCCACGCAGCTGGCCCAACGCACAGTGGGGATCCCCAACCTAGGGGCACGTAGTATGCCTGCCCTTCCCTCCCGCCAGGACCCCAAACAGCCCGTGGTCTCTCAATCCCCGAAGGGAAGCGGCCAATACGGGAGAAAATGAGAAAATCAGAGCAAGTCCCGCGCCCCCCCATTCCCCCCCGCCCCCGCCTTGCAGGGAGGTATTGGGGGGCGGGGGCGCTGGGCGTTTTCGCTCCACCCCCAGGGGGGGTTGGCTCGTTCCCCCAGGGGTGGGAATGGGTTCTGACCTCCCCGCCCTCCCAGACCCCCTGGTCCTCCCGTCCCCACTGGGGGGAGGTGGGGGGGGGGCTCCCCCGCAGCGGGGGGTGGGGCTGGGTCCGCCCCCTCCTCCCCCTCCCTCCGCGGGAAGCGGGTGCCAGGCGGGCGGGGGCTGCCGGTGTGTGCGCGGCTGGCCGGAGCCAGGAGCTGACCTTATTAGCCGGGGGCAGCTGTGCGCCGCGCACATCTGGCAGCGGGTACCCCCCCCTGTCCCCCCCCCCCCCCCCTCCGGCCTGGCGTTACCTTCCAGGAATGCTGGCAGCGCCGCGCGCATCTGGAGCGCGTTTCTGGGGGCAGCCGGCGCCCCCTCCGGCGCCTGGCCCGGGGCTGGGGGTGGGCGCCGCCCCGCCCGGATTTCCTGGCTCCTCCCTCCTCTTGCCGCCGCGGTAGCTCCCGGGCCGGGCCGCCCGCCGACCGGAAAGGGTGGCTGCCCTCGGCCTCCTCCCCGCGGGGCCCCGGGTGAGACCCCCGGTGGGGAGGAGGGAACCGCGCCCGCCCCGGGGCGGGCTCATTTCAGCGTCGAAATAAGATCAGAAAAAGTCTGGTAGAGCCCACATTGGTTCACGGTCACATCCCTGGTGTGGCCTGGTGGGTGTTCATCTCTGGCCTGCGGGGCCGGAAGTTCTGGGGCCGGCCCGTAGGGAAGGAAAGGCAAGGCCGGGAGAGAGCAGTGCGGGCGGTCCAAGCGAAGCCGTATAAGGCCCTCGGGAGGGCGGCCCTGTCCCTGCCCAGCCCCTCACTGGAGAGCCCTGTGGCCTGGGTGTGTGGCTTAGCCTTTCTTTGCCTCAGCCCCATCTGTAAAATGGGCCGGTCAGGGGACCTACTTCAAGCAGTCCGGTTGCTGTGGTGTCACAAAGGGCCAGGGCTGCGGTTCAAGTGGAGAAAAGAGGGGCGTTTGGGAGCCAGAGAAAAGCGGGTGCCTGGGCCCCGGGTGATGGAGCCAGGGTCAGGAGCGGAGGTGCGTTGGGCCAGCATGAAGGCTGTGAATGGCCACTCCCGGGTGCCAACACCTGGCATCGCTTGGGCTTTGTGGCCGGACCGTGGGGAGCTCTTGAAGGTTCACGAGCAGGAGAATGGCCTGTGGCCCCCAGGCAGCATTTCTCCGGCTATGAGTGGAGGGGCCTGGGGTCTATAGCAGAATGATTTCTGCCACGTGCACAAGGCCTAGACACTGTGACCTTCCTGCCCCCGCCAGGCCCCCCGGGACCTCTGCCCGGCTCTCCCTGCCACCCCTTCCGCAGGCCCCACATCCTTCTCCCACCCCTGAGTGCACTCACCGCTGATCTCACACCTGGAGTCTTTGGTTTAAAGCTACAGCATCTGCCGGAGGGGAGGAGGGAGGCTCTTGAAAAAGCCATGGGCAGAGGGGACAGGATGGGCCATACGGCGGAGGGACTGGCTCTGGCACAGGCTTGGAGGGGGTCGTGAGCGTGGGCACCGTGCAGGCTGTTGCGGGGAGGGGGACGGCTGTCCGGCCAGCTGGAGGGCTGGGTGGGGCTGGAGTCCTGAGAGCGGAGCTCAAGGCCCGGTTGACAACTTTGAATGCATGCTGTGGGGGTTGCCCTGTCCTGAAGGTAGTAGGGAGCCATTGAAGGCGAGTGAGCAGTGGGTCTGCTGGCTAATGCCACTGCAGCCACTCCAGAGCCTTGAGTGGGGCCTGGGGCATCCTAGGAGCTCCCGAGTGACCGGTTGAACGAATGCGTAAAGGGTGCCGGAGGGAAGCCAAGGGCTTGACCACAGGCAGGGGCAGAAGTGGAGGGAAGTGGACAGGAGAGGGCTGACCCCAGGGGTCCTGGGCTGGGCCCCCCAGCCAGCGGCGCTGGCAGACCCAGGATGGTGTGGAGTGGCAGCTGTGGGTGCAGGAGGACCCCTGCGTGGTGGCATCCTGCCAGGGGCGCTTTCTCTGCCCAGGTTCCCTGCCAGGCCCAACCGGAAGAGCCTGGGGGCCCCCCCGGCCCTGGCCTGGCGCCATAGGGCACCCGGGGGGCCACCCTCCAGCCCAGCCACCCGCCAGCCTGCCCTGACCTCCTCCAGACACCGTGTCTCGCCTGCCAGCATCTGCTGCCTCTGCTTCCTCCCTCCCCCAGCGCGTGTTTGTTTTTCTTCCAGAACCATCGCCTCCCACGGAGGCGGTCATCCAAAGGAGGTGGTGTTCTGGAGACATCCCTCTGCCCTCCGCAGCCCCACCATGCCTCGCAGCCCTGGAGGGCATGGTGTGGGAGGCTGGGGCCCTGGGTAGGCAGGCGGGCGGGCGGCATCCTGGGGCAGCAGGGGTTTCGTCAGCCCTTGGCTCCTGCTTCTGCCGGTGGCATCCCGAACATGCGTGAGAGTGGCCTCTTGCCTGGGCGCGTCCTGGGAAGGGGCTCTGGATGGCTCTCTGCTTGTCTTGGCCCTTCTCCCTGCTCCGTCTCTCCCCCCTTGGAGGCATGAGGCAGGATTTGGGTCCGGGACCCTGGCTTCGGACTCTCCCTGGTGGCCCCAGGACCCTGGGCCCGGGTCTGGTGAGGGCAGGGGCGTCTGAGGGGTGCCGACGCCTGCGCCTCTCCTGCAGCTTGGCTGTGCCCCCTTCCTTCCCAGTTTCTACTCTCAGTCAGGTTACCCAACAGACACATGAGACATCTACTGTGTGCCCCAGCTGGCGAGACCCGCCCTGCAGGGCAGCGCCCGGGGAAGGCGGTGTGGCCCTCGATCAACGTTAGGGAGAGCCATCGGAGGGCAGTAGGGAGGGTGCCACGACCGGGGCTGGGCTTGTGAAAGGCCAGCAAGACTCGTACGGAGAAAGGAAGCAGGGTGGCAGCTTCCCAGGGACAGACGTACCCGGAGCGAGGCCGGGGGTGGGAGCAAAGCAGGCAGAAATGCCTCCCTGCCCCGCTTGGAAGGCGGGGTGCAGGAGGGGTGGATGAGAGGGTGCTGGACGAGCCACCGGAAGGGGCTTCGATGGGCCCCGAGAAGTCCCACCAGCCCTTCCCCCTCCCCGCAGCCTCTCTCTGAGCGAGGGCGAGGGCTCAGACCCTCCCAGCAGCCCCTGTGTCTTCGGGGCCAGACTTTGCTGCTGAACGCTGCCTGCAGCTGTCCAGGGAGGCTGTGACCGCCGAGGCCGAGAGAGGAGGGGGGATGAAGCCAGCAAGGCTCCTTCTGGGTAACTCTGTCCCCCTCCGAACGGTGCTGGGGGGAACCACGCGGGGTCTGTGATTTGCCATTTCTTGTGGGCCAGCAGACGTCTGTTTTTGTCGCTCCTGAAGGCCCCACGTCCCAAAGGGAGGGCTGGCCGGGGATGGGGTCCGGGATCTGTGCTCGAGAATCTATCCCAGGGGACCCCAGGACCGGCCGACCAACCCGTCAGGACGACGATGCTACCTTGGGAAGGGACGCGAGGAGCCCTGGGGGGCTAGAAATGTTCTGTGTCTCAGACCCCTAGCGACAGGGTACCTCCGTCAGGCGGGTCGCTGAGTCGCGTGCACGCGCCTGCGTGTGGGAGTCTGTACCCCGAGGGGGAAATACAGGTGAGAGGGCCTGGGGGATTGAGGTCTGCAGGCCTCTGGGACCGCCCGTCAGCGGGGTGGCTGCTTGTGCCCAAATCACCGAATCTCTCGGAGCCTCAACTTGCTCATCTGCAAAGTGGGGATGTTGGTGTTGCCCTCCCAGAGTCTGGTGAAGGAGAAACAAGTTAGCACAAGTGCAGCGCTCAGCCGTTGTCACCGTTTCGATGAAACGTGCGGCGTCCGGGGTGTTTTCTGCACCGCCGCGCGGGAGGTGGCCGGGCAGTGGCTTCCCCGCTGGAATCCCACACTCTTCCTGTTGGCGCGGGCCGGGTCCTTCCCGCATCCCCACAGATGGCACAAGGGGTGTTCTGACCCTGCTTTCCACCATCCGGGCTCACTTTTGAAAATTGCCTTATTTGGGGCGTCTGGGTGGCTCAGTCGGGTAAGTGTCCGACTCTCGATTTCGGCTCAGGTCATGATCTCTCTGTCTCATGGGTTCGAACCCCACATCCGGCTCTGTGCTGGCAGCATGGAGCCTGCTTGGGATTCTCTCCCTCCTTCTCTCTCTGCCCCTCCTCTACTCGTGCTGCCTCTCTCTCTCCCAAAAAATAAATTCAAAAAAGTAAAGAATGCAAAATCAGAAAAAAAGAGGCGCCTTATGTTACAGAGCTGACACCTGAGGTCCTGAGGTCCTGTCGCCTCCCAGCCCAGCTCGGGATGCGTGAGGAGGCAGGTCCCCATCCTCCCGGGGCGCTTGTGCTAAGCCTGCCCACTTTGCAGCCAGACCAGGTTTGGACCTGACTCGGACCCCATCCAGCTGTGCACCTTGCCTGCCCTCTCTGAGCCTCGTCTGTACATCAGTTAAACGGGGCTGATGGTCTCCACTCGAAGGGTGGCGGAGGGCTCGGTGCAGGGGGCCCAGGCCAGCGCCCGGGCCGCACAGACGCCGTGTCGCCTGTGTTCCCCGCACGGCCTCTCGGTTCCTCCCGTCGCCCTGGGGCCCAGAGACGCACACCTCTTCCCGCCTCCACGCCGATCTCGAACTCAGGTGCCCTGGGAGTGTTCCTACCCTGGAAATAGGCAGGTGCTACGAATCCGTGGTGTTGTTTTGGTGGTGTTTCTGCGTTTCGGCGAGCTGGTGCATTTACCGCACCCCATCGGGGTGGAGGGCTGTGGGTGAATCTCTGAAGGAAACGTGTCTTTTCGCTGGTGTTGCACCCCCCCACCCCCCGCCCAGGGCCGCCACGGAGGAACAGGCCACACAGCCCTTCAGCGACAGAACGGGGGTTCAAGCTGAAGTCTGCAAGAATCCCGAACCCTGTGCTTTAGCTACTGAGCCCTGCAGAGAGAGTCAGGGAGGGCTTCCTAGAGGTGGCGGGGCTCACAGCCAGGCCCCAAAGGACTCTCTCCCCCAGATCTATCCCCAGCGCTTGCTTTAGGACTAAGAATGGGCCAGACCCTCTTCGTGGCGTCCTCCCCAAACACTTCCTGGCCCGGGCAGCCTGCCCATCCTTTGTGGTGGCTGCTGGGGAGGGAGCCAGCCCCTGGAAGGCCGCTCATCTCTCCCAGCTGCTGTCGGCAACCCCAGTCGGTCAGCTGAGTTCCCTGCTGCCCCCCACCGCGACACCACCGGCCAGCCCGCTGTGACCCATCCTGGTGCTCCCGCGGCCACCCTGCTGCCTGCACCTCGGAGCTCCATGCTTCTAAGGGTCCACAGATTTCCTGGCACCCAGGGGTTTAATGCCTTCCTGGTCACGTGTGCACATGGCTTCCGCCCCTCCCCAGCCACCCTCCTGTCCCCTCTCCTCCCTCCAGAATCCCGCAACCCTCGGTGGCGCCCCCTGCTGGACCTGACTCTGCCCACAGGCCTCGGTCGCCTGTGGTTCTGATGCCAACAGAAGGAACCAGTGGGGTTGGGCGGCCTGGGGGTGAGCCCTGGGGGCCTGGGGGTGAGCCCTGAACTGCCCGAAGCCCCCAGGGTGACAGGGACCAGGGCTGTGCCTGGGTCCTGGGCCAGGTCTGCCCTGGGACGCGGGACCGTGTCGTCCTCTCTGGGGCAAAGGTGACAGCAGATGGACCTCAGCACCACCCTCCCGAGTGCTGAGCCCGTGCCACCCTTTCTGCACATGCCTCCTGATCTTATACCCGCGGCGGCCTGGTGGGGGGGGGGGGGCTGTCCCTGGAGTTTCACTGATGGGGAAACAGGCCCAGAGAGGCCCCCCGGTGGCCTGCTGCTGGTGGGGGTTGGGGGCAGTGGCGGCGGGTGTCATGTGAAGGGAGACTCGTGCCCGTAGCCCGGCCAGTGCTGGGGCGGGAAAGGGGGCTCCGGGAGCAGGAGGCATCAGGCAGCTGCCCCCCTGCCCCGCACCTGCTCTTAGAAAAACCCAGATGCCTGCGCTGCCTGGGGATCCGGATTCAACTGGTCTGGGATGAAGCCCGAGCTCAGCTGGTAACTTGCAAAGTTCCCCCAACTTTGCTGTTTGAGGCTGTTGTAACAAACGATCACAAACCTAGTGGCTTAAAAACAACACACATTTAGGGGCGCCTGGAGGCACAGTCGCTTGAACGTCTCTCTCTTTTTTTTTTTTAACGTTTATTTTCAAGAGAGAGATAGAGTGTGAGCAGGAGAGGGGCAGAGAGAGAGAGGGAGACACAGAATCTGAAACAGGCTCCAGGCTCTGAGCCGTCAGCACAGAGCCCGACGGAGGGCTTGAACCCACGAACCGTGAGATCATGAACTGAGTCGAAGCCAGAGGCTCAGCTGACTGAGCCACCCACGTGCCCGAGCGTCCAACTCTTGATTTCAGCTCAGGTCATGATCTCAGGGTTGCGGGATCGAGCCCCAAGTCAGGCTCTGAGCTGAGCGTGGAACCTGCTTACGATCCTTTCTCTGTCCCTCTCCCCAACTCGTGTGCGCTCTCTCTCCTCTCAAAAAAAACCACAAAAACCCTCGCATTTATTACATTAATAAAAATCGTGCCTGGGTAATTTCTGAATAGTAGTGTCTGGAAGCCAGAAGTTCAACATCAACCTCACGGGACTCAAATCAAGGAAGGTGTTAGCAGGGCCGCTTCCTTCCGGAGCCTCCTTGGGAGAATCTGTTCCTGTCCTTTTTCAGCTTCCAGAAGACTCCGGCCCCTAGGGAGAGAGACACGGGAGGGGAGCCCTGCTTGGGGACGCGCATCCCTTTGACCTGACAGTTTTGCTGCCGGAACCACGTTCCCCCGCTGTCGCTCTCCCCAGAGGGGCTCTTGGGGGGCAGCGGGCGCGTCCCAGAGCAGCCTGACCCGTGTCGCCCAGGCCCTGTGCACCTGGCGGGACCTCGGGCGCCTGTGTCCCGCCAGAGAGGGTGGCCTTGAAGTAAGCCGAGCCGTGCGAGGACGTCTGTGCGGCGGGCAGGGCTGGAAAACCCCAGAGGTGCTTCGGCGGGGGCCCAGGAGCAGATGGTTTGCGTCTTGACAGGTACGAATGGGTGCACACACCCACACGTGTGTGCATGGCAGAATTGCGGGGATGCACGGCCCGCTGTGGACAGCAGCGGCTCCTGGACGTCCGAGGGACCCTCAACTTTGCGCTCCACGCTGTTTGGCCCTCTTAAAGCATGTGTCTCGGGGCGCCGGGGTGGCTCGGTTGGTTGAGCGTCTGACTTCGGCTCAGGTCATGATCTCAGGGTTTGGGAGTTCGAGCCCCCGTGTCGGACGTTGTGCCGACAACACAGAGCCTGCTTCAGGTCCCCTGTCCCCGCCTCTCTGCGCTTCCCCCCTGTGCATTCTGTCTCTCTCTCTCAAAAGTAAGCATTAAAAAAAATTAAAAACTACGTGTCTTGGGGCGCCTGCGTGGCTCAGTTGGTCAAGCGTCTGATTCTTGATTTCGACTCAGGTCACAGTCTGACAGTTCGTGGGTTCTGGCCCCTGCATCGGGCCCTGCGCTGATGGTGCGGAGCCTGCTTGGGATTCTCTCTCTCCCTCTCTCTCCCCTGCTCATGCTCTCCGTCTCTCTCAAAATAAATAAATAAGCTTGAAAGAACAAAAGGAAGCTTCCTATCACGGCCGGCCGTGGGAGGGCTGCTTTTGCCAACACTGTCCCCGCACCTGCCCCATTATTGTGGTCGTTGCAGAGGGGCTTCCTGACTGACCCCTTTTTGGCCCTTTCGATGGGATTTATCGAGATAAAGCTACCTGCCTGCATCTTGGTTTTAAAGCAGTTACATTACGTTTCTTAAATATTTAATTCTTAAAATAGCCCTTACCACTCCCTCCCACTTTACTTTAGTGCTTTTTCTATGTGTGTGCACCAGGATGGGTACAGATGGGGACTTCCAGTAGAAGAAGTCGTCGTTGCCCCCCGTCGCCCCCCCCACCCCGCCCCTGCCGGAGGGAGGAGGTGGGGGTGGGGGGCCCTGCCTCGGGGTCCAGTCTGGCAGTTCCAGGAGATGAACCCTAGGTGGCGCCAAACCCCCAAACCTGCAGTTTGCCTTGCTTACCAGGGTGTGCGTGTGTGTGTGTGTGTGTGTGTGTGTGCGCGCGTGTCTGTGCAGGGGTATGTGGGGGGGTGGCTGTCTCCTGCCCCCACCTCACCCGTCCTCGGACGCGATTAGCAGATGTCCAGGGCCAGGCTGTGATTTATGTTCCTGGTCGCCTAATTATTCCCAGCCCCGGCGGAGGCAAAATAAATGCTTTGCAGGACCAGGGAGCCCGAATTCCCGGCCGGGGGGCTCCGGGACACCAGGCCCAGCCCACCAGACCTGCCTGGGCCGGGAAGGGAGGCTGGGGGGCAGCCTGGAAAGGATGAAAGAGCTCTCTGTCTCTGGGGAGCAGACCTGGGTAGGGGGGGTGTCTGTCACCACTCCTGAAGGCTGGGAGGTGTGGGGGTCAGCCTTCCTTCCAGGAGCTGCGGCCCGTGTGTGCCCCACACTCAGCCCCAGGCAGCTCTGTGGGGGGGCCGGGTTGGGTCACCCTCGCCGAGGGCCCAGAGGCGGCTTCGCAGGACACTGGGAAGAGGAAATCGGAAATCCTCACCCCAGGACCCTAGCACGCCCCCCGCCACGCGTCCGCCCCTGGTGTGCTGACTGCAGGTGTCCTCGGCTCCCTGCGGGCCTGTGTGTGCCATTCGTGCTGTCCCCGCTGCCTGGAAAAGCGCCCGGTGGGTAGGGGGTGCTCAGTAAATATTTGTGCTTGGGTTGGACGGACAGACAGGTGGACGGCGGGGGGTGAGCCCGCGCTTGGGGAGAAGCAGTGAAGCAGTGAAGCAGTGGGGTCCCCGTGGGTGGCTTTGTTCCGGAAAGGCACCCTGCAGGCATGGGGCCGCGTCGCACTCGCCAGAGGGGTCCCGGCCTGGGCTGAGCTCACGGTGGCTTCTCTGGCCTCCTCCTGGGGAAGGCTCAGGCCCTCGCGCCCTGGGGGCCGCGCTTTGTCCCTGAACCTCCAGCAGGGGACTTGATGCTCCTGGGAGCACTCTGCTGGGGTTCAGGAGCGCGGCCCTGAGCTTGGGTCGCTGGCCCTGAGCGCCGGTGTGGGGCGCCCCAGCCTGGTGGCCTCGGGCAGCCTGGCCACTGGGCCTCCGCGTGGAGCCCCCGTGTTGCCCCGCGGGGCTGCTCCGGGGACCCAGAGCGGGGGTGCGGGGAGGAGCTGGTCTGGAACTGCCGTGCAGGTACCCGACCCCTGTCTTCTCCTCGGAACGGTGTCGGACGCCCACAGTGTGCCCGGCAGCCAGGCCGGACGTGCACCTGAAGGCCTTCTGCAGAAAGGGCCTGGGCTCCTTTGGGCCGCGGGAGCCTTTGGGGAGCAAATCGCTCGGTGCCGTGGGGGTAAGGCCTGGTGCGAGCCGCCCTGGAAGGGCTTTCCTGTGGCCCGCCTGCTGCCCCCCAGCCCTTCCTGCCACCCCCCCCCGCCCTTCCCGTCTGCCCCACCCCCACTGTCTGCCCCCGGCCCTGCCCGCCTGCCTGCTTGCCTGCAGGGCTGAGGGCACTGTGGGGCCAGCACCGCTGCGGGGGCAGGCTGACCGGGATGGGGGGCTCCGGCTGCTCATCCGCAGGGGACCCCGATGGGCAGGTGGGCTGGCCCGTGGCGTGCCCCTCGGAGAGCTCACAGCTGCCGCCTTGTCCCTGGCTCCTCCCCCTCCTCCTCTCCTTCTCCCCATCCGTCCTCCCCACTCCTCCGCTCCCTTCTCCATCCACTTCCTCCCTCCTTCCCCCCCCTCCCCCTCCCACTGCTCCTCCCCCCACCCATCCTGCTCCATTTCTCCTCTCCTTCCTCCCTCTCCTCAGCTCCCTCCTGCCTCCCTGGGCCTCCCTCCCTGCCTCTCTCCCCGGTGTCTGTGTATCTGGACCTATTCCTTCTACCTGTCCTGTCTCTCCCGGCTCTCCCGTCTCCTCCTCCGTGTCTCTGTCATTCTCACATCTCTGTCTCTTTCTCTCCTTTTGTTTCTTCCCCTTTTTCTAATTTTTTTTTTTTCAATCTTTATTTATTTTTGAGAGAGAGACAGCATGTGAGCAGGGAAGGAGCGGAGAGACACAGGATGCGAAGCAGTCTCCAGGCTCTGAGCCGTCAGCCCAGAGCCCGACGCGGGGCTCGAACTCACGAACTGTGCGATCGTGACCTGAACCAAAGTGGGACGCTTAACTGACTGAGCCACCCAGGCGCCCCATCTTCCCTTTTTTCTGTCTGCCCTCCTCTCTCCCTCTTTCCTCCCTCCCTCTCCTCCTCCTCCCTCTCTCTCTCCCCTTCTTTCCCTCTCTCTCCCTTTCCCCTTCCTCTCCTTGCCTTCCTGCTTCTCCTTCTCTCCCTCTGTCTCTCTTTCTCCCCCCTCTCCTTCTCTCTCTCTCTCTCTCTCTCTCTCTCCCTCTCTCTGTCTCCAAGCAGCTGTTACCTAATAGGCCGTTAATGATGATACAGTAAGTAGAAGGCAGAGTCTTGGGGAAGCCGCCGTGATCTGTGTAACTGGTCTCGAAGGAGACAGAAGTATCTAATATTTACACACAAGCATTAGTCCTTTGGGAACCTTATCTTGGCTGGAACGGAGCCGGGAGAGGCGGCTCTGACCGGTTCCGTCTCCCCCCCGCAAGCCCACTCCGAAGGTCTCTGGTCAGTGGGAACCCCCGCCTTGGGACCAGTATGCCAGGCCCTGGGCTGAGGGTCCTAGAAGGCACAGGCTCAACGCCGGGGGCGGTCGGGTCGGACCCGCCTGGCTGGGCGCTGAGCACTCAGCCTCCCCTCCAGCTAGTGCTCAGGAGGGCATGTTGTGGCCAAGAGCAAGGCCAGTGCTGAAGAACTCAGGACCTGGGGGGACAGGGAGACACAGACACAGACAGGAGATGTGGTTGAGCCTCTGGATCCAGCCATGCCTGAAGTCCTTCATGCCCCAGACTCTTCCCTTACCGAATCAACAAAACCCCCGTTTCGCCCAGCCGGCGTGAGGCCCAGTGAACCCTCCTGCCTTAGCCACACGCGACGGACTCGTAAGCAAGAGCGGTGTTTGTTCACATTTCGTCCAGCAGCCCAAATACCCTATCGGAAGGAGCAAGGCTGCTCCAGGGGGAGGGGGCAGGGCCAGGGCGCCTTCTCCAGGGGAACCCCGGCTTTAGACCTCCCCCGTGGCCTCACGGAAGGAGCCACGGGGCCCAGCAAAGCGAGGTCACTGGGTGGCCCTGACTACCTCCTGCCACTTGCTGGGTCCGGGCTGGTTTCACGTAGGCAAGGAGGACGGCGTTGGCCAGCTTCCGAGGCTGGGGGACTGGTAGACACAGAGCCGGGGAGCAAACCAGGACCCTGAGTTCAGGGCGGCCGGGAAGCAGCTCTCTCTAAGGGCGTTGCTAGCCTGCAGCACCGGGACCTCGCACGGCGGAAGTCACCGGCAGCGGGACGGCTCTTCAGAGGGGAGCTCTGGGCTTCCTGCCCCCGCGTGGGGCCGGCAGGCGTCCAGGCCGGCGCTCCCGCTGCCCAGCTGTCCACCCAGCGAGCGGGACACCGTGGCCTTCCATGTGGCCCTCCCCGAGCTGCGCCCTTATGTCGTGCTTCCCCGGGTTCTGCGAGCCCCTCGAGCAATTTATCGAATGTGAGGAGGCGGTCGGGGGAGCCCCCAGTTTCTAGTGGCCGGTCGGTCAGAGGCGTAGGGGACCCGGACTTCAGTCGGCATGTGACTCGAGGCACTTCCCCGGGACCGAGCCGTCCCCCGGCGGATCGGGGCTGACTGTGGTCATCAGTGGCAGGACCCCCAGCCTGGGTCTGGAGCCTGCAGAGTTGCAGACGTGGTGGTTGGTGTAGCAAAGCCACACGTTTGGTGTGAGAAGCGTCCTGAGGGTGTTTCCCTGACCGCCTGATGGCCCGGCTTCGCGTGACTTCTCTGTGCCCAGAGGCGAGTGCGAGGCCGCCGCTCGGGCCCACGCTGGGGTTCGGCGGGAAGATGGACGGACGGGCCCCCGCAGCCCGGCACCCCGTGGCTGCTGACGCCGTAGGGCTGAGACCGGTGTCGCCGGGTGCCCCTCCCTGCCTCAGTTTCCCCATCTGTGCAGCGGGGATGATACCAGTCCCTCCTCTTGGGCTGGCGTGGGGTCCACGGGTGAGTGTGCAAGATCTATGGAGAGGCGCCCGCCTGGACGTGCGTCACGCTCTGTGGCGCGTCTTGTGACGTTGGTCGCCATCCTGAGGCCGGCCCTAGCTCCCGGCCGTGCCCTCGAGAGACCCTGCCCTCGTCCCTGCCCACCGCAGAGAGGGGACACGGGCGGCCTTTCTTTCACGACGAGCTCAGACCCCTTTCTACAGGTCCTTACCCCGGGTGGCCTCGTGGCCACCCCCGTGCCACACCGTCCTTGGCAGAGGCCCCTGGGGAGCTCCCCCCCCCCCCCCCGCCGCCGCCCTGAGCCTTCCCGGCCCCGCCAGCGAAACCGCCTTGCCACGGAAGCTGGGCGTCCGCACACACCCGTCTTAGTTCTCTGATCATAGAACGACACGTGCTCGTTCCTTTTAATCTTAATAACGTCAAAATCTCTCCCAACATCTGAAAACCACGCATGTGTGTGAGTGTCGTTTCAAGTGCCGTTTTTAAAGGGCGACTCACCTGTTCGGAGTTCAGTGGGTTTTAGAATAGTCACAGGGGCACCCGGGTGGCTCAGTCGGTTAAGCATCTGACTCTTCTCACCTTCCGTGGGTTCGAGCCCCTTGTCGGCTCTGCCCTGACAGCCAGAAGCCTGTTCGAGATTCTCTCTCTCTCCCTCTCCCTTTCTCTCTCTCTCTGCTCCTTCCCCGCTCATGCCCTCTCTCTCTCTTTTTCTTTCAAAATAAACCAACTTAAAAATACGTACCTTAGAACAGTCACAGATGCATGCAGCCATCGCCACTGTCTCACTCTAGAACGTTTTATCGCCCCCCCCCCCCCAATCCCTTGCCCTTAGTAGCTATTCCCTACTCCTCCGTCTCCCCAGCCGCCAGCAGCCCGAATCTGCTGTCTTGGTGGGTCTGCCTGCTCTGGATGTTAGGTCGTCCTGGCTTCTCTCACCCGGCAGGGTGTCGGGGTCCGTCGACGCCGATGCCGTCGCGGGGGTCAGGGCGGCCGAGTATGTGTTTCACGGGATGGATGTGCCACGCGCAGTTTGTCTGCTCACCGCTGGTGGGCGTCCGGGCTGTTTCCGCTCCGGGCCGTCACTTGTTAGACCTGCCGTGACCGTGGCGCGTGCAGGTGTTGCGTGGGCTCTTGGGCGCGTCCCCCCCGGGAGTTGCCAGGTGGCACGGTGGCTCCAGGCCTCGGTGCTCTTTTGTGGCAGAATCTCTCCCCGCCGTTCTAGGCCCGCCCCTGGGCTCTGTCCGGTCCTCTCGTGGACGCCCCGCCCCCGCCCGGGATAATGTAGCCTGTCCCTAGGGGAAGGTCTTGGGTCTTGTCCGCCACCGTGTCCCGGTCCTGAGTACAGCGGCAGGGGGTCAGTAAACACTGGAGGGTGGTGGCTGAGCCGGCGGCCTGCCCCCCCCCCCCCCCCCCCCCCCCCCCCCCGGCTCTTTCCTCAGCCCCACGCTGAAGCGGCCCTATCAGAGGCAACTAATTCCCTGCCCCCGTCTGCATCCGGGCCTTGCTCTGATTCTGCTGGTCCTCTGGGTAACTAGGCCCTACCATGTGCCAATCTCAGAGAGGCTCCGTGCTCTCCCCTGAGCCCCCCGGGCGGGCCCAGCCAGGCGTGGGGCTGAGCCGGCCGGGCCGGGAGCATCCCCCTGCCTGTGATGTGGGCATGGTCACCTGTCCGACCCAGAGGGGGCTCAATGCTTGTTTGATAGATGGGAACGTAGCGGTCAGGTTGACCTTCCTGCCCCTTGCTTCAGCAGTGAACATTTATCCAACGGGGTCAGACTGCTGTTTCCTTATGATAAGTGAAAAAAGCCTCAATGCTAGGTTCCCAAGGACAGTAGCCTCCCGCCTGGCCACGCCCCCGCCGGGCCACGCCCTCGCACTAGGCCACGCCCCTAGAGGCCACGCCCTCCCGCCAGGCCACACCTTCCTGCTCTCCTCCTCTGCGGCTCCTCAAATAGGTTTCCTTCCAGCGCGTCGGGTGATGGCCTGGCTGGAAGATGTCTGTGCCACCCCAGAAGGTGGCCAAGGGAGCATGAGCCCGGAAAGTGCCCAGGAATGCGGACGACAAAACTGAGCCCCACGCTGTGAGGCTGATTCCAGGCGCACAGCTCACTGTCCAAACCTCCATGTCCACGTCTGTAAGGGGGGGGGCCCAAGTCACCTGTCTCAGGTGTCTGGTGAGGATCTGTAAACTCACGGTCTCGGAGCACTTCTGTGTGCCAGGCCCTGCGCCGAGCCCTGTCGGTGTGTGGAGGGGCCGGATGGCGTTTCCTCAGGTGTATGTTCGCCCGGAACCTGAGAGAAGGGGACCTTATTGAGAAGGAGCGTCTTTGCAGATGTAACCAGTTAAAATGAGGTCGTACCGCGTTAGTGTGGCCTTAAATCCAATGACTCGTGTCCTTATAAGAAGAGGGGACTTGGACACAGACAGAACGGCACGTGAAGACAGCCACGCAGGGAGAGGGCCACGTCAAGATGGAGGCAGAGATTGGAACTCGTGGCCACGGAGGGCCGGCCGCCATCAGAAGCAGCAAGGGGCAAGGAAGGGCCGTCCCCTAGAGCCTTCGAAGGCAGCACGGCCCTGCCCCCACCTTGATTTCAGACCTCTGGCCTCCAGACAGCGCGAGAGGACGCTTCTGTGGTTTTAAGCCCCCCGCCTGTGGTCGTTGGGTGTAAGCCCTGGAAAAGTAACGCGGTCTGCTCGTCCACGTTATCCGCACTGCCAGAGATGAGGGGACTGAGGCACAGAGAGAGGTGGAGTTGGGCTGCACAGCCTAGCAAGAGGCAGAGGCAGGATTGCACCTCGGGGATTCAGATGCCCGGGTCCCCGAGTGAGCCCCTGTAGTGTGGGGTACAGTGACCCTGCCCAGTACCTCGGAGGTACTCGGTGTGAAACCCTCCGTGGAGCTGCCTCGGCCTGGCTCCTGCAGGGGAATCGGGCGGCATTCAGGGGCTGATTCTGTTGTTACACGCTCAGTATTACCTCCTGCGCGGTGCAGAGCTCTGGAACGTTCCTCCCCTCCCCCGTCACTGAGGCCTTGTGCGCCCACGTGCTTCCTAAGGAAATCAGCGCCAGCTACTTTGTGGTTTAAGGGGACGAGCCCCCGCGTCTGTCCGTTCCCCCCTCAGCTCCCCACGCAGACCCCAGGCCTGTCTGCAGAACGCCGGAGCTCCGGGGAACCCAGTTTGGGAAGCACAGTCGGTTTCAGGCTTCGGGCCCAGAGTGCCCTTCAGAAGACTTCCCTGCTGCGGCTGCCAGAACAGGAGGAGACCAGCTGGCTGTGGTCTCCGAGGGGGCCCTGAGGCTCTCCCAGGGGAGGAGGAAACGGCAGGGTGTCGTGGCGAGGGGCCTCACGCAGGCAGAGCTTTGGACGACTGAGCGTCCCGCCGCTCCAGCTCAGAGGCACCCCCACCCCCGCCAGCAGGCTGCTCGCCGGCCCGCTGAGGATGCTGTGACAGGAAGAGCATATGGCTGGCATATGCCAGGCAGGAACACGGCTGCCCACGGGAAGAGGCAGGAGGGGTTCTGGAAGGGGGGGAGCTAAGCCGTCGGTGCCCGCGACGCAGTGCGCCTGCCTGGCCTCCTTGGCACCCGTCAGGCCTGGTTCTCCCAGGGAGGGTGTGGCTCTGTTCGCTTTGGCACTTAGGGTGCTCTGGCGGGGGCGGGGGCCTCCTGGGGTGATAGGGCAGTGTGTCTTCTGCCCACTAGATGTCGCTGTCCCCTGCAAGATCCGGTCGAGCCCGTGGCCTAACAAGCCTGGGGGGGCGGGGGGGGGGGGGTCCTCTGCAGTTTTCGCCCGGGACCCCCATCCAGCCCCTTTCTCAGAGCCGGCGTTGCGTGGGCTGAGTCCCGGAGGAAGAGATTAACTTAGCCATGCGGCAAAGTGGGGTAGGCAAGGGTGTTGCCGGTAGAGGGATCTGCATGTGCAAAGGCCAGGAGGTGGAACCCGGCCGGGTGCCATGGGCTTGGGGACAGCAGAGGAGGTTCCGGGTGGCTGGAGGGGGACCTCGCCATTGTCCTGCTGCTTGGCCAGGAGTGAGCGCTTATACGCGCCAGGCAGTACTCAGCGATCCTTGCAGTCACCCCAGAGGAGGGCACTGTTCTTATCCCCGGTGGGCCTGGCGCTCAGACAGGCTAAGCAACTAGCCTGTGGTTACCCAGCCGTGAAGTGGTGAAGCCAGTGTGGAGCCCTCTCGCGGGGCAGTGTTGGAGGTAGGGGGAGCAGGGGGCGGTCCTGGGTGCCCTCTGAGCCCTCTGCGGCCCTTAGGACCCACCTTTTGCCCCTCTGGAGCCTTGCCTACCACCCTGTCCCGCCCTCTGCCCCCTTGGCCCACGTGCCCTGCAGGCCTTGTCCTCTTGGTGCCCGGGCTGGGACACGAGTGGACCCTTAGGGATGATCCATCACCCCTCCCACGGTGCCCGGCACACGGCAGGTGTCCAGACTGTGTTCTCCTGCCTCTCAGGTGGTCCCTCAACATGGCTGCACCACGGGGAGCTGTCCCCTGGACCCCCAGGAGGTCTGGCAGTGAGTGTCACAAACTGAGACAGATGGCCCTGAGCCCTCGGTTTTTAGGGACCTCTGCCACCAACCGGAAGACCTCTCAAAGGTCCCTCCCCACCTTGCTTGCTATAAGTCTAACTCAGGCCACACGATGGGTGACGAGGATAACTTTCTGGAACAGTTGCCAGGCAGGAAACATCTGGAGTGGGAGGCTTGTGGACCCTGGGCCCCGTGGCCAGAAGAGGAGAGGACACAGGAAGGGGGCTCTGGCCCTGGGCTGTGCGCGGGAGCTGGCGCAGGGCCCACAGCCACACCGAGGGCACGCGACAAGGACATGGGGCGCATCGGGTCCTGTCCTGCTCACGGTACTAAGCCCCCTGGGGACGCCCAGGCCTGGGACAAGGGGAGGGTCCGGAGCAGCCCCCGCCGAGGCAGCAGCCGGCGGGCCAGGCAAGGGCCTGACGCGCACCCCGATCCCGGCACAGGAGCAGATGGGCAGGGGGAGGGGGGCGGCCGTAACAGTTGGCACCGCTGGCTTCCGGCTCCCCCGAGGCGGCGGGTGTGAGAGGCAGGGATGGGAGCCGGTGGCAGAAGCCCAGGCTGCTGTCGGCGCCTCCCCTCCCAGCCCGCCTCCTCGGCCCTTCCAGAGGCTTCTCCCCGGGAGGCCCGAGAGTCTGGCCTCCGGAGGCTGGGCTCAGGAGGGCGAAGGCGCGGCTGGCAGCCCAGCTCGGCCTCGCCCTGGCTGTGTGGCCGGAGCCACCGAGGACACCCCTCCTGGCCCACCCCAGCCTCGGTTTCCCCATCTGTAGAATGGGGTGGCAGCAGTGAGTCTGGAATCCTGGCTCCTCCGTGCGGGGCCGTGTGGCCTTCGGGAGGTCCTTACCCTCTGTGTGTGTCCCCATCTGTTAAACGGGAGAGTTCTCGTGATCCCGTGGCGTGTTTGTGGGCGGAGCCGTCGGCACTGGTAGCTGCCTGCAGGGGGAGGGCGTGGCGGGAGGCACGAGCGGTGGGCTGGGTGCCACAGCACCCGCAGCCACGGTCAAGGCACACACGGAAGGCGTGGTCTCTGTAGCCGGCAGTGCGCCAAGCGCTTTGCGCGTGTGAACTCAAACTCACGGCAGCCTTAGGTTGGGTCCCGTTGCTGTTGCGGTCTTACGGACGGGGAAACTGAGGCCGAGCCCCAGAGGCACTCTCTGCCGGCTCAGCCCGTACGTTTCACCAAAGCTCACAGCGGAGCACGCGGTCTGAGAAAGGGTAGCTCTTAGCGTGTCCGTGATGTGATTTGTGGCCGTCTCAGGATGCGAGCGATGAAATCGTATTTGGTCCAGCAGTTTGCCGATTGCTTCGCTGAGAAGTCAGAAGAAACTGAGCTGCACCGTCTCTCTGAACACAGGGGACATTTATCTTCGTTCTTGCAGGCCTCGGTTTACACATCTGCTCCTGCCCCATCTCCCGGGCCCCCAGCTCGGAGACTGCGGGAGGCCAGGGGCGGCGGGGAACACGGGGCCCGGAACGTTCCTCGCTTGGCCCGGTGATCTCGGGCAACTTTGGCTCGCTTCCGGGCATCGGTTTCTTCGTCTCTAGAATGGGTCGACTCACCCTTGCTGAGCTGAGCATCCAATCAGGGAGTGCACGTGCAGGCCCCCAGGGGAGGCCTGGCGGGAGCAGGGGACTTGAGGGACAGAATGGACACACTGGGCCGGGAGGCCCCTGCGCCTGCCCACGCACCGTGAAGGCCGCACAGGCCCCATTTGTCACAGGGCCCGGAAGAGCCCAGGGCACGTTCTCCGAGGTGGGAGGGAGAAGGACCCGGACGGAGCTCCCCAACACGCGTTTTCCTGGCACTCTGTCTTCAGAGCGGGGCTCCACATTCTTCCAGGGGTGCAAGTGAGAGCAAGAAACGTCCCGAAGGGTGTGTGTGCTTCCTCCCGTGTCCACAGGACCAAGTGTGATCTCAGGGGATCGCTGGCCCCGCCCGGCACCAAGCAGCCTGCCCTGGTTAGGAAGCTGCCCGTTTGTTCCTTCTGCCGTGGGGCACCTACTACGTGCCACGGGAACAGTGTGCGCGGCCCGTAGGGTGCAGCCTCCCAGCGTGTGCAGCCCGCCCTCCCCCGCCCCTGCCCTTCCTGGCCGGGCTCCGGGGCTCAGGAGGCATCAGAGAATTCAGGCAGGGGCCCCCGGCTCCACCCCTGGGTGCGAATGTCCACGTCCCCGGCGTCCGGCCCTGCCGGGTGACTGACACCCGCAGGGTCACCACGCGCGCTCTTCGGAAAGTGACACGGCCAGTCACCGTCGGCACTGGCGGCCCCCAGCCCCACCCTGCGTGGCCCCTGGGCCCCAGCCCGCTCCCTGGGGGGAAGCCAGCCCCGCTGCTCTGCCAGACTCCTCTGCTGCCAGCTGGCCTGGCCCTGCGCGGTTGCCATGGCAATCCTTCAGCACGTCAGCGGGGGCCCGCTGCTCCCCCTTTGCCTCTCTCTGGGGCCAGAGCCACTTCTGGGAGGCCCTGGGGGCTGCCGGGCCGAGGAGAGGTTCTCAGAGGCCCCGTGGGGTCCTGGGCCCCGGCCAGGCCTTGACTCCTGCTGACGGATGGGAGCTCCGGGCAAGGAACCAGGGCTCTGGGGGTGGCCAGCGAGGAGGTGGGAGCCGGGCGACAGAGACACAGAGGAAGATAAGCCAGGGTGGGGGCTGGTGCCCCTGGATCTCCAAGGGCCTGGTTGACCGCTCCCAGCTAGTCGTCTGCGACACCCTGACCTCCTGTGCACAGCACCTGTGACCCTTTGTGCTCCCTCCTGTGTGCCCCCCCACCGTGTGCTCCCCCCCACTGTGTGCCCCACCCCCACTGTGTGCCCACCCCCACTGTGCGCCCCACCCCCACTGTGCGTCCCTCCCCCACTGTGCGTCCCTCCCCCATTGTGCGCCCCACCCCCACTGTGCGCCCCCCCCACTGTGTGCTCCCCCATGTGCCCTACCCCCACTGTGTGCCTTACCCCCACTGTGTGCTTCCCCCCCCCGCACTGTCCTCCCCCCGTGTGCCCCCCACTATGTGCCCCACCCCCCACTGTGTGCCTCCTTCTCTGTGCCCCCCCACTGTGTGCCCCACCCCCACTGTGTGCTCCCCCCGCCGTGTGCCCCCCCACTGTGTGCCCCACCCCCACTGTGTGCTACTCCCACTGTGCACCCCACCCCCTTGTGCGCCCCACCCCCACTGTGTGCCCTACCCCCACTGTGTGCCTTACCCTCACTGTGTGCTTCCCCCCCCCCCCGCACTGTCCTCCCCCTGTGTGCCCCCCACTGTGTGCCCCACCCCCACTGTGTGCTCCCCCCACTGTGTGCTCACCCCCACTGTGTGCTCCCCCCCCACCATGTGCCCCCCCCACTGTGCGTCCCCTCCCACCCCCCACTGTGTGTCAGAAGCCAGAAGACTCTTTCCTTCTGAGGAAGCCTAAGGTCCAAAAACAGCCCTAGAGGGACGTCGGAATAGAGACCACGGGCAGGGCTGCCTGAGAAAGTTGGAGGCCCTCCTGGAGGCAGAGAGGGCTCAGCGACTAGACAGAACTGCACGGGGTCGGGCTGGGGGGCTGCTCCGGGCTGCAGCCAGACTCCCTCTGCGGGGCTGCTGTCCCTCTGGAAGCCTCAGTGGCAGAGGTGGGGACCCTTGGAGAAGGAAGAGCCCGAGGGAGATCCACGTGCGAGAGGCGGGCGGGCCGGACCCGTGTGGGGGGCTCTGCTGGGGGGGGGGCCCTGATGCGGGCTTCCTGGAGGTGGCCACCCCCCGCCCGGCGTTAGTTTGGCTGGAGCTGGAAGGACAGAGGAGGTGGGGGTCTAGTAAGGGATGGGACAGGGCCACACACCCCCCCCCCCCTCCCCAGCACAGCCTCTGAAGGACCCTGGGTGGTGGTCCCAGACCCGGGAGGCTCACGTGAGGGGCCCCGTGGCAGTCCACTTGCCCTCCCAGCAGCACGGGGGGTAGGGGCTTTTGGGGGGGGAGGGGTAGCTCCAGCCCCTCCCCCTCCAGCAAGCCCTCCCAGCCACCTAACTTTCCCATTGCCTCTGGTCTCGGGGGTCGCACCAGGGCTTTAATTTCAGTGACCTTGACGCTTGTCAGGTCAAATATTTCAACTCGGCGGACTCATCTGGCAGGAGTGGGTTTCCATGGCAACGGAGGCTGACCCACCGGGAGCCTCCCCGGCCCCCCAGGACACCGCCTCTCTGCTCCCACCTGCACGTCCACAGTCCCGGCACTCTGGGCGTTGAGTCGCCCCTGCCCTCTGTGTGCCCATCACCCCCCAGGCTGCGCCGTGCAAAGCCCAGGATTGTGTCTGGTGGGGCCCCCGCTCCTGGCACCGAGCACATGTCACACGAGCACAGGGGGCTGTTGTCCAGGAGGACACAGGGAATCCATCTGTGGCCTCGGTCGGCAGCATCAACATGAGCTCTTGTGTTTTTCTGGGGACATCTGCTGACCGTCCCTGGCCCCGCCGCAGCGAGAAGGGGAGGGTGCGGAGAGGATCCGAGGCCTGGCTCGGCGTTTCGGGAAGGATTCGGCCGAGACAGCCCGTGACACCCGGCCGCACGGAGGCTGTGTGCCAATGGGCCTCGTCCTGCCGTGGGGGCGCGGGTCACCTGCAAAGGGGCCTGCGGCGCGAGAATTGGCTGTTCAGCCGCGATTTCGAGCGACCGGCGCTCACTTCCACCCTGCAGGGCCTGGCGGGCCAAGGCCACCCCCGGAATCCAGGTGCTGTCCTCCCGCCCTGGGACGCCGTGTCTCTGCCTGCGTTCCAGCAGCCCCGCTCGGTGCCTTCCTGCCGACTGCACCTGCACCGCGGCCCCGACCGGCGCTTACTGAGGGCTTGCTGTGTGCCAGGCATGCGTGGAAGCCGCCGTGTGCGTGATCTCACCCTTGCTGCACCCCGCGAGGGCTCTTGGGGGGGCGGGCGTCCCGGTGCCACCCCTCACCAGGTGTGTGGCTTCGGGGACGAGACCGCCTCTGGGCCCCCTGGCGTTCCCGATCCGCACAGTGGGCTGCTTCCGGACCTCAGGGAGGGAATTCGAGTGGCATTTCGAACCCTGCCTGGCTTCCGGTCCGGGTTCCATCAAGGTCGGCAACTCGCGTGCCTCTTCCTGGCCTGCAGAGAGGTGGTCACATCTCCAAGGCTCTGACCGCCAGGCAACGCTTCCAGCAGGTTCTAAAATGGGGTCCCCTCGGGGGAAGTGAGAGCAAGCCCGGGGTGAGGAGGATGCGGCAGCCAGCATTTATTTATCGGTCCCCTTCTGAAGCCGTCCGTCCTCGGCTGTGTCCACGGGACCCAGCAGATGCCCTGGAACAGGTGCGGGACGGCAAACCTCCCCTCGGGTGTGTCTGTGCTTCTTGGGTTCACTGAATTCTCCCGATGACCCTGAGGCCGGAGCTACTATGATCCCCGTTCTGCAGAAGGGGAGACTGAGAGGGGTTCAGAGTCGGGCCATCTTCGCACAGACCCGCAGCGGCTTGGGCGAGAACCCCCTGTGGCTTGTCACGCGCTCATGCTGTCCCCCTGGTGCTGAGCAGATCAAGTGCATTCGTCTTCTAGGACCCCACCCCCACCCCCAACCAAACCTTACGACGGAGAGGCCGTCACCACCCCCGCTCTACAGACGGGCACACTGAGGCACGGGAGTGACGCGCCCCAGGTCACATGGGTAGCGAGGGGCGGAGCCGCGAGAATAATGTCGTTCTGGAAAGTGACGATGACAAATTATTTTTTGAATGGTTTTCATTTATCCCCCTTTCCTGGGAGAGTGTCACAGCCAGTCTGCTGCTCCCTGCCTCCGCCAGCCTCCCCGTCTCTTGTTAGTGCCTCGGCTTTGAACATATTTCCTTTTATCATGTGGTGACACACGGCGGCAGAGGGCGATTCCGGGAGAGATGGTCGGGGAGGGGCCGGGCTAGAGTTTGCCTCGCTCCTGACAGCTAATTAGCTGTGTGTCTTAGCACCGGGGGGCCTCTCGTATGGCAGACGTCGTCGCACGGCCCTGACGCTGCTCGCCCCGCTCGCTGCAAAGCCGACGAGGCACGCTGTGGCCTCCCTCCCGCATCCCCCCGAGAGTTCCAGGGTGACGCTTTCCGTTTTGGCGATGCCTCTGGACTGCTGGGGTCTGTCTGTGTTGGCTGGGGGTGGGGAGGGGGGGGTCAAGGCCACAGAGGCCGATCCCTGGGGACCGACTTTGCCAACAGTCAGCGGGGCCCTCCGGCTCAGGATGCAGAGCAGAGCAGGAATCCGAGGCTCCGTGCGACCTCGGGCAAGTCCGCTGTTCCCGAGGCTCACTTTGCCCACCTGCACGTTGGGTGCGGGAGCCACACCGATTCGGGCGCCCTTAGCCTGTCGAGAGACCGTCCAGTGGGCGAATGTGCTGCGGACGAGCCGAAGGAAACGAGCAAGCCTCCGGTTCCTTCATTCATCTGATCGGTGTTTACTGAGCACCTACTGTGTGCCAGGTTCTGCTGTAGGCGCTGGGCTAGCGCAGAGATGGAAATGGCTGCTGACCTTCCGGGAGGAAGGAGACAGAAGGAAGGGTAAAGGAAGGAGGCAGAACGAAGGATAAAAAGGCCCACGTATGATGGGCTGTCTGGGAGGGGTGCCGCAGAGCTCGAAGCTCCTGACAGCTAATTAGAGGTGATTAGAGGCTTGGAGGGAAGAGTGGGTGGGGGCGGGCAGAGAGTTTCGGGCAGGAGACGGGGTTACACCTTCCAATAGCGGTCAGGAAAGGCCTCATTGACATCATCATCATCATCATCATCAGTGAGTGTTACTCTCGTGTTTATTTACAGGGATCAGTAACAAAGATCATCAGCCCCCTCCCCTTTTTTAAATAAGTTTCTTCCCTCCCCTCCCCTCCCCCTTGTTAGAGAAACAGTCTGTGACTTTGTATCATCTTTTCGGGTGGGGGGGGGCGGTTCTCAGGGAGCAGCGTCAGGGGCCCCTGGAGAGGTTGTTAAAACACGGATAGCTGGGCCACCCCCAGTGTCTCATCCCCAATCTGCATTTCTGACAAGTTCTCAGGTGAGAATCCCTCGTCTGGGCCAGGAACAGGCTTGGCTCATGCATTAAAGCCTGAATTTCTTGTACCTACAGGATGAGAGCCCCTGATTCCTGGGGCAGACGCTGCAGAGGCATCGAAGATCAGGTCCAACTGTGAAATCGCCGCCTTCCGCGGTTCGCGTGGGCTGGCTTCATAGATGCTGGGTCTAAGCAGCCACCCTGGCCTCCCAGAGCTGCTGGCCAGCAGGGAGCACAGATAATGCTCAGCCTGGGCATCAAGGAGGGCTTCCAGGAGGAGGAGGCGCCTGAGTGACGTTTCCATAGACTCCCAGTGCCTCCAGGTGGGGAAGGTGGGGTGGCTGTTCCAGGGGACGTGTCGCTTGAAGGTTAGGAGTTGGCGATCCTGGGGCACAGCCTGCTGGGGGGCTAGAATGGGGCCCCGCTCCAAGGCCTCCAGTGCCCTGCCGGGGACGTTTCACCCTAGGGGCTCATCCTGGGGGCTTCGGGCAGATCAGGCGTAACATCTTTGTACAGACACGTGTCCTGGATGTGGAATGTGACGTCTGCCCCCTCCCCCAGATTCTTCTGGAGCCCAGGAGGCCCCACAGGGGACTCCACCTGATCCTGGCCCAGTACGGCCGAGTGAACCTCGCCGTCGGGTGCACATGTCTGTGGGCGCTCCGGCCTCTGTCCCGGCCGGCTTCCCGGCGGCACTTGCCCCAGCACGTGTGGAGTGAGACGGCTGTGAAGCTGGCTGGGCCTGCCCTCCGCCGAGAGCCCCTGGTGTGGGATTTGTCAGGAGCACACGGGCCGCCCTGGCCTGGGGGCGGGGGGGGGGGGGGGGGGGGCGGAAGTCCTGGTCTCGAGACCAGACATCCCAGGCCCCGACGCGGGTTGCTGGGTGAGGCCAGTCCGGTGGCTTGGCCTCTCTGTGCTTCCACAGCGGCCTCTGAAGAGTGGGCGGGTACCAGCACAAGGGGCGTGTCGGGCTGTGGCGGAGGGTGGTGCGGGGCCAGCGGGTGTTCACTGTGCAGCTGACGGGGGCGGAGGGGCCCGCCTCCCCGTAGCGCCACATTGGGAGTGGCCTGAAGGGGGGAACGATACCATTTGGTTCCTCTCAAGAGGGCACCAGCAGGGGAATCAGACCGCCCAGGGCCTTCGGGGTAGAGGCAGGGAGCGTAGACGAGGGCCCCGCCGGTGGGATCTGGCCACCCTCCTCCCGCTAAGTCTGACCTCCCAGGACTAGTCTCTACCCTCCAGACCCCGCCCACGCAGACCCCGGCCCAGCCTGGGCCCTCTTCTGGTCTCCTGAGTATGCCCGGCCTATCTCTTGTATTGGGGTCCCCCCCCACCCCTCCTTTGCCCTCAGATGTACTCCTTTCAGGCATCACCTCCTCCAGGAAGTCTCCCCTGATTGCCCTCTCCAGGTTGACTTTCTGGTAACCGGTTTCACATCTGTCTCCCCCGCCACCAGCCCCTAGCCCCTTGGCTCCCCTTGCCCCTGCCTGGGCCACCTTCTCTCCTTACTCTTTGTCTCATTCCAACGCCGGCCTCATTTCCCCTCCTCCAGGAAGCCCTCCCTGACCTCCACAGTCTCTGCAACGCCTTTCATTTCTCAGCTTTGAGGTCCAGGGCCCTGTGCCTTCCCTGGCGGCTGCCCCACAGGGTCAAGGCCCTCGATCCTGAAGCACAGGTCCCCGAAGAGCCACATGGGGATTCACGGTCCACCTGGGGCCACAGACCCGTCCCGGAGGCCCTGTGCCCTCAGCGTGTGGGGAGCTGCCTCAGTGAAAGAGAGGTTCGGCCACCTGCTGGGGCACGGGGCGACTGTGGGGCACACTCTGAGCCACCGGCTGGCCCTGGGCCACTGCTCCCTCGCCACTGCCGGGGGGCAGGGGGGGGGTTCTGGCTTTCCTCAGGGAGGAGGGTTCTGATCAGCCTCGGGGGGCTGTCTGCTGTTCACCGGGAACAGCGTGCCCAAGTCCTGCCCACGCCCTAGGTGTGCGAGCTTCACGTGAGCTGCAAAAGCAGTTTTCCGACGAACATCCCAAGGTTGGGAGGCGAGGTTCCAAGTCCGTGGTCACGGGGCAGGTGTGGGTCCAGATCCAAGGCACCGAGCCTTGACGTTCTCTGGGTACCACGTGCCCCGTGCCGCTGGAGAACGTTTAGCGCACTGCCCGTGAGAGCGGCTTGGGGGCCTGCGGGGCCCCAGACAGATGACACGGAATGATGGATTCCAGGCCTTGGCTCCAGGCTCCAGAGGGAGGAAGGGAATCATTCATGCTGTCAGGGGAAGGCCGTTCCAAGGAGGCCGCGGCTCCCCGGGGACGTGGAGGGGCCCCCACCCCACTCGGCCCAGGAGAGGCCTCCCCCTCGGGCTGCCGGGCACCTGGGGGCCGCGGTGGCCTGTTTGTGCTGCGGGGCGAGGTGCCCCCCGTCCCGCATCTTTTCTCTCTTCGGCCAGGAAGGAGGGCTTTGAACGGTGAGGCATGCGTGGCCTCGCTCGTTGCTCAGTTAGGGACACTGAGGCCCGAGGAGCAAATTAGCGTATGGCAGAGCCCATCAGGACATCAAGGAGACCTTTGCCCCTTACTTACTCTTACTTTTGCTTGGCCACATCGGGGGTTGCTAACAGGAAGCCCTCCGGAGCCGCCCCAGGGCCTCCCTCTTCGCGGGCAGGGGTGACAGGGTGCCCCGGGAAAGGAAGCCGGTGGTAGGAGCTGAGCACGCCCTCCCAGGGCTCGACGGTGACTCCTGCGGTGGCTGTGCCTCCGTCCGAGGAGTGGGGCGGCCTGTGGCAAAGGCCTCCTGCATGCGGACCCGTCCCCTCCCGGCTTCGAGGCCGCTTCCGTTGTCGCGCCCACTTCACAGATGGCAAGACCGAGGCCAGCAAGTCTGTGTTGCTGACACAGCACGTGGGAGACAGAGCTGGGGCCCAGCCCCTCCAGGATGGGGAAGGGGTGGCTCGGGGACTAGGAGGGCGAGGGGGCGGCGGGATGGGGGGCCCGGGGCTGTGTTGGGGCGGGTGGCAGGCAGAGACGAGGTTCCAGAGGCCCCTGCCGGACTGTCCCGGGATTTCATCCCAGGAGAACCTCACCCAGGCCACGTCTGACACCCGACCCGAGTCACGGAGTTCGCGGGTGGGGAGCTGCGTGACTGCAGGCACCCCCGCCCACCCCTGCCCCTTCCCCCCTCGTCCCTCTTCCCCGCTGCTACCGGGGGGTGGGGGTGGCTGTGCCCTGAGCCACAGGGCTGTGGGTCCTGGAGCAGCCAGCTCCTTCCTGCCGCAGCGCCGGGGCTGTGTCTCCCGCTCAGCTAATTATGTGGAAAATTGGAAGAAATTGCACGAGCCTTGGTGGGAAATGAGGTCAGGGCTGAAGGTTATCGGAGCAGCAGCGGTGGCCGCCCGGCCGGCCTCCCTGGAGGCGCCAGGCCCCTCGCCTGAAGCAGAGCCGTGTCCCCCCCTCCCGTCCCAGAGTCGAGGTCCCCAGGAAGGGGGCGGGGGCGCAGCAGGCAGCTCCCCTCCCCCCAACCCCAGTGTATCCCCCCAATCTTTGGAAATCCAGAGGCGAAGTGGGCCAGCCTCCCGCCCCCTCCCCGCCGGCCCACCGAGTCCGCTCGGTTCTCGGTCACGCCCTTGGCCGCTCCCCACGGATGCCCTGTGGGGGGGGGGGGGGGGGGCGCTGGGCAGTAGGGGGCTGGCCCTGGGCGATTCGGGCACTGCTGGGGGCTGGCGGGCAGCGAGGGCAGTGAGTGGGCCCGTGGAAGGGGTGGGGAGGTGCCTGTGCGCACGGGGTAGAGCCGCGCCCCTCAGCCGCCGCCTCCAGGCTGGCACCTCACCCTGTCCTCCCTTGCTGTGCCCTCCTGGACAAGGGGCAGCCGCGTGTGTTGGTTAAACATGGCCGGTGGAGCCAGATGCCTGCTTCAAACCCTGTGCCGCCACAGACCAGCTGGTGACCTTGGCCAAGGTGCCTGTCTGCGCCTCAGTTTCTTCATCTGTGAAATGGGGATAGCAGAAGAGCCCGTGTCAAGCTTAGACGAGTACTTCGTATATGGGGCTCGGTTCGCCGCCGGGACCTGCTGGGGTTTGTCATGGTGGGTGAGGAGGGGGTGGTTTTCCTAGCCCCCCCCCCCAGCCCCCCCAGCCCCCAGACAGCATTCTCTCCTGCCTCTGTGCTGGCCCAGCGCTGGCCCTCCTGCCACCCCGCTGGCTGGTCCATGCCGAGGCCCAGGACCGGCTGCTCTCCAGGGACGGGTCCCTGAGCCTCTGGTGCCAGGCGGGGCCCGGGGCACGGCGGTGCGGCGAGGTCCTCCAGCACAGGGCACCTGTCAGCTGTGACACCCCGCAGCCGTACCCCAGACCCTCCTCCTGTTAGTAAAGATGTCAACAATGACAGTGCCGGCAATGGTCATCATGTCGCACGGGGACCGCGAAGCCCCGCCTTACCCGCCCTGCACTTTGCCCGCGGCCCCTTCCTCCCCACCCCTCCCCTCCCCTCCCCTCCCCTTCCCTCCTCTCCTCAGCCAGTGCCCTGCCTCCACGTGTGTCCTTGGTGGAGAGCGGCGTGGGGCACTGGGTCTCCCTGTTCTGGGGACAGCGATAAGTCAGAAGCTGCAAACCCCTCAGGACAAAAGACAGCCTTTATGGGCGTCCAGGTGTCGGACCGAACCCTGTGCAGCTGTCCAGGATGGGAGTGAAGCCCCGAGGCTGGCCTGCGACTCTGCTCCTGTTAGGATCTCGGGGTGTGGCTGTCCCCGGCGCGCCCCCACCGGGGCCTGGACGGTTCACTCGCCCGTGCAGACTGAGCGGGAGGGGTCCTAGCTGTCCCAGCTCTGCATCCGTGTGGGAGACCAGGCGTTTCCCTCCAGGCGTGCCTGCACTCGGGGGGCGGGGGGTGGGGGAGGACCCACGTGCCACCACTCTCTGGGGCAGACTCTGGGGTCCCCACGCTCTCTGCACACTCAGGGCTGCCCAGACTCGGGGTCTGAAAGACAGGATCCGGGGAGCCTGGGGGGCTCAGTCGGTTGATCGTCCGACCCTTGGTTTCGGCTCAGGCTATGGACTCACGGTTCGTCGGTTCGAGCCCCACGTTAGGCTCTGTGCTGGCAGCGAGGTGCCTGATGTGGATTCTGTCTCCCTCTCTCTCTGCTCCTCCCCCATGCTCTCTCTCTCTCTCTGTCTCTCCCTCAAAGTAAATATTTAAAAAACTGAAAAATAAAAGACAGGATCCATCTGTACCCCAGGTACACCGGAAGGGTCTGGTTTTAATGACCAAGGTCCAGGGAGGGCAGGGGAAGTGCAGGCTGCCGAAAACACAAGAAAAGGGAAAAGGAGGCAGTGATCTTCTCTGCTCCGAGGGCTTCCCATGCGGCGACCCTGGGGTGGGCATGAGCTCCATTCTACAGATGGAGAAACCGAGGGCAGGGTTCAGAAACTTGCCCACGGCTGTGCTGAAACCCCACCATTTTTCCTCTCTTTTTTCCCTTCCTTTTTTTTTTTTTTTTTTTTTTTTAAATCACTGTGCTATTTAATATGGAGGTTGAAGGATGAAAATAAGTGAGCCGCCCCCACCTCCAATTTCCTCCTGATTGAGAGGTGGCGGCCTCCCGAGGGCTGGCGGGCCCCTCCCGGGGGAGCATCCCACGTCCTTCGTCGGTGTCCCGACACGGTGAGATGCCTGCCCCCGGCGGCATCAGAGGCTGGCTGGGAGGTGGGCGTAATTGACTTGTAACATGCAGACCGTGACAGGCTGTCATCTGTGTTGGGCTCAGGGTAGGAGTGCACCTGTGTGTGTGTGTGTGCGTGTGTGTGTGCGCGTGTGTGTGTGTGTGCGCACGCGCTCTCTCCCTCATGTTTTATGGAGATAACAAACAATCTTTCCTGATTAGGGAGATCCTTACAAATGCTGTGCAGGTGGCACGCAGGGCTGGGGAACCTGGGCACAACAGGGGATTCCTGACCCCCTGGAGCCTCCTCTCAAGCCCTGCCTGCCCAGTCCCTCCCCTGCCCACCTTCGAACCCACGCCATTGGCGAAGGGCTCCCAGTGCCCCTGAAAAGTGCCCTTGTGGGGCACTCCTCTCGGCAGCAGGCTGCCCTGGGGTCTCGAGGCAGGCGGTGGCACCGTGGGAAGGGTACCTGTGCCCCACCCCCCGCCAGACACGCACGCACTGTGTCGCTGATGAAGCAGCATGTGGGCTGGCGCAGCCTGGAGCTGCCTTCCAGAGACACCGTTGACGGCTTTTGGAGTCGCTCAGCCCCTTTTGCAGGTGTAGAAACTGAGGCCCAGAGAAGGCAAGCGACTTGCTCAAGGCTGCGCAGCTGGGACAGCGGGTCTCCACCCCCACGCTCTCCCTGTGATGCTGCTGGTGGCCTGCCCTTCACGGCGGGGGAGGCGTCCTCCTCTACAGCCACCATGGCCACCGGGGACCAGGCAGGTGCTGGGGAGTGACCTTCCCGGGGCACCCGCTTTCCGAGCAGACGCCTAGGACGCCGACCCCTCATGGTGCCTGCCGCCACACGGCCCCTCGGTCTCTGCGGGTGACAGAGGCTGCCCTGGGCTCTCCTCCTCTCCGGGGCCACCTCCGCCCGGGCGGTGACCGGTTTGCTGTCCCACTGACGTCATCCAGGAGCCCGGTCTGATGGAGCCTCTCCTCCTGGTGTCCTTTTCCTCCCCGGGGCCATTTTTCTTGGTGACCCCAGGGTTTCGCTCCCTCTGCCCGGGTGACTCTGCGAGGACACGGCTCGCGTGGGCATTTGGCACAGCGAGCTCCCGACGCTGCCGTGGCCAGAGGTGGATTTTTCCATTCGCATCTTCTTTTCAAATATTTTCAGAATCTGGAAACAATTAAAGCGGCCCAGTGGGGGCCGATTTTATTCAATCAAAGCTCACAGGCTGTCGTGCTTGTTGGATCGATGCTGCCCTGGGCCGGCCGCTTTGTTAATGCTCTGTCCTGCGTGCAGCCTTGAAGGAAACTCAAACCGGAGGGAGGAAAAATCCATTTAATAATCCTTGGAAGCCCGCCTCCCACAAGCTGCAGAGACTGTCGCCCTGGGTGTTTCCGGGGTGGGAGAGGTTCCTGCGTGAGGTCTTGCCATCCGCTCCAGAAAGAGCAGTTTCTAAATGTGCCCGTCTGCGGGCTGCGACAGCCCATCCATCCGGGCCAGGCAGGCGGGAGGGGGCGGGAAGCGGGCGCCCTGTGCCAGCCACGCCTGGCTTCCGATCTCCGCCTCACCTTGTAGCAGCGCGGCCAGCCCGGATGCTTTATTTCTCAGCGGGAGCCAGTGCCCCCGGGACTCGTGGCTCGTTTGGAGGCACAGCAGATGCCGTCAGGCCCTGCCTGTGCCCCTTGTCCCTTACCGCTTCATCTGCAGGTCTCTGGGTGCTTCCGGGGCCCCGGGAGCTGAAGATAGGCTACTGTTCTCTACGTGCCTCTCTCTACGGTGTCCTTGCCCCCCCCCCAACCCCCGCCTCCCTCCCTGCACCTGCTCTCCCCACATCCCTGTCACGCAGAGACCCCCGTGTGCTCCCGGGGTCGAGGAGGGTGCGCAGGCTGGCCCGGGGACTCGAGGTCCTGGGGGCTGGGGGCGGACTGTCACCGTAGTTACTGGCATCGGTGATCTTTAAGGGGCAAAGGGAGAGGCCTCCCCAAAGCCTGGAAACCCTGCCCGCACCAGGGAGTAACCGACACGGTGAGCCCTTTACAGATCGGAAACCCCTCAGCTGTCACTCTGCGTTCTGGGACTCCATTTTCGCCCCTGTCCCGAGTGGCAGGCGGGGCTGTGAGACCAGGAGCTGGAGGGAACCAGGAGCTCACGGGGCCGAGGGGCTGACAGGGTCACAGGCCAACAACGGGTCTTCTGACCTTTTGCCCCCCTTCCCCCTGCCTGGGTGCCTGGGACAGAGACCAAGTGGGGGGGGGGGGGCAGCGTTGCCTGGAGGGAGGGGTGGTCTGGGTCACGTTCTGGGTCAGATGTACCTCAGTCTAGGGAAGCAGGCGTTTGCCCCAGGGCAGGGGTGGGGGGGCCTCGGGAGTACCTGCGGGGCCCTGTGGCCAGGCCAGCATCCGTGGGATGCCTTCTTTCAAGGACCCTTTCCAGGGCGCCTGGGGGGCTCGGTCAGCTGAGCGTTTCAGCTCAGGTCACGATCCCAGGGTCACGAGATCGAGCACCGCCTCAGGTTCTGTGCTGAGTGTGGAACCTGCTTGGGCTTCTAAGACTCGCTCTCTCCCTTTGCGCCTCCCCTGTTCATGTGCTTGCTCGCTCTGTCTCTAAAAACATTTAAGGACTCTTTCCTTTTGAACACGCAGCCTCCCTTCCCCTCCCCTCTGCTGGAGGTCGCTCCCCGAGCAACCTATTGTGTGGGCAGCGGCCAGTCGGACACAGGTGCACGGGCGCCCCGCGTCCTGTGCGGCCTTGGGCCGGCCACTGGCTGAGGGACAGTCAAGCCCCAGGCTCGCCTTGAGTGCGTGGCTGTCCGTTCTTGGCACGAGGGTTCACTCTGCACACTTTGCGACACCGCCAGAGGTGGCTTCCACCCTCACCCGCGCCTGGGGACAGCTGGCAGCGGGGGTGGGGGGGATCCCACGCCTGGGGACAGCTGGTGTGAGGGGGGGAATGGATCCTGTGCCTGGGACAGCTGGTGGGGGGGAGGGGGGATCCTGCGCCTGGGGACAGCTGGTGGCGTGGGGCGGGGGTGGGATCCCACGCCTGGGGATAGCTGGCGGGGGTGGGGGGATCCTGTGCCAGGGGACAGCTGGTGGGGGGGGTCCCGCACCTGGGGACGACTGGTGGCGTGGGGCGGGGGTGGGATCCCACGCTTGGGGACAGCTGGTGTCGGGCGGGGGGGGGTGGATCCTGTGCCTAGGACAGCTGGTGGGGGTGGGGGAGATCCTGTGCCTGGGGACAGCTGGTGGCGGGGGGCGGGGGGTGGATCCCACGCCTGGGGACAGCTGGCGGGGGTGGGGGGGGATCCTGTGCCAGGGGACAGCTGGTGTCGGGCGGGGGGGGTGGATCCTGTGCTTGGGGACAGCTGGTGGCGGGGTGCAGGGGGAGAGGGGATCCTGCGCCTGGGGACAGCTGTTGGGGGGGGGGGTCCCGCACCTGGGGACGACTGGTGGCAGGGGGCAGGGGTGGGATCCCACACCTGGGGACAGCTGATGTGGGGGGGGGAGTGGATTCTGTGCCTGGGACAGCTGGTGGGGGGGAGAGGGGATCCTGCGCCTGGGGACAGCTGGTGGCGGGGGGTGGGGGGGATCCTGCGCCTGGGGACAGCTGGTGGGGGGGGGGTCCCGCACCTGGGGACGACTGGTGGCGTGGGGCGGGGGTGGGATCCCACGCCTGGGGACAGCTGGTGGCGGGGGGCGGGGGGGGGATCCTGTGCCTGGGGACAGCTGGTGGCGGGGTGCAGGGGGAGGGGGGATCCCGCGCCTGGGGACAGCTGGCAGAGTGGGGGGGATCCGGGCGATCACCCCCCCAAGTCAACGGAGCCGCATCTGGCCTTCACCATCCTTGGAGTTAATCCTTTGACAACTTTGCCTGTTTCTTTCCGGGTCTGAAGTCTGTTCGTGTTTCTGCTGCTTCCTGGGTGAATTTGGCAGATTTTACTTTCCTCGAAAACTGCCCATTTTTGGTGGGATCTTTCTCCGCGCCACGGTTCAGCTGCACACGGTGTGCCGTAACCCCCCGGGCACCTGCCAGATGCACGGATCTGCCAGCCCCTTCCCGCCCCAACCCCACGGCTCCTGGCGGGGCTCGGGCACGGGCTTGAGGACCTCAAGGAGGAGCGGGAGGGACCCTCACGGCCCTGTCTGTGCTCGGGCGTCCCTGCTTCTGCTCAGGCGAGATCGGAAGCCGGGACCGGCTGAGGGTTGGCACGATAACAGCCTTGAGGTGAAGGATGCCAGCTTCCGGGCCACGCAGACCTCAGAGCCAGGGGACCCCAGGCAACGACTCAGCTTCTCTGGGCCCCGGGGTCCTCGTTTCCAACATGGGGTGACCATAGCTCTGTGTCGTCACCTCTACCACGGGGTGACCGTCACCGGCTGCACAGAGGGTGTGAGGGTGGAGGGGACGTCACAGCCAAGTGAGGTGAGAAGGGTGAGTCTTTGTAATTAACCCTAACAAACCTGACTTTGAAGGCTTTTTAAGGAGCCGGTACAGCAGCATGAATCACAAGAGCCAGAAGCTAGAATCTGTCCAAATGTCCATCAACGAACGTGAAACCAAATGTGGTCCATCCGTACCGTGTGGAAGATTTGCTCGGGCCCCGAAAACCTCCCGCCGAGTGGCAGACGCCAGCCCCAGAAGGCCACGTGCGTGTGATCCCGTGCATAGAAACATCCAGAACAGGCAAACCCGTGGGGGCAGTAGGCAGGCTGGGGCTTGCCAGGGGCTTAGGGGGAAGATGGGGAGTGAGTGCTGATGGGGACAGGGTCTCTGTTTCCGGTGACAGAAATCACACGCAGGGAATGGAGTAAATGCTACTGAATCGTCGAAGATGGTTAACACGGTCAAGGCCGTCTTGCGTGCAGATAGAGCGGTGTGTTCAGTGACACATGGCCTGGTGGCACTCGGGAGGGTTGACTCCGTAGCTTTGGGGCCAGGGGCCCAGCACTGTGCACTCTGCTCCCTGCGGGCTTCCAGAACCGCATCGGGGGTACTGGCCGCACCCCTGCCCTCTGCCGGCAGGGTTGGTAGCTGGCTCAGTCACGGCCGTGCGGACGAAGCCCGGCTGCCCCAGCCTCCTCTTGCCAGCGGGAGGAACCGAGCCCAGAGCGCCGGTCTGGTCTGGTCCAGTGACCGGCACCTGCCCCTGGGAACAGGTCACCTGCCACCCGCTCGGTACAGACGGCCGAGCCCTGGACCCCGCAGCCTCCCAGGGCCCCGGCCCTGCGCCTTCTGTAGCTCGTGGGGGAGCGGAGGCACTTCCCGTGGTTTCTCCATCAGCAGACTGGAAGATCACAGCGCCCCTAATTACAGCTCGTTGGCTGCCCGTGTCCCGCGGTGGGAGGTTGTCAGACACGAGAGGCCACACGCGGTTCTGCCGGGGCTGGCCACAGGGCATGGCATGCAAACGGCAGCCAGCCACAGGCGCTGACCAGGGCCTGCTCTGGCCCCGCCTACCGGCAGAGGAAGATTCCAGAGCACGCAGCCTCAGGAACGGGGAGGAGGGTGGACAGTTCCAGGCTAGGACGGCCAGCCAGAGCCCCAACAGCCCGGCTCGTCAGCACTAGGGGGGGCGGGACGTGGAAGCCGTGTGGAAGGCAGGCCGGGGGAAGGGGTGGGAGAAGAAAGCCTGGGCCAAGGGCCTTGAGAAACAAAGGCCTGGAGGCGGGGGGGACTGGGACCCCGGGACGCTGAGGGGTGCGGGCCCCCTGGGCACTGGCAGGGAGCGTCCTGAGGGAAGGGCCTTGGCCTGAGTCTAGAGCCTTCTCACCAAACTCATAGTAAATATCCACTGTGAACCACACCAGTGAACGGAGAGAAGGTTCCGGAGCCATCCCCGCCCCCCAGAGCCATGAGGGTCAAGGATGAATTCTGCGGGTCTGTCCTGGGAGGTGCGGAGCCATCCAGGGCGCGGGGACCCCCAGAGGCCCAACCTGGGTATATTAAGGTCATGCCTCCCCTCCCAGGCCCCAGACCCACTTGGCCGCTGAGCAGAGGGCACACTGGGGTGCCGAGCGCCACGCCCCCAGCAGATGGCGCCCTTGGCCTGGGCAGGGAAGGGGCTTCTCTGGGACCGGGCAGATGGCTGAGCAGATGCCCTCTGGTCCCCATTTATTTCTGCACTTTGGGGTGCAAGGCCTCACACAGGCCCTCCCTCCGCTCCTGCACGGCTATGGGCAAAGCCAGAGGGGGCACTTCCTAAGTCCCTGGGCCTCAGGGTCCCCCTCTCCACAGTGGGCATATTTCCCGCCTCAGAGGGCGGGGAGCCCGTAGGTAATTGAGCCGTGCACTGGCACAGCATCTGGTCACCGAGAAGGTCGTCCTAACTGTGAGACTGCGTTGGCAGGGTTCCCGTCCCCACCTTTCAGATGAGGAGAGAAATGGAGGCCCAGAGAGGTTGCGTTCCTTGTCCAAGGTCACACAGCTGGGGGGACTACGCCGGGCGAGCTGTCTCACCTTGTAGGGCGGCTGGAAGGCCCTTCTGGTGGCTGCTGACTTTTGCCGCACCCTTGCTGTGTGAACCCCTGACGCAGACCTTCTCACTTAGCCCAAAGGGAGAGACTGAGGCAAACCCAGGCAGGAGGACCAAAGGTAGTTGGCCCAGGAGACTCAGAGCTCCCGTGCGGTGGGCGGGGACGTCTGATCCGCAGCGAGACTGGGTTGGAGTCACTCATTCAGCTGACCGTTTCCCGAGCCCCTGCTGTGACCCAGCCTGGCCGCGCCCCTGCGCCTGGCGGCAGGGACATTGGTGAAATCAGTAACCCACTAAACGGTCGCGTGCTAAATGGGGCTGTGCAGGTGACCGAGTCACCGAGGCAGGTGACTGCCTCGGGCAGCGTTCAGGATATTTGATTCAGAAAGGGTGGTGGGGTCCGGGAGGAGGGCGCTGAGGGCCGGCCAGGAAGACAGTGGAGGATGCAGAGGTGGGGTGGGCCGTGCGCCTGGGGGAGACCCCAGGTGGCCCCAGGACTTCCTGCTGCGGGGTCATTGCTGGAGCCTGCTTGGAATTCTCTCTCTCCCCGCCTGTCCCCTGCTTGTGCTGTCTCTCTCAACATAAATAAAACTTTAAGAAAATAACGTGGGTTTTCAAAACAAAATTACGTGAGCTTGGACCGACTTACGCTTCCCCTATGAGCATGAATTTGTGAAATTTTTTGTTTGTCTCTTCCTGCTTCAAACGTTTTGGGGGATGTTTTTACCCCCAACGTCTTAAGACGCAAATGACGTGTTAACGTGGTGTTGAACGAGAGGTTTCCGGGCTTTTTCCTCCATCTTTGGCGCGCCGCGGCTGAGACGGAAGGGGGAACAGTGGGGAAGGAAAGGGCAAGCTTGGGGTCTGAACCCCTGCAGAGGGGACCCCTGTGTCCCCGCTCTCAGTGATGAAAATCCTGCTGCCGGGCCGGCCTGCCTTTCATCCCGCTGACAGTCCCTCCCCAGCCCAGAGCCTTGGCTTCCTCGCGTGTAACGGGGCTCGTGCCGTCCCTGCTGCTTCCTGGGTCGTTGGGGCACATGTGTCCCATATCGGGACACCTGTGAGGCTGCCCGGCGCTGTGCCCGTATTGGAGGTGGTTGTTTTCTGAGCGCCCGTTTTTCTCGTGCTCGCTCAAGTCCCTGAGACTGTGCCCCTCCCCTGCCCACATTTGGATCGAAATCTCAGGAAAAGCCCCTTCCCTGAATCTCAGAGCTGACGAGGGGCTTTCATCGGGCGGGGAGGTGGGGGGGGGGGGTGACGGATCATTAGCCAGGGGGATGCCTTGTGTTGAGTTTAGGCGTGTGGCTCTGGGAGTCATTGGATTCTGTGCACCTGCAGAGTTGGGGGGGGGGCAGTTGAGGCCGCCCAGGCCCCAAAAGCGCTCTTTCCCCCAAGGTTTGCTGAAGTCAGCACATCCGTTGGCAGTTTCCCCAGAGCGAGGTCCGCAGTGCTTGTCCCAAAGCCCATATTATTTCAGAGCCGATGGGCGTGGCCCTCGGACCGCGTGCACCCAGCTCCTGCCTCTGCCTGCCCCGTGACCTTGAGTGAGTCCCTCGCCGGTCAGGATGAGGCCCCTCTGCCCCAGAACCACCCCCACCAGACACCGAGGCTCTCCAACTCCACCAGTAGGGGGTCATCATCCAGGCCAAGGTCACGGAGTCCTGCCGTCTCTTTTATTCGGGGATTTTCCCCACATTGTTCTGGCAAGCCATGACCGTTAATTTTTGAAACGTCCCCACTGCTTCCCCGTATTTTGCAGAATTGTTTTTCCATTCCCAGAACCTTCTGAGGACACTGTCTTGTGTGAGTCCGGCTTCTTAGAAAACCAGCTCAGGAGAAGCAGAGGGAACCGGGGACAAGGTGAAGGGTCCCGCGGGCCACGCTGGTGTGGCCGAGGTTGGCTCCCCGGGGCCAAACCTTCACTGAGTCCTGGGGTGGCCCGGCCAGCTCCGTCCCTCCTGGACTTACTCCAGGAGCAGGGCCAGGCGAGAACTCACCTGGGGAGGGCTGGGCCAGGTGCCCTTGCTGCGTCTTGCCAGGCAGTTTGGGAAGAATGGCTCTCCCGGCCCTGAAGTTACTTTAGTAAAGACCCAGAAAGGTGAAGAAACAAGTAAACCCACAATGCCAGCGGCCTCTCTCTGGACACAAGCACCATTAAGCTTTAGAGCTGCAAGGTACCTTAACAGGCCAGCAGTTGTGAACCTCGTGGGGCGGGCAGGACATCCAAGACCTTGCGGAGCCCGGGGACTCCTCCGAGGTCATGAATTCTTGACAGCAGGAGGGCGATGGCTTCTTCCTGGAGACACTGGGCAGTGGTGCTCACGCCCCCCCCCCCCACCAAGCTGGGCCACGGAACAACTCAAAGCGGTTCAGTTAATTAACCCTCCCAGCACCTCTCCAAAGGAGATAATTATTACTCATATCCCCTCCGTAGGTGGTTAAACCGAGGCCCACAGGGTTGAGCGAGTGGATTAAATGCCCAGCGGAGAAGTTACTCTGCATCGAGGCTTAATCTAACCTACCTCTTAATTAGTCCGGGCCGGGAGTTTCAAAGACCAGTCTCAAAGACTCCATTTTTGTTGTCTTGTTTCAAAAACCACACGCACCACTGGAAAAAGAAAAAGAAAGTCCCAGAAGGATGTGACGCTCGAACCCCTCCCCCACTCCACCTGTGGTGGGGTTTCCGTGGGCAGAACTGAGGCAGTGGGCGTGGCGGGGGGGGCAGTTCCATCCAGAAGGCTCGACTGCCCGTCTAGAGAATGAGCGCACTCCTGGGCTCTGGGTGATATTCTGGGACAGGAGGACGGAGAAGGGGGTACGTTAGACTGGTGTGCTAAGCCTTGTCACCTCTGCTTTGGGGAGATCCAGGAGCGGGATGGAGTCACCTTGTCTGAGTGGGGCGCGATCACCATGACACGGGCATGGTTCGTTAGCCGGAAATCACGGGGTCCCTGGGGTCAGCCCACATGCAGGACGTTCCCTTTCCCTGGAGCTTTGGGGGCTGCGTTCGCCCCATGTAGGATCTTGGGGGGGGGGGCCACCCAAACATCCGGGCTCTTGGCCGTCATTTTTTGTAACCATTGCTTTACGTTGACTGGGTGGCCCGCCTGCCTCCCGCTGGGGTTGATAGATGTTAAAGCCTTTCTCCCTCCAGACTTGTGAAAGTTGCTTGTCTTTTGGGGACCCGCGGTGTTTACAGGACCAGGTTAGAGCTGCCAGTCCAAGACCATCGAATGTCTGAGTCAGAAAGGACCAGAGGTGTCCTGGTAGCCGGCTGGTTTGATGACGAGGACACTGAGCCCCCAGAGGAACGGGGCTTGCACAGTGCGCGTTGCTAGCAGCCGGGAGGACCCCCGAGGCTCTTGTTTTCCTAGGAGGAGTTTTATCGTGAGTTACGACTTCTCTCTTCCCGGTCGTACTTTCATACTTTTTCCACGCCGGGGTTTCTTAAGTCTAGATCCACCTTTATCACCTATCACGTAAGGTTTAGTTTCCTGGTTAATTTGTGTAACTCAGTGCTGTGTTAACACCGGACGCCACATGACTAATCGCCCCCACCCCCGCCACCACCCCCAAACGCATCGGCTTAAGACCACGTTGGCGGTCTCTCACGGTTTCTGTGGGTCGGGATTTCGGAAGTGGCTCCGCAGGGCAGTTCTGACGTAAGGTTTCTCAAGAGGTCGGCTGGGTCTGGCGTCAGCTGTGGGCTGACCCCGGGCAGCAAGATTAGCTTCCAAGCTGGTGCCTTCACTTGGCGGGCGGGTTGGGTCCAGTCTACGTGGTGGGTCTCTCCACGGGGCTGCGTGAGTGACCTTGCAACACGGTCAGCAGCTCGAGAGAGCACGGTGGGAGGGTAACACTCTGGTGACCAGTCTTAGAGTCGTGAACTGGCCCCTTGTCGTCGCTTCCGGGCCACCCAGGACCCCGCCCTCATCTCACTAGACCTCCAGCGCCCCCTGCTGGCTCTGTCCCTAACCAAGTGCCGAGTTAGCAGAATCTGAAAACCCTGCTGGGGGGAGGGGGGGGGCCTTAGAAGTCAGAGATGAGTGGGTGCCAGCCCTTTGTGCCCAAGTTTCACGTGAATCCCAGCTGGGTCTCTCTCTCTCTCTCTCGTTTTTTTTTTTTTTTTAGTTTATTTATTTATTTTGGCGGGGGGTGGTGCAGAAGGAGAGGGAGAATCCCAAGCCGGAACCCGTGAACTGTGAGATCCTGACCTGAGCTGACATCGAGAGTCAGATGCTTGAGTGAGCCAACCGCCCCCCCCCCCCGCCCTGCCCCCAGGTGGCCCTGGGTCTCTCCCTTTGCCTTCTAGAACCACAGCAGCAGATGACCATTCACACTCTTATTCTGGGGCGTGGGGGCCCCCAACACATGCTCTGAGTTGGACAGAGGGGTGCCTGAGGGCCCCAGCGAGCTGGCTCGTCCTGAATCCTGGGACGCCCCCCGCCCCCGTCCGGGGGGGCTGAACCGCACCGTGCAGCCTCGTCAGGCCCGTAGCCCGAACCAAGGGGCAGCACCACAGGAGAGAAGAAAATATTCGCAGGTGTTTGCACAGCCGCAGCCGGGTCCTGTGCCCGGGACCCTCCTCGGCCTATTAGCTCAGTGCAGCCCCAGACAGCCCCTGGGGAGTGGATGGGGAACCTGAGGCCCAGAGAAGTGAAGCCTCTTGCCTAAGGCCGCACGGCAAGGCAGCGGAGGAGCTGGGACTCGGCTGCAGGCAGGCAGCGTGGCTTCAGGGCTGGTCCTCTTACCACTTCGCCGTGTGCCCTGGGGCGCGAGTAAAATGGATTGGAGGGGGTTGGGCAGGACTGCACGTCTCCTGCCCCTCCCGGCAGGTGCATGCCTGCCCTCCGCTGTGGCCTTCCTCCGGCTCGGAAACACGCTGTTGTGCTTTTTAAGGTGCCCCGGCGCGGGAGACGGCCCTGCGGGTCAGCGGGCTGGGAGCACAGAGGATGTGCCCGACAGGTCCTCCGTAGCGGCAGGATGACTCCTGGCATGTAATCACAGCGTGCGGCGCGGGGACAAAGAACATGACGGCGGAGAGAGATCAGACGGAGAGCGGGCGGGAGAGGGCAGGGGTGGGCGGGAGCCGGGCCAGAGCCCCCGCGTCCGTCCGCTCTGCCCCGTGCCCTCCCCTCTGCTCCTGCCCGGACGCCTCATCCCCAGGCAAGCAGCACCTCCCTGGCCCCCAGGACTCTCTTCTCGAAGCCCCGGTCTCTCTCGTGCGCCCATTAAGGGACGTGCCGGCTTGACGATTCTCGGGGACGAGCCAGCGAGGGGGAGGCGGGGGTCCGGGGACTGGATGTCAACCCAGGGGAGGGTCGTGGTCTGCGGCCTGCTGGGATCGCGCAGGCGGGAGGGACGGTGGGGAAAATGGTGGAATAAGGAAGGGAAGGGCGGCCGATGCGGGCCGAGGGCCGGCACACGGGGCCACCGTGCGGCAAAGGCTGCCTTCCCGGCCGTGTGCGCAGACTGGCCGGCAGGCGGGAGACGGGCATCGCTGAGGGTTCGGTGTCTCCCTCTCTCTGTCCCTCCCGCCCCCCCCCAAAAATAAATAAACAGTAAAAACAAATTTTAGCAAGTAGTCATCCATGTAGGTGGACGTACCTGTGCCAGGTGATCAATGATGCCATCACCAGGTGTGACGAATGACGTCACGGGCCCCCTGATGTCACACGCTGAAGGACACAGTGTCGCTTCTGGGCTCTTGCCGCCCACCGTGGCCCGTTTGATTAAGCAGGGTGCTTCCTGAGCTCGCGGACTCTGCCCCTGGAGGGGGTTCGGGCCAGCCTCTCACCCCTCGGTGAGTCTGTGCGCCAGCAGCACGGCCTCCCCAGAGCTTGTAAGAAATGCAGAGTCCCGGCCCCGGCCCTCGAACAGAACCTGCGCTCTGAGAAGACCCCTGCCCCCCGTGCGCCCCACACACCGTAGAGGCCGCCGTCCCGCTCTCGAGAGCTCTCACGCATCTTCCACACCTGGGAGTGCGTGGTTTTGATCCCCTTTGAGTCTCGACGTCACGAGCAACCACGCGGGAAAGCAGAACGTCAGGGCACGACCCTGGCAGGGGAGAAGCGGACGGGGAAGCCGAGGGCTGTTGGGGTGAGGCCGGTGATCTGGGAGACCGGGGGGTTCCCTGGACTCTTGGTGCACAAGAGCCGAGCGTCCTGACAAACCCCAGAACCCCGCCTCGCTCGCCCGGGGGGAGTCGGCAGACCCCTCCCCCCCCCCCCCCCCCCCCCCCGCGACAGAGACCAGCCGAGGCAGAGGGCTCGCTCCCCCGAGCTCGTCAGCAGGGAGCACAGTGGCCACTTGGTATTTTCCAAGGGAGGGTTCGGGGGGGTCAGCCCGCGCGTTGGCACAAGTGCTCTGTCTCTTTGCCAAGTGACTCATTCGAAACGGGAACATTTATTTGAGGGAACGTGGGACACTGGAGGTCTGGAAGGTGAGATGGGGGTGTCTGTGTCCACATTCCCGGCCGGTACGTTGTCTCCCCAAAAGTCCCTGCCGTCCTCCAGCTCGCTGAGCCGGGGACTTGGCGCCCTGGGGTGTCCGTCCACGAGGTGGGCTTCCAGACGCTGGGCTCTGCACCGGGAGACCCCCGTCCCGACAATACGTTATTGTGGAGCGCCTGGCCCGGAAGGCTGGGTCCTGTTATCATAAATTAAGAGCAGGCACGTCTGAGCTGTAATAATCATCACGAGGAGTTCTCGGGCCTGCCAGAAATTATTTGGCGCTGAGGTTTACATATCTACTGGTCCAAGTGCCCGACAGCTTCAGATCGGATCGCGCGTGCGTGCCTGTGTGCGCGTGTGTGTGTGTGTGTGTTTGGAAAGCTGAAAGATTGAGGGGCTATTTGAACATCTGTTGTGGCATCACTTGGGAAGTTTAAAGTCGGGCGAGTTTGTGTGATCAGCCAGAGGGGGATGTTTTATTCCCTGCGTAGGGAGTTTTAAAAAAAAGCCAACCAACAAGTGAGCGTTTTCCTGGTCCCTGGGTGGGGGTCTCGGGGTCTCTCGGGGGCCGGGATACAGAAGCAGTTCCTCTTGAGGATCGGCTGTGGCAAAATGTTCCCCCACCTGGAAGGGCAGGGGGGCTGCGGGCTCGCGGGTCCACTCCACCTCGCCCCGTCCGCACACCCGGCTCTCGACGCCTCTGGTCCCCTCCCCCCCGCGTCTCGGGGGACGGGGACAGCAGATGAGTGTTCTGCGGTGTCACTGAGAACTCTGGCTCGTGCGAGGGACCAGCTGGAGGCAAGCGCTGGGGTCTGTGGGAGACAGATGGCTCTGTCAGATTTGGCTCCCGGAAACTGTGCAAGACAGGTGACACTTGGCGGGGCTGCGGAGGCCTGGGCTCCCAGGGTGGCCTTGGAGGCCGACTCGGTGGGGCCAGGGAAGCAGGAGAGTGGGGGGACCTACTGCCTGCGTGCACTTTGCACCACGCACTCCTGGATTTTGTGGGAGGATCTTGGAGCTTCATGACCACTCATGATCTCACGGCATCCCATGAGGCCTTTAGTGGTTGGCCGTACCCCCCCCCCCCCCCCCGCCAGGCCTGATCTCCTCCCCTTACTCTGTTCTAGCTCAGCTGTCTTCTTGATGTTCCTCCCCGACACCACCCGTGTTGCCACCCCAGGGCCTTTGCACGTACGGTTCCCTCCGCCTAGAATGCTCTTGAGAGACAGAGCATGAGCAGGGGAGGGGCAGCGAGAGACAGAGAGACAGACAGAGACAGAATCCAAAGAAGGCTCCAGGCTCGGAGCTGTCAGCACAGAGCCTGATGCGGGGCTCGAACCCAGGAGGGCTTCCCGGAAGAGGTGGCGTTTGAAGGAAGGCCGGCCAGGGCGCTCCAGGACGAAAGGAGACCAGATGAATTATTCGAGGAACCTCAACGGTGCTTACAACACAAACACTGCCGTCCCCTGCCACGTGGGACCGTAGTCCGGTGACCCGCACAGACTCCCAGGCCTCCTCTCCTCCCGTGACCGTCATTCCTCGGAGCCCATAAGGGTCTCTCCTCTTTCGGGAGGTCGGGGATCGATTTCCGGAAACAGCCAGCAGCGGTTGCTGATGAGCCGGGGATACACCAGCTTGTGGGGGCCACGTGGAGAAAAGCCGAGAAGCAAATGTCAACCGATGAGGCTCCTTCTCTGGGGTGACCCCCCAACCAGCTTCCAAGGCGGAACCCAGAGAGGAAATACAAAAAGGGGTGAGGGAGGCCCGGGGCGGGGGGCAGACTGTCCGAGAGCTGCGAGCGGGAGGTTTGCCAAGGACGCAGCCGTCGGTCATGCGCTCGGCACATCCCCTCGCCCTCCTGACACCGTCTCCTGAGAAGGGATTTCTCATCCCTGTTGGCCTGATGGCCGTCTAGGCCCAGAGAGGCTGACGACTTGCCCAGGGTCACACAGCTAGGTTATAAAGCAAGATTCAAACCTGGGCAGCCCCACTCCCGGGCACATCCGGCCGTGAGGCCTCCTGGCACCTGTTTCTGCTTCTGGAACAGTGGCAGGCTGAGCAGGCTGTCTCCTGCTCACCCACAAGCCCTTTCCTGAAGCTTCTTTGGAGGCTGCTCCTGACCCACTGAGACCTCCCGGCCCCGCTGAAGCCGCGAGGCAAGATACAGCAAGACGAGGTGGGAGGAGGGGCCGGGGAGGGAGCACTGACTCCCGCGGGGCCAGATGTGACAGCTGCTGAGGGCTGCGCATGGGTCAGGACTGGAGAGGTTTAGGTGCGGTGAACGGGTCCCCCTGGGGTCCCCACCCATCAGAGCCCCCCCCACACACACACATGCGTGCGTGAAAGCTCCAAGCCGCTCATTCCTGTTTCCTGAAGGGACACTTTGCGGAAGGGGCCCCGAGGCCATCCCGGTTCACTGCCTCTCCAACTCCTCACCGGGAGAGAAGTCAAACCCGGAGCCGGCCTGGGCCCCGGGGTCTCCCGCCCGGCGGGCCTCAGGCCCCCGCCTTTCACGATGGCCTTTCATGGCGGTGCCAGGAAGGGGGGAGTAGGCGGGCTGCGGCCGGGACCGGAGGAATGAGACAGGGACGTGCCCGCCCTGCCGTCGGCAGCTGGCAGACAGAGGCCACCGGGACCCAGCGCAGGGCGGCAGCGGGCAGGTGGGAACGTGAACAAGTCCCTTCCCTGGCCTGCCCTCCCTCTGGCGGGCCCAAGAGCCGGCGCCCGTCACCGCCAGTGCTGGCCGAGGGTCTCCAGGTGACGTGGGGGCTCTGTGTCGCCTGCTGCCCCTGCCGGGCCCGTCTGGCCGGCACGCGCAGGGCCTGCACCCAGGAGCTGAGCGTGCGGGTCGCTGTGTAACCTGGGTGAGGCCTTTAACTTTTCCGAGCCTCAGTCGTCTTCATCTGTAAAACGGGAGGGTTGCCTCGTTCTTACGAAGGTGCCGAGCAGCTGTCCGATGCTTACTGAGTCGCTGGGGAGGCGGCCTCCGAGCCAGGGCCTGCACAGGGGGAAGGGATGGGGCCCCCGGTGGGACGGAGGAGAAAACGCAAGCCAGCGCTCCCTCTCCCCGCGACGCCCTCGGGGATCCTTCTCCAGCGAGCACCACCTTGGTCTGGGCCTTTCCGTTCGGCGCTGATGGCAGCCTGCCTTATGCGGTTGACCGCAACGTCAGCGGGTCTCTTTCCTGCACCTGAACGCCTCTGGAGAGCAAAGGAACGTGCTTAAGACCTCTGTCAGTCAGTGGGCGCTCTGCTTGTGATTTGGGGGCTGCCACGTGCAGTTGTGCTAGTGCCGCACTGCACAAGGACGTCAACTGCAGTCCAGCCTCTGTACGGCACACCGGGCCACGCGTCCTGGAGCAAGAAGGCACCTCTCTCTAACTTAAACCTCTCGCTTACACCTGGCTCCCCTTTTTGATCAAAATCTGCACTGCTGAGCGGCTCTGCGTAAAAACTTGGCGGGGGCAGAGGCAGACAGAAAAGAAGAAAGGATGCGGTCCTTTGCTTGCCGCCCCGTAGGCTCTGAGGTGCCTTTGCGTTTGTCCCGCCGACCACATGGCCAGGAAGGACCGCGTCCTAGACTTGTCTGCCCCTCCCACGGCCGCCGGGCCAGTGTAGGAACCCCTGCCCAGCCTCCCTTCGGGAGGACGAGCCGGGCGGTGTGTGCTCGCGACTCCGGGGAGGGAAGCAGGGAAGCGTTTCTTCACCATCAGACCCAGAGCTGCTCAACTCAGAACAGGGGCTGCTGGCCCCCCGAAGAACCGCAAGAACGAGGCCCTTACGTGACGCGTCCCGTGTACACGCAGGGCCTCTAGGGACTCAAGAACCGTCACCACAGCCCCGTGGGGTAGTTGCTGGCATGATCCCGGTTTCACAGTGGGGGAAACTGAGGCCCCGAGTGGGTCTGTCACTCAGCAGAGCCAGAGTCCAGACCGGGTCACCTGGCTGTAGAATCCAGGCCGGTGAGGCGTCCGGGACCCCCAGACCCGCCCGGAGCTTGGGTGAGGAGGGGTGGGGAGCCGCAGCCACTCCCCCCCCCCCGCCCCTCCCCTGCCCTCTTGGCCCTGTCTGGCTCCTGCCGTATTTTCCGTCCTTCCTGAAGCAGTCAGGCGGCGCCTTCTGGATTCTTCCTTCCGTTCGAGCAGACCTGTTGCCACCCTGGCGGAGAGCAACGCCCCGCCCCGCCTCCCGCGTGGCCCCTGAGCGCTCCCCCGGTGTGAATGCGGCGCTGTTTGCCCTCGGAGGGCAGATGTGCCCGCAGGCCCCGGGCCACGGCTCAGGCTCGCGGTGTGTGGCCTCTGCCCGGCAGGGAGGCTGGGCCTCGTCCCAGCCCTTCTCCGCCGAGCCAGCCCCAGCTGCTGACTGCGCCCCTGACCCCGGGAGCCCCTCCCCATGCTGTCCTCGCCCTGCAGAAGGCTGGGGGTGGAGGTCAGGGCCGGCACGGCCGTCCATTGGCAAGACGCGACAGGCCGCTCCGTGGGGCCATTAAACTCCCAGCCGGGCTCTGCCCTCCTCCCTCCCGAGCCCAGAACACACTTCCTTGTCACTCTGACCACAAAAGGCTTTTATTTCCCTCCATCTTTTGTTAGCACTGACTGTGCATTGCCGGGGTCAGGCTGCGGGGACTTAGGCAGGAGTGACAGGCCTGCTCTCGACCCTCAGAGCCCGGTAAAGAGGCCGGAGGTAAACAGAGCAGCCGCCCTCCGGGGCGCCCGGGGGGCTCGGCCGGTTAAGCGTCCAACTCTCCGTTTCGGCGCGGGTCGTGATCTCGTGGCTCTCTCGTGGTTCTCGTGGCCCGGCGCCGTCAGCTTGGGATTGTCTCTCCCTCTGCCTCTGCCCTTCCCCTCCTCGTGCGCACATGCTCTCTCTCTCTCCCGAAATAAATAAGCATTAAAAAAAAAAAAAAGAATAACCATCCTCAGCCTGGGAGGGAGGTGCCATCGTCCCACATCTGTGGCTGGTTGCTGTGCCTCCGCGGGGAAGCTACTCAACCTCTCTGGGCTTTGAGTTCTCATCTGGAAAACAAGGCTTCTCTCGTGAAGAAGTTTTTGCGTTTGCGTACAAATAGCATTGTTTTCTGTTTTGTTTTTTTCATCAGCTCTCTTGGGGTCTGACGTGCAACAGGGCGTGGGTTCCTGGCACGCCTGGCCCCCAGCACCTGCCTCTGGGTCTGCGGTGTCCTCTCAGCGACTCGTGTGGGTCTGGCCAGCCCTTTGTCCCAGCTGCGGGGTTCCCCGCGTGTGACATCTCGTCCCTGGCGCTCTGCGCTCACGCAGGGGACATCCTCATGGGGGGGGGGTGGCGGCTGAATTTCTGGGGGACTTGGCCAAACCGGTTGCATTGGCCTCTCCTCTTCCAGGAGGGTGGGAGACAGTCCAGGCCACGTCCTCACCCTTGTTCACCCTCAGCGTTGGGCACTGGGACTGGAGGGGGGCCCCGTCCCCGTCTGCAGGTGGCAAGAGTATTTCCTTGGGCAACGTCCGGTCATCTGCAGGGCATGACGAACGTCCCCGTGAAACGGAGTGGCTTAAATCAGCCTGCGTTTCACCGTGACCTCCCAGCTTCTGGAGCCTGACTGGGCTCAGCGGGGGGCTGGCGCTCAGGGTCTGTCATGCGGCACGGTCGCGTCGCGGCGGCCAGGCCTGGGGTGGGGGGCACCGATCTTAGTGAGCGGAGAGCGGCGTTTGTAAAGCCCTCCCGTGTCCATCTAAGGCCGTTTTCGTTTTCAGTCACACCTCATTCGTCACCACCCGCCGGGGAGCCCCGTCGCCAAGGCTTCGCCGGCATCTTTGAGATTTGTAGTCCCTTCTCTCCCTCTGTCGCTGGCACCCTGGGGGTTTTGTCATCACCCCCAGAGCTCATTTGGGGGAGCCCTGTGACTTAGAGGTAAATCGCTCTCCTGCATCTAGAAACACAGGGACAAAAGTGAGAAACGGGCCTGGTCACTTTGAGCTCGGTTCAAGGACTGCATCCCGTGAGCTCACGTCGGGACGGGCCACGTACAGGAGGTGAGAATCTCCTTCTCCAGGGGAGCCTGGACGCCATGTGCCTCTCAAACGGTGAGGCAACTCACGTCCCCTGGGATCTCGTTAGAAAAAGCGGGTTCTGGGGGCACCTGGGTGGCTCAGTCGGTTGAGCACCCAACTTCGGCTCGGGTCACGATCTCACGGTTTGGGGGTTCGAGCCCCGCGTCGGGCTCTGGGCGGACGGCTCGGAGCCTGGAGCCTGCTTCCGATTCTGTGTCTCCCTCTCTCTCTGACCCTCCCCCGTTCATGCTCTGTCTCTCTCTGTCCCAAAAATAAATTAAAAAAGTTGAAAAAAAAATTTTTTTTTTTAAATAAATAAATAAATAAACATTAAAAAAAATTTTTTAGAAAAAGCGGATTCTGATTCCCCTGGTCTGGGTGGGCCGGGGACCCTGCAGGTCCGGCAGCTTTGGGGACAGAGCCGCCGCTGGCTTGTGGAGGCCTTGCTCTCCGAGGTCAGGAGCCTAGACCTGTTGTCTGCCGCCTCCTCCGAGATGTCCCCAGGGGACACACCCAGGGTGTCCAGGAAGCGACAACTTTTTCTCTCCACCCCTCCAACCTGGTGACCTTCCAGGGTCTCCCAGCTCAGCCAAGGCGTCACCCCTGCCCACGTCCAGCCCATCCATCACCCGCCCGCCCGGGTGATTCCAGAATGTTCCTGAGTCTCTCCTTCACGCCCCATCTCTGCCACAGCTGTGGTTCCAACCGTACCTGCCGAGGGACTCCGGCCGAATCTTGGCCAGAACACTAGCAGGCAGGATGTCACCCCGGATGGTCGGAGATTCCCCCCTTGGAGTCCCCTAGGGGGCAGGGCCGTGGGCAGCAGCCCCCAGGACTTCTGTGCTCGGGCCCCGGCGTACCCTCCCGTGGCAGGTGGACCGACACGTTCGCGTTTTCACCGCTGTTGCCCAGGGGCAGGGGTGGGTGGGGTGGGGTTGCACCTGCCTGAGCGTCCCCGACGTGGGCCTGTAGACCCCCAGGGGTGCTTGGGAGCCTCGCTGTGCCGTCCCAGGAGAGGACTTTCCCGCAGGTCCCAGGCGGGGCTCCGCCTCAGCGTGGAAATGGGAAGCGGGGAGAGGTGCCAGGGCCCCGCGGTAGGTGCCAGACTCCTCACCCCCTAAGGGGGGTGAGTGGTAGTCCTTACGAGGGGCAGGGGAAGCATCCTGGCGGGATCGATTCCGTGGGTGACGGGGTCGTTCGCAGCTTTGACAGTCAGGTGACACCTGACTTCTTCCCATAGACACCTCTGAGTCACCCGCGGAGGGGCCAGCAGGGGCGCTTAACGGCACGGCCCCCACCTGCTCTCACACTCCACCCACAGACCCTGCCCGAGAGGCGGAGGAAGGAGCTGAGACTCGCTTCCGGGGCCGCCCCTCGGGGACCCTGCCTTGAGCTCAGCCGATCAGGATCCCCTCAGCCCGGGCACTGGCGCCCTGTGGCCGCTTCACAAGTGCCCCTGACCTTGCCGGCTAAACAACACCCCCTGAGTCGCCTGCAGCCCCGGAGGTCAGCGGTCTGACGCAGGTCTCGCTGGGCTGACCCCAAGGTGTGGTTCCTGGAACCCGCTTCCTGGCCTCCAGCTCCCGGCCGCTCCTTCTTCCAAGCCCGAAGCCCGGCGGCTCTCCCGCCCGCTTCTGTTCGTGGTTCTCTCTCGCCTCTGGGATCGCCTCGCCATCTCACGGTCCCGAGCTCACTCACATCTGCAAGGTCCCTTCTGCCATATGAGGTCACACACGTACAGGCTCGGGGCCTAGAGCGGACTTATCTCGGGGGACTGTTACTCTGCCTGCCACAGCCGGCTGACCGGCGGCCCGGGGGCCCCGGGGACCCTCCCGCCCTGAGAAGGGGGTGTGGGCTGGCTGTGAACCTGCCACCCAGGGGCCGAGGGAGCCCCGAGCCAGGGGTGGCCTGGGGTGGGGCCCAGGGCCGATGAGGCAGAGATCCGACCTTAGGTGAGCACCTTCTGTCTCTCAAGGTCGACAGGCCTGAAGTGCCGTCTCTGTGGCACTTTGCGGCCAGCCTGGGCAGTGGGACCTCCTAGGATAGAGATCCCAAACGCCGGGAAGTTGCCCTTGGGGTCTGGGACACCCTCTTCAGCTGGCTGATGTCCTTGGTCCGTGTGAAGGGGTCCCTGGGAGGGACATTGCTTTGTCCAGCCCTGACGACAGAGACCTCATCATATTGTGAAGTAATTAAACGGATTCAGGCCCTGCTGATGGAAGGGCTTGGGTGTGGACGCTCCACTGCGGGTGGCGAAGAGCCCACAGGATGGGCTCAGGGGGAGTCTAGGTATTTTCGTACGTGGCGTTGGACAGTTTTCCTTCTTGGCTGTCAAGGCCGGTCCCCTCCCCCACCGGTGCCTATGGCTGTAGGCACCCCCTCATCTCTCCGCGTCTCGCTGACGTTCCACGGCCAGCCCCGCACCCTCCCACCGTGTGGCTTTACCTTCTGGTCAGTGAGTTCGTTTAGCGGACGTGGACCGTGCTGGTAAGGCAGTCAGACGTCGCCTTCGCGTGCTTATCTTTAGGAAGGAAAATGCGTTTGGGCTTGACCTGGCAAACCGAGGAAATAGGCGGGCCAAACAGCACCTTGGCGCTTAACAGCCTTGGTCCTGAATGTCAGCAGGTGCTGAGTCTGCTCTGCGGCAGAGCAGAATTCCCGTGTCGATCTGGGAATTGGCTGGTCTTCGGGGCAGAAAGCTTCCAGGGGGCAGAGCTGGGGGCAGAACCCAGGTTCCTGGGTCCGGGGCTGCCGTGCTTGTCCCATCGGGCCTCCCTGTGTACCCCCAGCCAGCAGCCCTCACCTGGCCACTGAAGCTGCGTCCTTGACCGCGTCAGGCGGTGAGGTCGGGCGACTTGCCCGAGGCTGCGGGGAATGTCCTAGAGCACGGCTGCCTTCTGGCATCCAGGGAGCTTGCTCTTGCTTTCAGGGCTCAAGGGCAGCGTTTTCCATCGGAGACCTCTGGCCTGCGCCTTCCGGCACAGAAACGAAAATGGTTTTCGATGCACTCGACCATGCTGCTTTTTATCGTATTAAGATGTCATAAGGTTTGCCATTTTAACCGTCACACGTAGTTTGCGGCCTTAGGTGCCTTCACGGCCTTGCGTCGTCACCACCCCTGTTTCCGAGACTTTTTCATCTTTGCAAACAGAAACCCTGGCCCCATTCAGTGATGACCTCCCCCCGCTCCCCCAGCGCCAGCTGCCGGGAACCTCTACTTTCGGTCTCTGTGACTCTGCCTGTTCTGGATATTTCGTTTCGCAGAATCTCACGATATTTGTGCTTTTGTGTGCGGCCTCTGTCCCCTCAGCGTGGTGTTTCTCAGACTCGTCCCGTTGAGCCTGTGTCGTCCGGACGTTATCACTCTTCACGGCTGAGTAATATTCCATCGTGCGGCTAGACGCGATTTGTCGACCCGTCGTCTGTTAAGGATTGCGTTTTTGAGCCCTCCCCTTGCACGCGCCTTCCTTCTCAAGGCCCTCGCCCCCCGAGGGTGCAGGAGGAGGCTGGAGGGTCTACACGGTGAAGAACCTGGGCCCCACCACCTGGCACGCTCTGCCGAGCCAGGACATACCTCGGTGGTTGCACTCCGCACCCCGTGCCTCGAGCCCCCGGCCCGGCTGCCCCCTGGCATTTGGGGGCGCAGTGCCCTGGAGGAGGAGGAGAAGGAGGCAGGGTCGCAGTGCTGGTCCCCAGGACTGACTCACTTCTCTGGCCTTCTTGAGTGTGGGATGAGAGCGTTCGCTGACAGGGTCCAAGTTTACCTTCCTCCGGGGCTGCCTCCGCCCTGCATCCTTGCGCCACGCACGCCTCCTGCACGGGTCCGGCCGATGGCTCTCTGCAGTGGCATAAAACCTCCCCAGAGCCGTAGGGCTTGCCCGGGACCGCCCTCGCCTTTCCTTCCCCTCGCTCACACGGCGCCTTGACGTTTGGAGTCAGGGAGGTTGCCAAGCCCGCTGCAGGAATGTTTATGGTCGAACCTCCCAAGTTGAGTCCCTGTTGCGTTTTACAAGCCATGTGGGCCTCGCACGGCGTTGCCCTCGGCGAACGTTTGCTAATAACCCAGGCGGTTGGCAGAAGTGGCCTTCACCGGGGTGGGGGGAGATGTGTGGGATCACTGGGGGGCACTGGAGGGGAGCCCCCGGAATGGGGCGGTCCCCGGGAGATGGGCTTTAGGGATAATGAGCGGTGTCCAGAAAATACAGCCCCCTCTGAAAAATCTGCCACGGAACACAGACTTTTTCTGCCCTGGCTTGTAGAAGCCACAGCTTAGAAAAAATGAGACAGGGCGGGGGGCGGAGGGGGGTATCCTGAGCCACCCTAAATGGGCAACAGACAGGAAATCCACCAAAGGGATATTGGGGGGACCAGCCTGACTTGTCTCCGTTTCGTGACTTCCAGGTGGGACAGTCTCCAGTTCTGTTGCTGTCTGTGTCTTACGTGTCTGTGGCCTTGCACCTGGGACCTGTCTCCACCCCACCCCCACCCCCCCAGCCTGGGCACAGCTTCCTTCCAGCTGGCCCAGAGACCCTCTGTTTGTCTCACGAGATGAGCACAGCCAGGAGCCCACCGCCTCGCCCTCCTCCCTGCCCGCGCATCCCCGGGCTGACAGTCGGGTGCCGTGCACGAGCCGGCTGCTGCCAGCGTAGCTCCCGGTGACATGGGTGACAGAGAGCAAGCCTCTCTGGGCTCCGTATGCCCCGGGCAGACGGCTCTGCCCACCTCGGTGGGTCAGAACATCCAAAGCCCAGCAGAACCCTCCAGGCGGGGGCCCTCGCAGACCTGCCCTCCCAGCGGAGCTGCACGGCGGCCTCTGAACAGCTGTGCACAGCTACCCCGGGTCCTCAAACCTCCCGTTCCAGTTTCCCACCCGAGAATGTCACCTGCAGGAGACACGGCCCCGGCAGGGAGAGAGGAAATAAAAGGGAGGGAGAGCGAGCTCGAACGCACACTCTAATCTTCGCTCGGTGGCTCAACTTTCAGGAGCCCCAATTAATCATTATTAATTTAATCCGGGATGACTCAGTCGTCCCGACAAGACTCAGCCACGATTTATCCCACCTGCTAAGGGACGACCTTATCAGAATTCAATGAATTCGTCATTGCGTTAAGCGAGGACCCTAACGAATCTCTTGTCTGCCCAGTTTACTGAGTGACCGTCGGCCACAAATGGCTCCCAGCCTCCCCGCCCCCACGGCGCTGCCATCAGGCCTCTCACGGACTGGGGGAGGGGGAGCCTGGGGGGGGCCGCACTCAGGCAGGAGGTCCCAGCCTGCCCCCTTCTCCAGCATCCAGTGAGAGACGGCGATTCTCCGCTCTGTCACCAGCCGTGTTCTCGCAGGCATTTGGGCGGCAGGATCACCAGGGGCGCCGATTGGAAATGGGGTTGCAGGGCCTCGCCCCCCCCCCCCCCCCCGGGAGCTTCTGGTCAAGAAGGTGTGGCCAGGGGCCCAGGAGGGTGCGGGTTTACCCAGCAGCCCTGGGGATTCCGGTGCGGGGCCCATACGTCTCAGCCCGAGAGCACCGTGAGCCCCTTGAGGCAGGGGCCTTGATGAGGCTCAGTGTGTTCGTCAGGACAGGCGAGGCCAGCTGCTGTGACAAACAGCCCCGCACCCTCACGCGTAATGCAGCAAAGCTTACCCTCATCCGGGCATCGTGGTTCAACGGGGGGTCGAGGGGGGCCTTCCGTGAGATGGCTCGGGGCCCCGGGCGCTGTGGTCTCCCGGGGCCTCGCAGTCCCCTGCCGCTGGCCCAGCTGCCAGATGGCGGGAGAGGGTGCGGTGGTGACGTCCTTTCCGCTTCCACCCCGCTGGCTGGCTCAGTCCAGCTCGAGGCGAGGGGTGGGGGAGATACTGCTTAGCTGTGTGTCCAGAGAGAGGAAGCCAATCTGGTGAGCGTCCAGCCAGTCTCTGCCTCACCCGGGCCTCGGGGAGCGCCCAGCCCATGCCCGGCCTCCGGGCGAGGCGGCCGGGTGACTGAAGGGCTTGCCGTGGGGCGCGTGCCTTAATCTCGGCGGTCACTCTGATTAGGCCGATCCGCGGGGCTCCAGGACTCCCCCCAGCCATGGTAGTGCTCAGGTCGGGGAGCCTCCTGGGAAACGGAGGCCCGTCCTTGGGTTTCGGTGGCGATCACTACAGATGTTCCCGGAGTAGAAGGCTGTCGTGATGTCCCTGCTCAGCTGCGGTCAGCAGGTGGGGGCTGTCCTCGTCCCCTGCCTGTCCACCTGGTGATGCTGAGCGTCGCCTCCTCCTGCAGGCAGACCTCCCTGTCGCCCCAGGGCACTGAGACGCCCCTTCCTCTGAACCAGACCCGGCGCCTGTGCTCCCAGGATGTCCGCCCTGCACGTGGGCAGCAGAGCCCAATCCTCGCAGCGCTTCCGCAGTCGTTGAGCGTTTGCTGTATGCCGAGGGCTCTACCCGGACTCACTCTTTTGGCCTCCACAACCACCCTGGCTAGCAGCTTCTGCGGTCACTCGCGCTTTATGGACCAGGGAGCGGAGGCCCAGAGAGGTGAAGCGGGCTGCCCAAGGCCACACAGCTCAGCAGTTACAGACCGGGTTACAAGTACGAAGGCCAGGAGCGGGGCCGTGGAGCCAGGCGGCCGGTTCACAGCCGACGGCACTTCTCAGGCTCCAGGAGACCCAGGGAAACTGGGCCCTGCCTCAGTTTCCCCATGACTGAAACGGGCTGCGAGGGTTACAGGAGAGGAAGTATATGACCCACCTGGCACGGGGAGTGCCCAGTAAGTGTGGCCACTGCCTGGCCCTGCTTGAACCCCGAGTCCCTTGGAAACTCTGAGCACAAGGGCTGTACCCTGTGCTTTTCCAGGCACTCTGCAGAGCCAGCCACGGCATCCTTAGGAGACGGCAGGAGGTGCCTCTCTGCAGGCCAAGCATATGGGACCGGGCGGCCGCTGTGCGTCCTGCACCAGATGTCCCCAAATCATGGAATGTCAGGGCTCCCAGGAACCTCAGAGACAGCCTTCCTGTTCCGTGGTGGGGAAACTGAGTCCCAGAGGGCGGAGCGGATCAATCACATCACATCTACACATTGTGTGTAGAGCTCTGAGTAGTCCCCCGGCTGATGCCTAGGCTTGTTTTCTTTGACGACCCACAGCCTGGGGAGGACGGGCACTCTGGTGGGGTGGTGGGCCCTCTCCGGAGGTCACTGGGCCCCCTCCCGGCATCACAGGGGAGACAGGGTAGCCGCCGGGAGCAGCCCCATCCCGTGTGTCAGGAGAAACGCCAGGCCCGTGACTTCGGAAAGGCAGGGAAAGGGGGCTCTTGGGATTGGACACCCCGTGAGCAGCTGCCCCGGTGGGGGTCCCTTTGCCCCGAGCCGACCAGGCCTGGCATCAGCTGAGACCGTGAGAAGCCGCCGGCTGGCAGCTGGGTGTGACGTTCCCGCTGGACCCAAGCAGCACGCACGGAATACAGATGGGGCAGGCCGGGGCGCTCACGACCTCGCTGGGAACAGTGTCCCTAAAACGTCCCGCGGCTCTGGATCCTGCCCAGATCTGTTTCCGAATTCTCCGCGCGTGGGGCTGGGGACAGGGGGCGGGTGTGGATGCTCTGGAGCCCTGGCCCGGCCGGCAAGTGCGCAGGAGGGCGGCCCGACCAGACAGCGAGTGCCGGGAGCCGTGTGGCTCCAGAGCGGGGCGAAAGGGTCCGCGATGCTTCGTCCCGGGCGGCGTGGCCGTTGTGGCTGCAGACTGGGTGCGTGGTGTGGAGTGTGAGTGATTTGTTCTGGACGGGGCCGAGGGCTCCCCTGAGACTGCGGTGAAGTTCCACAGCTAGCTTGGCAGTTCAAGGCCGTCCAGACAGGGGCCTGCGTCCACCCCGGGGCGAGGCCGCACCCAGGCCGATTTGGGGAAGCCACCGGAAGCGGACAGGGTAGCTTTTAGGCCAAGCGTTTTCCAGAGAGAGGAGAGCGGCCGGACGGAGAGGCGGTTCACCGAGAGGGAGGGAGGGGGCTCCTGGCCCCCCTGCCCGTTAGGCCCTGGAGCACCAGCGCTGCTTTGGGGGAGAAGGAGGGAGGCCCGGCGTCCAAACCCAGCTCGCGCCTTCGAGTATCCCAGCCCCGAGTGCCAGGTGCGGGGTCCGCAGGGCTGGGCCGCACAGCCAGGCTCTGTGCTGAGGCAGATGGGCCGCCCCAGGCGCGGGGAAGGCTCGGCCACGGTGCACCTGCTGACACGCGGCCCCTAAGGGGCTTGAGCCGGTCTACGCGGGGTGGGAGGCGGGTGTTCCCCATCGAGGCTGACAGCTCTCTGCCAGAGCCTCCACCTTGCCCTCCTTCCTCTGCCGTGTTCTCTCTGCTTCAGCATCCGCAAACGTGGGAGGAGGACCGCAAGGCGGCCCCTTGCCCCCCACCCCCAGGCCCAGGCTGGGCCGTGTGCTGGGAGCCCTCACGGAAGTCCGAGCGGAAGGCTGTGACGCTCAAGTTGTGGTTTATGATCCTGAGCAGGATGGGCCGAGGCGAGAGGCACACAGGGCAGGGGGCCGGCTCTCGGCCGCCCCCTCCCGGCGGGATCAAGACAGTGTTGACCCCTCGCGGCGATGAGGGTGACCCACCCATATGGCGTGCTGCCAGCTGGAGATGCTCCCCGGAGCCTCAGTTTCTGGAGATGGCTGACCACCCAGGTGGCCCGCCCGCCCCCCCCCCCCCCCCCCCCCGCCGAGAAATCCCTGACGCATGGACCATGCCGTGTGGCCCACGGCCCCAGGTAAACGAAGACACTCTTGCCCAGGGCATCCCGAGGACCCAGAGGTCACCTCCCAGGAGCCAGAGGCAGGGGCCCAGACCTCTCTGGGCGCTGTTCATTACTTGGGACTTTTAGCAGTTGGATTCAGCTCTGTTGAAGCCAGTAGAAGTCTCTCGAAGGGAAGGATGTGGTAATTTCCTCCCCAGTGGTGGGCCAGCAACGCCAACGGCATCCTCCGGTGGCAGGGGGAGGGCAGGGGGAGGGATTTGGCCATGAACTTCGAGGAGACCCTGAACGAGCGTCCGAGGGTCTGTGTCCTCATATGTGAACTAGAAGGTAGAGCTCCTGTCTCTCTGGACTCAGAGGAGGTGCCCGAAGGGGCCCTCAGGACCTCACTGCCGCGTGGCTGATAGCTCGGTGGTGAGGGCCTGGGGGTAGGAAGGGCTGGCTGGTCCCCTCTGTGCCGTGGACCCCAAGCCCAGCCCTCCAGGAGGACCCTGAAGGGGCCCTTGGGGGCAGCTGGGCCAGAGAACACATTTTCCTTTCTCGGACACTGGAGCGAGTGTCGAAACAGCCTCTCTGCTCCCAGGCCTGGAAAGCCATCCTGGGAAACGGACACGCGTGGTAAACCGCAAAGTGCACGGCTGACCACAGAGAGGAGGACAGAGCCTTCTTTTCCACCGTTGGAGAGAGGCTCCCAGGACTATCAACGTTCCTACGGCGATCAGTCCTTAACAGGAAATCTTTCTTTCTTGTTTATTACAACCGACTCCCCACCCCCCTCAACAGGTCTTTGAGACGCAGGCCTGGCTTTCCACTCCTGCGTGTACCCCGAAAGAACAGAATATATACGTTCCAGTAAACAGTTCTCCGATTCTGCAGGCCAGACAGCCGCCCTGCGTGTAGTCTAAATCAGAGAGGTTGACCAGAAGCCTTTTGGGGGGGGGCGGGGGACACGAGGGCAAGTTCAGCATTCCGAGATCCCACAAGGGAAGGTTCCCCCGGCTGGGGACCGCGCTGTCGTGGATGGGGTGACAGGCATTTCTGCCGACTCGGGACTCCGGAGGCGCTCGGACGGGTGCGTGGCGGTGCCGGCGACCTGATTCAGTTCGGCGACGGGTCACCGGTACGGCGGTTAGCGGGGGCTCCAGAGTTGGCCCGGGAATGAGGGTTTGAAGCCGCGGGCCCGGGTGGGACCCGGGAACCTGCGTCCCCGACAAGCTGCCCGGAGGGATGCTGAGGCTGTGGGCCCGGGGCCCACCTTCAGCTGCTGCTCTTTCGAGCTGGCACTCGGGAGGGTCACTGTGCCGGGCCCCCCGCGTGCCGGGGCCTGGGGGTGAGGCGCGGACGCGGCAGAGAAGCGCCCATTGTGCCCGTGGCAGCTGATGTGGTTCCAGCTGGTGGAGAGGCGGGCGCCCCCTCCCCCGCCCCGGCTCGGGAACAAACATCTCTTCTTACAAAAAAATAGAAAAGGAGAAGTGACAGGGGCCGTGGCCGTGCTTTCCACATGACCTGCCGGGGAACAGAGCGCGTCTTTGTTAATCCAGCCGTCTGTCGGTTGGCCTCTGCATGGAGGCATAAGCCACTTAGCGCCGCCTCACCCCTGACCCGCGTCGGCGCTCGGCTGGGCCCCGGGCCCGGTTGGGGGGGGCCTGGCCTGCGCCCCCGCCAGCTGCCCCCGGTGCCGGGGGGAGGGGGGCAAGCAGAGCCGTCCTGACTGTGACGAGGGAGGCCCCGGGGAGGGGTGTGCCCTAGCGGGGGCGCCGTGGAGCTCGAGCATCACCCGAGGTTTTGGGGCCTGTAGCTTCTGGGGGCCTCAGTTTCCTCCTCAGGGAAATGGGAACAGTGGCCATGGCTACCCCGCACTGGGTGCCTGTGAACTTAGACGGGTTAAGGTTTGCAAGTCAGCCGGCAGTCCTCGAGAGGGAGGTGTGTTTATTAAACCATCCTTCCCCTTAATATTTTCATCGCCCTACCCTCTCTTTTCGTAAGGACGGGGTCAGCCTTCCCTACCCACCGCCTCCACTCCCCCTCCCCTCCTGCCCACCACCCCCCCCCCCCCCCCCGGCCCTTCTCTCAGACCCTGTCACCTGTCCTCCCTGTTCCTTCTCCCTCGGTCGCCCTCCTCCCTGCTCCCTGGCGTTCGGACACCCTCCATCGGCCGTCCCCGGGTTAAGGGGGGCCACGCCATCCGGGGTCCGGTGGGGGCTGCGGAGGCCCACGAGGGCAAGGTGAGGGCAGCTCGAGGAGGATTCCTGGCTGGGGGAGGGCGTTCCCAACCCCGTCTGGAAAGGGCTGTGCCCAGTCAGGACGCCCCAGGGAGGGACACCCCACCCAGGACCTCAGGTCGCGCTCCCGCCGAAGTCCTGAGTCCGGAGGTCTGTCCACGGGGCTGGGGGCACACGCAGGGGGGCCGGCGGGACCCCTCTCCTCTGCCACCGCAGCCCCGTACCCTTCAGCGCCTTCCCACTCGGATCCACCTGGGCAGGAACAATCTGAGGCTAAATATAGCCCCCGCCGGCCTCTCCTCCACGGCTGTCAGGAATGGCTGTAGGTCTGTCAAGAAGGATTAGCTCGTCTTCCAGCCGGTAGTGGTTCTGATCGCGGGGGAGGAAGCCCGGGCGGGAAGGACAGCCCGCTGCTCCCCGGTGCCAGCCTCCAATTCCAGAGGCCCCACAAGATGCCCCATTTCTTGGGTCCCATCCTCCCCCAGCAGATGGGTGGACATCTTAAGCCTGGGGCCAGTGACCCAGGAGGGCCAGAGCGAGGCACAGAGGAGATGCCCCCTCCTTCTGCCAGGCGCTGGTCTCACTGCCAGGGTGTCTGGGGGCCCGGGGCGTTCCTGGGTTTATGGCCACATCCAGCCGAGTCTCTGTCTCCGCTGTCACGTGGCTTTTCCTCTGCGTCCCCACCTCTCCCTGTCCCTGTTTCTTATGAGGACATCTGTCATCGGATTTCAGGCCCACCCTAATCCAGCACGACTTTATTTTAACTTGAGTCCATCTACAAAGACCCTGTTTCCGATATGGTCCCGTTTGTAGGTTCCGGGAAGACATTCGTTTGGGGGGGGGACTGTTTACCGCGGTACATGGGGCCACAAAAACAGCCCAGACCCCGAGATTGTGTACACGTGCCTCCCCGAAGTAGGGGGACAGGAATGCTGCCTCCTCCCAGGAACCCTCTGGAAAGTTCTTTAGATTGTTCTGGGTGTTTGCAGGAGCCAGAGGAGGTCTCGTCCACCCAGGTCAAGGAGGGGCATTCCTGGGTCCCTGTCCCCATGCTGGCTTGGCCTGGCTGGCCTGGAGTGTTTACTGAGCGGCCTCCTGGCGGGCCCCCGAGCGGGGGATGGAGAGGCCTCAGGACCAACAGGAGCTACGGGTCCTTGGAGAAGGGGCCTCGCTGGGACTGATGCCCCAGGGACCGGTAGTTCCTCAGCCCTGGCAGGACGTTCCTGCCACCCAGACAGGAGGGAAGCCAGTGGGGCCTCCCGGGGCTCTTTCTCAGGACGGGAGGGGCAGACCCAGCAGTGGCCTCTTGTCCCCGAGACCACAGCTGGGCATCCACAGAGCGGGGTGGGTTCTGGGTTCAAGTCCCCACTCTGCCCCGTCCTGGCCGTGCCCGTCTTCCCACCCAGGGAGTGGCCCCACCTGTACCCGCTGCACGAAGGCCGTTGTAGGGTTGAGTGAGTTAGTCTGCGACGTTCTTCTGGGAGCGCCTGCAGGGTCGGGGTCAGAGAACCCTCTCCCTTCCCACCATCCTGCTTCTCCTCCGGCTGAACCCCCATTGCCACGTGTGTCCCCTTCAAGGCCCCGAGACACCTTGCTCACCCCTTGTCCCGTGTGGTTCCATGCCTGGGAGGCAGGCCCCGCCCGAGGACCACCCTGGGTGGGTGTCCTGAGATGGCCTGCCTGGTTGGTCCAGGGCCAGGCCATCTTGGCTGTCTCTCTTTCATGGACAACAGCGCCTTTCATGTCGGGTCTGAGGAAGCCAAGCGGAATAATCCCACCCCTGCCTCAGTGCCCCTTCCTGCCCCCTCCCTGCCCTTTGCCGTGAGAGGATTTCCTGCCCTGCTGGTCACCACAGGACAGCTTCTGGGGCATCATACCCGGGGGAGCAAGGTCTCGGCCTGAAGCAGGACCCCAGGGCCAGCTCAGACAGGCACTGAGGGCTGAGGCCAGGTGGCCCCAGGCCTGGGCAGTTGCACAGCTGTAGAGATGGGGTCTGGGAGCTGCTGGGGGCTCTCATGCCAGGCCTGGCCTCCGCCAGCCCTCAGCCGAGGCTGAGCTGACAATATCCACCCTGGGCCGCTGGACCCCCACACCTGCTCACTTTGGGGGGCTGAGAGGCCAGGGGACCTAAGACAGGTGAGCAGGTTCTAGGGTGATATGATAATGCACTGGTCCCAGCCAGGGTGTGCTGGGGAGTGGGGGGTGAGGGTGTGGCGGCGGGGGTGAAAGAGAGAACGAGAGAGCTGGCTCAGAGAGGTCCCCCTCCCGCCCTCGCCCCACCCCCCCTCCCCAGTAGTGCCTCATGCCGTGGAGGGAAGGAAGAAGAAAGGAGAAGTCAGTCTGCTAGCTGGGGCCACAAAAACAGCCCAGACCCCGAGGCTGTGTGCACGTGCCTCCCCGAAGTAGGGGGACAGGAATGCTGCCTCCTCCCAGGAACCTTCTGGAAAGTTCTTTAGATTGCTCTGGATGTTTGTTTTAAGCTCACGACTCGGGGTGAAAAGCAGACAGGAAGCACACGCGGCCAGCACGGGGGGTGGGGGGGAGGACAGCTGGGGGCCAGATGGCGGCATGGCAGGCACAGCAGGGCTCTGGTAAGGCTGCAGGCCTCGGAGGCAGCCAGGCCGGCTGCCCGCTGTCCCCTCACATGCGCGCGCGCACACACACACACACACACACACACACACACACACACACACACACACCTGGGGCCCCTCCGTCCTCTGCTGTCTGCTCCCTGAGACCTGCCTGCTCTTGCACACTCCCAGAGGCGCCCCGCCATCCTGGGTCATCCCTCCCTGTCCCCCGGCACAGGCACCGGGCTCTCCCCAGCTTGTGGTTCATCCTTTCTTTCCCGAGTCTTATCTCCCCAGACAGGATTCCCCGAGGGCAGGCACCAGCGTGGTCTCGGTCTCTCGGGTACCTTTCAGGGCATCTGCTAGGAGAGACAGAGCCCGTCTTGGGGCCCAGCCTCGGTAGCCGAGAGATCCGGGGCCTTCACATCTCGATCACGAGGCCGACTGGCACTGTCCCCACATTCACCCTGATGTATCAGAACATCCAGGACATTTGCATGGTTTGGAGGGACAGCCGGCCACAGTGTTTCCAATGAGAGCCAGCTCAGAAAATCTGCTGTGCGTGCGTGTCCTGGGACCAAGCAGAGGCCTGATTCAGAAATGTCCAGAGTGCCCAGCTCTGCCCCGTCTGGACACGAGCAGCCAAAGCGTCCAGTGACCTTTGGCTGTCTTTAGTCTTTAGTGTCTTTCTCAAGACTTGCAAGGACACCTCTGTACAGTCAGATTTGACCACTGAGGGGCGCCCGCGGGGCTCGGTCAGTTGGGCCTCCGACTGGCTCAGGTCACGATCTCACGGTTCGTGGGTTCAAACCCCACGTGAGGCTCTGTGCTGACAACTCGGAGCCTGCAGCCTGCTTCAGATTCTGTCTCCCTCTCTCTCTGCCCTCCTCTGCCTGCACTCTGTCTCTGTATCTCTCTCTCGAAAATAAATAGATATTAAAAAAAAATCACAAAATTAAAAAAAGTTAAAAAAAATTTTTTGACCACTGAGAAGGAGACAGAGTTGAGGGAGAGGGGATGCGAGGCTGGTGGCCACACTTACCCCTGCCTCGCCCTGAGGGCCAAACAGCCTGGCCCATCCTTGAACCAGACCTGGGACAGCAGTGTGGAGCTGACAGGGGCCGCCAAGGCCCCCGCTCTCTGGAGGGCAGGGCAGGTGCGGGGCCCCAGGTGGGAGGGGAGAGGGGGTAAGGGAGTGGCCGCACCTGCTACGGTATGTTGCCCTGAAGGGCTGTGCCCTGGCTGCTCCCAGGCCACTGCTCAGGGCCACAGAGTATCCCAGCCGGACCGAGGCCAGAGGCCATCTGGTCCGTCTGCCGGTTTCCAAAGGGTCAAGTGATTTACCGGAAACTTCATAGCAGCCAATTAACTTCTACAACAGCACCCCTGCACGGTAGAAATACCACGCCAGGGGCGCCTGGGTGGCTGTCGGCTGAGCGTCTGACTTCTGCTCAGGTCGTGATCTCACAGCTCGTGAGTTCGAGCCCTGCATCGGGTTTGCTGCTTCGGTTCCTCTCTCTCTCTCTCTCTCTCTCTCTCTGCACCTCCCCAGCTCGTGCTTTCTCTCGGTCTCTAAAATAAATAAAAACATTAAGAAAAAAGTACCACGCAGGCCACACATGTAATCTTAATTTTCCTAGTAGCCCCTTACAAACAAGTGAAAACATTCTCCTTCTCATCGCAAGCAAAAACGTTTTGTAACCACACGAGGTGATAGATGTTAACGAAGCTCATTGTGTTGATCGTTTTGCGGGACGTGCACACATCAAATCATTATGTGATGCACCTGAAGCCAATACAATGTCGTATGTCAATTATAGCTCAGTGAAACCGGAGAGGAAAAGTAAAAACGGGTGAAATAAAGTTTAATATGTAGCCCAAATATAATCATTTTAGCGTGTAATCACTGCATTGAGTTATCAGTGAGATCTTTTCACAGCAAACGTGGTGTGTCCACTTATGACACATCTCGAGTGGCCCAGGGTGCATTCTGGGGGCTCCATAGCGACATGTGGCCCGTGGCCATGGCGCTGGATGAGCGGGTGTGGGACCCACGCCCCTGACCCCTGGTCGGGGCACTTTCTCTCTCCCTGGTGCCCCAACCGGCGCAGGTTATCCTGCAAGTTCTCATCCCCGACAGCAGAGGGAGCTGCTCACAGACGGGAAGGGGTACTGCTCGTGGCCAGTAGGGGGCAGTGGTAGGCCAGTGCCCGGCGTCTTTCCGCGGGCCAGGCCACCAGCAAGGGCTGCACCTGTCCTCCGCAGAGGGGCCACGGAAGTAAACAGTCGGTGGTCTTTTGCAGTAGATGGCGGGGTTGGGAGCCCCCGCTGCACCACTCCCCCGTCCTGACCCCATGGGGCTTTGCAGGTGTCACGGTCCCTAGTGGCGTGGCGGCTGGTGTCCCTGTGTGTCTTGGGAGCGGAGAGGTGGTATCGTCTTGGCAGGAGGACCCGTTCTCTCGCCAGGGGCGTGCCGAGCAGAACCTGGGCAGGTGTGAACACCTGTCCAGCTCAGGTAACCCCATCCGGCTTGGCTGCGGCCCAGCACCGTGTAGGGGGGGAAGGCTTCACAGAGTCTAAATATTGAATGAACTGTCACTTGAGTCAACGGTAATCACAGCGGGAGCCCAGCGGGGGCATCCTAATGCTCGCCTGTCCCCTGCGATCACACGGGGCTCTGCAGGAGGGGACCAAGGCCCCGCCCACTGGCGGCCTTCGATCCCTCCACGGGGGCCTAAGGCAGAGGCACATTTCTCCCCTAAGTGTATGGAAAGGTCTCCCACCCGTGTTGCTGTGTGTCTATTAAACCGCCAGCGTTTACTGAGCACCTACTGTGTGCTCTGAGGATAGCTTGTGAGCAAGACTGGGCCTTTGTGGGGAGCCTCAGGGAAGGTGGGCAGCTGGCAGGTGCTGTGGGGGGCCCCCCTCCCGCTGCTGACACCAGGCGTCTGTTCTGATTGGTCAGAACCTGTAGGCACCCCGCCCCTCCCAGGGCTTGCCCCTGTTCCCGCCTCCAGCTTCTGGAGGGGACGGGCCGGTGTGTGCCAGCAGCTGGCAGCAGGAGCCGGGCAAACCCTCCAACCTCCTCCCCCTCGGGTGGCCCAACCCAGGTCCACACGGCCCCCTACGTCCCCAGAGGGATTGAGTCCCCGCCACCCACAGTGTAGCCTCATGAGCAGTAATGTGCCCTCCTGGCTCCTCCCATTCTTGTCTCACCCCCACCCCCGTGCATCAGGGTTCTGTTCCACCCCAGTCCGGTCTCAGGGTCAGCTTCTGGGGCACCCAAATGCAGACAAGAGCCCCCAGTTACCAAGTGTCTGAATGTCAACCCAGTGCCGGGGGTCCTGGGGTGATGTGGGCCTGAGCAGAGCCTTTGAAAGGACGCAGAAGGTTCTAGAAGGCTGAGAAAGAGGTTGGCAGGCCAGGCAGGGAGAATAGCGTCTGCCCAGTTCTGGCGGTGGGGCAGGGCAAAGTTCAAACAGGGCAGGTGAGTATCCGCACAGAGGCCCTCCCGTGGTGACGCGGCAGGGACCTGCGTCCGGGCGGGCAGGCCACCGTGGGAGGGGGCACCTACTGCCAGGCCCCGTAGGAGATCCAGCTCTGGGCAAGCGGTGGCCATCCCGTCCTGGGTCTCCGTTGTACCATCTGTAGGATGCAAATGACAGCAACGTCTGCTCACGGGGACCGAGCACACGGGGTGTGCAAGCACTCGGCGCGGTGGCAGGCTCGGCCGCACGGGCGGAACATGGGCGGTCACCAGGGGTGCCGGCGAGGCCTTGTGGCACATGGCTTCTCAGCTCCCCTCCCCCCTCCCCGGGGACGCGGGCCCCCCAGGACTGGCTGTTCCTGGGCCGACGTTAAGCGACCTCGGGTCTTGATGTCGTCACCTCTGATGATCTCGGAAACCTCACCGACTCCCCAAGCAGCGTGGCTCCCGAGGAGCTTATAAACCAGGCCTCGTTCTTTAGAACCGGCGGGGCCGAGGGGGCCCCGGCGCTCACGTGGCGTGTGGCCAAGTGTCCGGTGGCCGTGTCTGTGCTGGGAAAGCCAGGGCGGCCTGTGGCTCGGGCGGGCGCGAGGGGGGTCACAGCCATGGGGCCTGACACCGCCCCCTTCCTCCTCTTCCGCCCTGCCCTTTGGGCAGCTGCCCGGGGGCTGGGCGGGGGTCTCAGAGCTCTTTCCCCGCCACCGGTCGACAGAAATCTGTGAGGCAAAGCGCTGGAAAAGTGGACCTCTGACCTGAGGCTTGCGGTCGGTGGGGCTTGCACACCGGTGGGGCAGCGAGGCAGGAATCCTTACGGAAGCTTCCAGATTGAGTGACATCAGAGCTCAGGCTGCAGCAGGCGGGAAGGCAGCTCCTGGGCCCCCTCCGTATCCACCTGACAGCTGGGCCTCCAAGCGTCTCCCCCCTTCCCTGCATCCGGCTGGGGCGGGATGGCGTGGGTGCGGCCGCCCCACGAGGTCACTGTGGGGAAGGCTCCTTGGGCACATCCCGTCGGAGTTTTGTGGTTACCACAAACACACGTTCACAGGGGCCGCAAATGCCAGCCCCGGTGTCCCATTCGCTAGACTAGCGCTGAGCCTTGGGCGCTGGGTCTGTGGAGACACCTCGCTGGGTGCCTGGCAAACACAGGGTGCTTCATAAATGCTTCTTGAGTCGGTGGGTGATCTCTGCCTGCGCCCCCGCCTCGACCCGCCTCGTCCCCGGGCTTACCACTGGCAAAGCGTGTCGTGGACGCCACCTCTGACTCATCTCTCCTTCCGGGCTGTGTTCTTTGAAAAAAAAATTACAGGTTCCGGGATGGATAATGACAGGCTCCAGCTTTGCAGAGGAAAAATCCGTCTGGGAAACTGTAAATAAGGCAACAGGGAGAACCAGTCCGGGCCGGCGGGTCCATTTTGCTGTCGTTTCGGGCCCCGGGGCCTCCGGAGGGGCCTGGGTGGAGAGTAGAGTGGGCGACTCCCCCCCCCTCCCCCCCACCCCCACCCCCACCCCCACCCCCACCCCCACCCCCCAGGCAGGGCCCTGATCTCCCACAGACAGAGCGGACGCTCGGCTTGTGGATGGCCCAGCAGACGTGTGTCACTCGGGGGGCTCTTGGGGGAGCACAGGCCACGGTTTCTCCGCCAGGATGCTGCCCCCATGAGGCGCCTCTGGGGCTGGGAGCCGGGTGTCAGAGATGCTCGCCTGAACTCGAGAACTCAGAGTCAGGGCTGGACAGGGCGGGCCGCGCCGTGCCACGTGGCCCTGGAAGATGCCCATCGGATCGTGCCATCCCAGCATCCAAAGCACCCAGAGTCTGCGTTGACCCGCGTGGCTCCCCGCACGGAAGGAGAGCCCTGCCCCGGGTGTAGGAGTGCCCCACGTGGCCCTGACCAATGAGCACAGACTGGGAGGCTTACCAGAAATGTTTTCTCCCTTAGCTCTGGACATCAGAAGCCCCCGTGCGGGCCCGGGCTGGGGGAGGACCTTCCTACCTCTTCCAGGGCTTAGGGGCCCTAGGCGTCCCTTGGCCTGTGGCCACGTCCTTCCAGTCTCTGCCTCGGCTTCCGCCTGGCCGCCTCTGTGTCTGTGTCCTCTCCCCTTCTCATTAAGACACTTTCACTGAATTGGGCCTGCCCTAATCCTGTGTGATCTCACGTCAACTAATTATGTCTGCAAAGACCCTACTTCCGGATAAAGTCACATCCTGAGGTCCCAGGGGGACGTGACTTGCTGGGGGATGCTGTTGAACTCAGTACACTCAGCCCACCGAAATGTGATGTGACCCCTCAGCTGGCTCTCTCGCTTGCTTTCCCCCCACGCTCCCCCACGACCGAGGTGCTTGTGCCTCAGGGCCTTTGCACTGCCGGTCCTCCTGCCAGGAAGGCACTCAGAGCTCCCCTCCTCACCTTCCTCAGGGGTTGGCCCTCCCAGAAATAACAGCTCATCACATCAGTCCTTTGTCCATGGCTCTGGTTTCCTTCTCGTGTGTCACAGATTCATTGTCAGTCTTGTCCTTTCTACGAGTCCAGAAGACGAGGGACCCTGTCTGTCCTGTTCACAGCTGTAGTCCCAGCTCCTAGAACAGTTCCTGGCACTTAGTACGTGCTCAGCTAATCTGTAGCCTGATGAAAGCTTACGTAGTTCGTGCTGAGGCTTTATGGGATACCAAAGGGTCCTTAAAATGGTGTATTCAGGGACGTCTGGGTGGCTCAGTTGGTTAAGCGGCCGACTTCGGCTCAGGTCATGATCTCACGGTTCGTGGGCTCTGCGTTGGGCTCTGTGCTGACAGTGCGGAGCCTGCTTGGGATTCTCCCCCCCACCTCCACCCCTGCTCTCCGCCCCTCCCCCACTTGTGCACACACGTGCCCCCTCTCTCTCTCTCAAAATAAATAAACTTAAAAAAAAAAAAAAAAAGAGTATTCAGCAGCTTGACCTCAGGGGCCTCGGGCCAGGGAGGAAAGGGAGGGGAAGCCAGGAGGTCAGCTCCTCGCACCCCGCCCCCTTGCAATGCCTCAACTAGCCTACCCGAATCTATTTTGTGTATTTGTTATTTGAAAGTGGGGGGGGGGGGGGGGGACAAATTCTACTGCGTGCAGCTGATTGAATTCCAATCTAGACCAACAGCCCCACTTTTCAGATGAGGATGGGGCGGGCGGAGCAGGGACATGCCCGGTCCGGTTGGGGGAGAGCCAGACGTGTCTCTGTGACACCAGGGCGGGGTCCCCGTCTGGGCCTGACTGCGGCCCCTCCCTCCCCAGGCGGCTACTCAGGGGGACTCAGCAGCTCAGAGCCGGCACCAGGCTTGCGTGGGAAGGCGGCCGGGGCTCTGCACCCAGCAGCTTGCAGGTCAGAAGGCCTAGGTGGAGCGGACCCTCCCAGCCTCCCAGAGCACAGCGTCAGTTTCCAAGTTCAACACTGCTGTCCTCCAGAGGCCAGCTCAGTGTCACGGGGCACACTTCCAGGAAACAGAGCATCCCCAGCCGTCGCTGGCGGCCAGTCGCGGTCTGATAGCGCCTGATGGGTCAGCGCCCTGGAAGCCAGGGGCGGGGGTCTGGCTGTGGCTTTTGGCCGGGGGGGGGGGGGGGGGGGGGAGCAGCCCACCCAGAGTGGCCAAGAACTCCCTGAGCTTTCTGGAAACAGTGTAACCGGCCACACTGTTTGCGCTGCCAAACCCTATTGCTAAGAAAAATAAATACATAAACCTAATCAGAGGTGAATTTGCCACATGCAGTGACCAGCGGACTGTTTACACTGTCGCCTTGCCATTAGCCAGCGTCCATGGGGGTCGGCTGGGTCCAAGCCCCGGGGCCCTGGGGAGGTCGTTCTGGGCCCCCCAAGGGCTCCAACAGGCAAGGGCTGTTATCTCCACTTTTCATTTGAGGAAACCAAGGCTCGGCCAACGGGTGGGGTCGCGGCTGGTGAGAGACCCCCCAAGGACTGGGCCCCCGCCGCCTCCGGAGTAGCCGTCGAAAGGGAAAACAGAACAGGGCGCCATTGTTTGTGGCCTCCAAGCATTTGTGGTTCACGGTGGAGACAGGACCTCGGAGAACCGCCTGGGACTCTGAGCGCCACGGTCTCCAGACCAAAAATGAGGTCCGTGGTCCAACAGGGCAATTCTGTGCCGTCGCCAAGGGGGAGACGCAGTCTGAGAGACAGCGTTCAGTGCCAAAGACTCAGCATTTCTGGAACCTTCCGTTGGTAGGTGGGGACCACGGGAGAGCGGGATCGGATCCCCTGCCTGCTTCCACTGCCCTTAGAAAAGGTGAAAGTTTAGAGGTCAGGCAGGCCCCGGAAGACTAGAACTTTCAAATCAGATTCTCCGGAGGCCGTCAGGCTGAGCCAGCTTCTGTACATTTGAAAACGTTACATCTTATGATACAAATTATATCTCAGTTTTTTGGGGTTTTTTTGTTTTTGTTTTTGTTTTTTAAAGCGTAGGGGCGCCTGGGTGGCTCAGTTGGCTGGGCGTCTGACTCTCGGTTTTGGCTCAGGTCACGATCACACGGTTCATGGGATCGAGCCCCACGTCGGGCTCTGTGCTGGCAGCTCAGAGCCTGCTTGGGATTCCCCAACTCCCTTCTCTCTCTGTCTCTCAAATAAGTAAACATTAAATAAGTAAATAAAACTGGAAAAGCTTTGCTGGCAAGGGCGTGCTTTGGGCCTGGCCTGGGTGCCTTCTTTCTTTGTGTTCCTCGCTGCTTTGACCTCTTGGGGCTCACTCTTGTCACCATCATGGTTTTCAGGCCAAAAACTGGGTCCTGTGGATTTGGTAAAGGATATCTCCTCCTTGTTTTTTAGAACTATATTCGCGTGAAAATGTTTCCAGGCACAGAAAAATGGCCTGACAGTTTGCGCTTACCGTCTCTCCATTGGAAAAAGTACATTTTCTGGAACCAGGGCCCTCCTGGCCTTGTCGGGATGTGGGACCCTCGCAGCCGCTGGGAGGGGCAGGAGGGCACAATGGTTAAGGGTGAGAGGACTCTGGGCCGGTGGCCCAGTCTGAATCCCGCCACACCTCTTCTTGGCTAGTCTCTCTGTGCCTCGGTTTTCTCATCTGTAAAATGAGAACGAGCGCTGTTGGGATGACGGGTCCCCTGGCCCTTGCCACACAGGTGGGGGAACTGAAACCCGCAAAGAAGGGAATTCTCAGGTCGCAGGTTTTCTCCTGCCGCGCGTTAGATTACTGGAAGGATGTCGTCTTTATTGTTGGGGCCCCCCTTTGCCTCTCAAATCCCTGGATCCCTGGCCACACCTGAATCCCGCCGACCCCCCAGGCCATGTCCCAGAAGACCACATGGACGGTGCCCTGTGCAGTAAGTAAATGCTAGGTAACTCAGCACCGCCCCCCCCACCCCCCCACCCCCCCCCCCCCAGGCCAGGGAAGCAGGGCAGCAGACAGAGCTCCCTTGTGGTGGCCGAGCTGTCACCCCCTCCTCTCCCCAACCAAGCCCCCAGGAAGAGGAAGCCGTGGAGGTTCTGGCCTGGGTGGCATCCTGTACCCCAGGAGGGAAGGGAGGCCCGGAGGGCCCGGCTTCCTGTTCCCCTTCTGGGGGCGTCTCCGAGCTGCAGGCAGAGCCGGCTGAGCCAGATAAAGGCCCAGCGGGGGCCCTCTCCCAACAAAGGAAGCCCGAGGAGGCCTTTTCTCTCCCGCCTAAACTCTCCAAACGCCTTTCAAGCTCCCCAGCAGACTGGCGGGCTATTCAGAGGCGAGGCGGGGGACGTAACTATGGCACAAATGGGGTGGGAGGCGCCTCTGCCTTCCAGCAACCCAGAGGCAGATCCATTGATTTTTACAAGGAAACAAACAAAAACCCCCATGATCTAGAATATTCTTTTCAGAGTGCGGGGGGGGGGGGGGGGGGGGGGGGGGGGGCCCTTTCTGGGTTCTGCAGGGTGCGTACCGGGGAGGGGAGTGGAGAGACAAGATGGGCCTGGGTGGGGGGGCCCTGCCCTGCCCCCCTGCCGTGCCTGTCCCCCCTCCCCCTCCTCGGGATCCTTGAGCCTGTCCTGTGATTTACGAGGCCTGCCACCGGCCCCGTGCAGCTGGCTGTGCCTTCTGGGGCCTCAGCTCCACCCAGTCCCCTGTGCTGATTGGATGGACGGGGACGGAGGCGACCGTCCAGACCAGCTGGCCGCTGTCTGCCCGCAGCCTCCAGCTAGGAGACGCTGGGTCTGCAGGAGGTCGCCCATGGCCTCCAGGATTGGAACCTTCCAGTGGGGCACGCATTCAGTGGGTCATTGCCCGAACCCCTAGTGGAGCCAGAGGCGGGGGGAGCACCTCTGTTTGATGTTTGCACTCTGCCCTCTGCCCCTGCTCCTCCCTACAGCGCCCGGGGCTCCCCGGAGAGGGCTGTGGGCTGTGGGCACCACCCTTGACCCTCCAGCAAAGTCTTCAGCTCTTCTGCACATCAGCTTCCCATCTGGAACATGGGGGCCAGTGCTCGCTGCCTGCCTCCCAGGACTGTCGTGTGAAATCAGCCCAGAAACTGCCAGCATCTACCAGTCTCCCCTCCCCTGGGGCCACAGTAGGGGTGCTGTGAGGGCGTTGGCTTGGAGAGGTAAAGCCCCAGAACAGCCTGGGCTCCCACGGGTGCTGGTAAATGCTAGCCCTGGTGCCCTGCTGGCTCGGGGGACACGGAGTGGCCTGCAGGACACCAGTCAATCCCGGCACACGCTGCCCTCCCCCCGCCCCTCCCCCTGCCCCGGGCCTCCGACTCCGCTGGGCTGTTGGGCGCCTCCTGGCAGGGCTGAAGCCTGCTCGGTAACGAGCCCCTGGGGCGCCGCAGGGCGCCTGGGAGAGGGCAGGAGAAGGTTCGCTGGTGCCGAGGCTCATTAAGCACTGCTGTTCAGATGGGGATTAGGCGGGAGCCAGCCCGCGATTCCTTGGGTTTGGTTATTAAAGGCTCCGTGCAAGGTAAACACCAGGCGCTTCCTTTCAAAGCCGCACCTGCTAATTAGAGGGCAGGGAACTCATTAAAACAGTAACTCCGAGGACTGCCTGGGAAGGAGGGCTGGGGAGTGGGGGCTGAGCAGGGGAGAACCTGGAGCAGAGCCGGCTCCCTCTCCCCGCCCCCCCCATTGGGGGCGGGGCCAGGCTCCAGAGGCAGGTGCAGAGTCCTTTCCGCAGGGGCTTGGCGGGCCCTCTGGCCCTCACCTGCCGGTATCCCCCGGTTGCCTTGGTGGGCTCATGGGGTCCCACGTGTTCTTCCTGTGACAGGGGGTGGTGGGGGGTGACAGTCATTAAACGCGTGCTGCGCTCGGCCGAATCACGGTCCCCGAGATGTCCGTGTTCTAACCCACGGAACCTGGCCCGCGTGACCGCCTATAGCAGGGGAATGTTGCAGTTGTGCTTCAGTTCAGGACAGGGGACAGGGAGGTGGTCCTGGATGATCTGCGTGGGACCAGTGTCCTCACAGGGTCCTTACGAGAGGGAGGTGGAGGGATGCTTCAGAAGAGGAAGTAGGACGGGGGAGATCAGACGGGGCTGGAGGGGCCGGCAGCCCAGGAGCCAGGACACCTTGGACTCGGGAGAGACGGGGAGACGCCTCTCCCCGGAGCCTCCAGAAGGAGCCAGCCCTGCTGATACCTTGACTTGAGCCCCGCGAGGCCCCGTGTTAGACGTCTGACCTCCGAACTGTGGGGGGAGTGAGTTGTGTCGGGGGAAGGCACGAAGTGTGTTTCATAATGTGAAAAATATTTCATAATTTAAAGTGTTTTTCAATAACATGTGTCTCGTCCCAAAGTCCGCTCCCTGTTTCGGGCTCCTCCCGCTCCTTTTTGGCAAATATCTGTGGCCAAGGCTGGGGCCTGTGGCCTGACCTTCCCTGTGCTTGGACTGGGCCATGGGGAACTATGGCCAAGGTGAGGACGTTCTAGTCTCCCTGCTCAAGGCACATGGGAGCCGGTAAGGCCCACATTTCCCAGCCTGGTTATGGGGCGGGAATGAATGGGACCAACCCGACTAGGAATCCGAGAGACCACATTCGTGCCCTGCTGTGTGACCTTGGGCAAGACACCTACCGTTTCTGAGCTCAGGCTTCTCGCGTGGACCATAAAAAACCGCTTCTGATCTGTGCAGCTCCCTTAAGGACGGAGAGCCCATTCCAGGCCTGGCGGGGGCGGTGGGGGGGTGGGGTGCGGGCCTAGGGCCTCCTGCTCAGGTGGACGCGGAGACATTTAACGAGTCCGTGTGTGGGGCACCAGGACCTCTGGATGAAAGGAGTGTGGACGCCTGACTCACCTTTATGGCCATTCTGTGCCCTCCGGGGGCTTCCTGCTTTGGCGTGGAGCTGGGGCCTCAGGTCCGGTTTGGCTGCCTCTCGGGAGCCGGGGCTCCAGAGCCGTGACCCCAGGAGCAGCCTGGTCCACAGAGCGGGGTCACATGCGGCCAGTGGGGCACAGGCACCAGACCGCGCTCACGCCTGCAGGCAGGGAAAAGCAACGGCAGTGCCATCTTCTAGGTGCGTGTGGCCCTGCTGGGAGAGGGGACTGCCGCTCAGTGTGGTCCCACTGGGCCCCGCTTTCCAGGAGGGACAGCAGGGGCTCCCAGAGGTGACGTGGCTTCCCTGAGGTCACAGTGCGGTTCACAGCCAGCTCTGCGGGCTTCCAAAGCTGGAGCTCTGGATTAATATGATTAAACGTCCTCTCCTGTTGGTACCTGCCCTGCCCTGCCCTCTCCTGTGCTCTCCTTGTCTGTCCTTTCCTCCCCTGCCCTGCCCTCCCCGCTCCCCTCTCTTGCCCTCTCCTGCCCTCTCTTCTTCTCCCCTCTCCTCCCCTGCCTTCTCCTGCCTTCCCCTGCCCTCCCTTCCTCTCTCCTCCCCTGACCTTCTTTTCCCTCCCCTCCCCTCCCCTCCCCTGTCCTCTCCTCCCCTCCACTCCCCTTCCTTGCCTCCCCTGCCCCACCCTCTCCTGCCTTCCCCTGCCCTCCCCTGCCTTCCCCTGCCCTCTCCTGCCCTTCTTTTCTCTCCCCTGCCCTGCCCTCCCCTCCCCTGTCCTTTCCTCTCCTGCCCTCCCCACCCTTCTGCTTCTCTAGGCTGCAGTGAGATCAGGGCCTCGCTGTGTCCTGACTGGTAAACACAAGCCTTCTTCAGTAGTGAGGGGAAGGAGCGTTTGCTCCCACAGCATATTTAGTTATTTATGTGGAAACGCCTGATTCGGTCTCCTGTCTGTGCCTCTCTCAGAAACCCCATCTCTCCTTCAAGAGGCCATTCTTGACTTCTGTTCACCACCACCACCCCCCCCCCCCGGGTACCCCCAGCCTCGGCAACTTCCCTCTTCCCCCCACCCCCAGTCACCTCCCCTCCCTTCTAGCGTTTACAGGATGGGCTCAGGCCTGCCAGCCTGCGGTGAGCCTCTGAGTCCCCCACAGAGACCCCACTAAAGATCAGGTTGTGCTCCAGGGCCGGGGGACCTGGGAATCTGCATTTCCAGCAAGTTCCCAGCATGTCCACTGCCCAGTAAGCTCCCCATCGTCTCTCCCTGCAGGCGGCTTTCAGCCTGCCCCTCACCTGTATTTGCTCTCAGAGGCCACCCGGCCACTTCTGGTGGCTGTTAGTGACCCTAAAAGCTAGTGACCAATTCTCGGTCTTTGCCGTCCCCCCGCTGCCCCAGTTATGTCCCGGCAGCCTTTCTCCCTTCTATAAACGCCTGAACCGGGCAGTTCCCACCAGACGAGCGGAACCGGAGGGAGAGGGGTGTGAAGGTGCAGCCCCTGACCAGGGACTGACTGGCTTCGCGATGGCGGGGCCGGCCGGCCAGCCGGGGTGGGGGTGGGGGGCCAGGATCTGCAGGTGCCCGGCTGCGGCCTCCTCCAGGGCAGCCTCCGCTGTTCTCGGGGCTTCCGGCTGAATGAGCCAGGGCCACACAGATCGTCCAGAACCGTCTCCTTACTGAGAGTCACCTGCTCCCGGGCTGCAGTCTCGTCTGCAGGACACGTTCCCCGCAGCACGGACAGGTGTGGGGCTCGTGGGCGGGAGGGGGCCACACCTCCATCTGCCTCCCGAGCTGCCCGGGATCCAGCTCCTTCTCTCCTCCGTGCGTTCCCGGCTCCGCTGGGCCTTGCCTGTCACTGACCCAGCTGCTCCCTTCACCTCCGGGTCTCTCCTTGCCCACAGACACAGCGATGTGTGGGGCCAGCCCCACACCACTGTCCGGGCGCTGGGCGCAGGCCGGCCTGTCCCCCGGGCTGGCCCTTCAAGGCCGCAGGCCCCCCATGGAGCCGGGCGGGAGGAGGGCAGAGCTCAGGGGCGGGGGGGGGGGGGGGGGGCTCCTGTCTCAGTGTCGTTTCCAGGGAGGCAAGCGGGCGAGTTCAATCCGCTTTTTAATAAATGAGTCCTTTGATCTGGCAAAAATGAGTACTTAGCGAGGAGCCAGCGAGTTGGCACCGCGGCGGGCGCTCCGCCTGGCTGAGCGTGTGCCCCACCCGGGGCTCTGGAGCCTCAGGAGGTGAAGGCCGTGCTGGGCAGGAGCAGGGTCCCAGAAGGGCCAGGGCGCGTGCTTCCTGGGGCGCGGGTGGCATCCCCGGGGACGGGGCGCTTCCTGCCCCAGACTCGGCGCCTGGCTCCTCTCCCCCAACCCCAGTGAGCCTCAGCTTCCCGGGCCGTAAATTGGGGCTGTCGGCCCTGCGCCCTGGGGGTCTCGGTGCGACGTGCCACCATGACGCGGACAGAGCGGCAGGGACTTGCCGTACCCGCCCGCCGTTCACCCAGCTGCACCGCCGGTCCGTTCGGTGGCTCTGTGGCCACAGGAAAAGGCGCCGGCCTGAGTGCACTCATCTGCCAGCTGGAGACCCGCTCTGTCCCGCTCCAAAGCCCCCCCGCAGTCCCCCCTCCGTGGCCACCTCGCGGCCACGCCCTACGTCATCGTCAGGGCCTCCCCTTCGGGAGCCTCCGTGCCCAGGGAAGGCGACTGGGGGCTTGGCTTCCCCTTAATCCCGACCAGCCCCTCCAGGTGTCCTCAGTAATCCAGGTGGAAACTTGTGAGGCTGGCGCCCCTCGGGCGGCGTCTGTCCAGTGGACAGGCTCCCCCTTTGAGGTGCGTGGAGCCTCGTGGTCCTGTGCCCTGTTCCAACAACGATGGCACCAGTGATCACACCAACGGAGGCGAGAAAGACAGGAGGGGGGAGGGGGAGGGGCCGTACCCATTTCAGAGCCGGGGAGCCTGAGGCCCAAAGAAAGGAAGCCGCAGCCTGGGAGCAAGTGTGGGCCTTAGCCTGCTGTTCACATCGGGGCTCCAGTAAAGAGTCCCCAGCATACTCCGGGCTGCCGGGTGGACGGATTCCAACAGCGGGAGGTGGGGCGCGGGGGCTCCCCCCTCCCATGGGCTGTGCCAGGAGAACAGCCAGGCAGGGCTCAGGGCCCTTGATGGCGGGGGGGCGGGGGGGGGACCTAGGCATTCTGGAATCCCAGCGTCTTGGGGACCGGGACAGAACAGGGCATGGGGACTGGCTCCGGCATGGGGGCCAGCTGGGGTCCTTCTGGAAGTTTCCAGGCTGTGCCTTGGGCCTTCGTGATCACCAGGGGCCGTTGGCAGTATCCACGGACCCATCTCTGGCTGTGTCTGATTCGGTGGTGTTTGGGGCTTGGCTTTTGGGTTCTGAGCTTTTCTTCCTTCCTTTGATTAGTCGTTCAACAAACATTTATGAAGCCTGGCTCCAGGCCGGGAGGTTAGCAAGGGTTTTTGCTCAAGGAGCTCACGGTCTGAGCACCAGATTGAGAAAACAGTTTTCCAGGAGCCAGCACTAAGGGGGAGGGGGGTTTCCTCGGGGCGGGGGGTGGTGCCCAGAGCTGCTCCACGAACTCCTGGACAGGACAGAGCATCACAGCCCAGTATGCACCCGGCCCGCTTGCCCGAGCTGTAGCCACGCTGCCCTTGGACTCCCCTTCAGGATGGGCCCTCCAGCATTGCAGCATGCTCAGGGGACCGACAGGCGGGGGCCGTGCACGCAGGGAGACCTGGGGTCCTGGACCGGGGGGCGTGGCCCCTGGCCCCACAGGCTCTTTTTCCGGGGGACACTTGGGGAGGGCCAGAGCTGGGGGGGCGAGGATCTAATCCAGGGCCCAGGGCCGGGGTGCCGTGTGCCCGGGTCTCAGGTGTTGCTGACGTCCATCTGATGCTTGAAACGGTTTCAGGAGGTGGTATTTTTACTCTGTGCCTTACACGCCGGCATTTTCATTCTATCCCATTTCTTTTTTAAAAGTTCTTCTCCTGTGGGATATGTCCCCGAGTTTGAGAAACCTGGGGCAGAGGACAATTCAGGCTCTTCCCACCTCCGAGATTTGGGGGTGCCGCGAGCGTCCCCGGACCCCCGTTCGTCTTTGCCCCGAGACCAAGAATGCACGAAGCCAGCCCCCTGCACCCCTCTCGGCCTCCTGTGCCGTCCTCGGTCGCCCAGCCCCTCCGCCCACACCTCTGCAGCGGCCGGTGGTGGGTCAGTGGTCCTTTTTCAACACGGTCAGAAGAGACCCAGCATCAGAATAAAGATCTGGACCAATGGACGTAGGACCGCAGGAGGGTCCCTTCCTCCTCCTGAAGCTTCCTGCTTCCAGGCTGTCTCCTCACGCCCCCCACCCCGCTCACCAGGCAGGGACTGAGAAAGCGCCCACCGGCCCTCCCTCCCCCTGCCCGCTTTACCCTCACCGTGTGCTGCTTCCCAGTCGCCGAACTGACAGGTGTTTACCCCTCTTCGTCTCCAGAGCTCACACGTCCCTCTGCACCTCTCTTCGCTCAAAGCAGCCGTTTGTATTAAGTCGGTCAACCTCCTTTGCATGATGAGGGGTACCCCAGGGCCCCCTGGACTTTCCGGGCCGTTTCGAGGGACAGTTTCATGTGGAGGTGAACAACACAGACCACAGATGACAGCATGTCAACATCTGGGTGTGATTCAGGGCAGCTGACTTGGCCCCTCCGTGCCTCAGTCCTCTCATCCGCAGAATGGGTACATAATAGCAGAAGCTACCTCATGGGCGTGTTAGGAGGGGCGAGCAAGTTAAGATTCGTAAAGCATTTGAACAGCGCTTGCTGCGTGAAATCAGATGATGTCGAACAATTGTCTTAAAGCGTGGCTGTAAGGAGACGTAAAATCATCTAGGCCTTATTGGGCGGGTCCTTAGAACACAGTGTTCTAAGCATGTGTGTCTGAGACCATTTCCCCGCCCCCCCCCCCCCCAAGAAGTGGCTACGGTCATTATGACCATTTTACAGATGACAGAGTGGTGCCCAGAGAGGTTTAGTAACTTCCCCGTGGCCACACAGCCCCTAGGGAAGGAGTCAGTTCCTGAAGCAAGGTGAGCTTCATAGAAGGAGGCTGAGTATTCCGGCTGCTGTTGCTTGAGGACCAGTGAGGCAGTTGTGCAGAGCTCGGCCTGTGGGAGGTGGGGCCCACAGCAGCTCACCCCGCGAGCATCGCAGGTTTTAGCGGTCGGGCAGGTGTTCGAGTGAGGTCAAGGCTGCGCAGGTGGCCCGGGCCCGGCCCAGGGGGCTGTCACGAGCAGAGTGACTACCGTGAGGGACCACGAGGCCCCCGTGTACCCGCTCCCCTCTCCTGGAGGGCCACTTTGGCACCCAAGGGATTTAGCTGCCTCCGGCGTCATTTCCCCCCCGGAGCCGGGCACTTGTCACGTAGTAATTCCCGTGCTGTTTGCTGTGACTGCAGCCGATTATCCCCCTGACGTTTGTCCTCGAGTCTACCCGGGCGTCGAAGCCAAGCTAGCAGGCCTGTCGTTCCCTTCGTAGGGCATCTCTGTCCTCCGGGGGAGGGGCACACGGGGGCCGCCCGTGGCTCCTCTGAGCAAGCGGCGTGCAGACCGCCCGGCCCCGCGTGGCGTGTCTCCGCATCCGGCCGTCCCTGGAGGCCCCCTGCTTGCTTCCCTCCTTTATGCGCCCTCCCGCCTCAGTCAGCCAGGACCCCGGCCCCTTGCTGCCCTTCGATCTTTCCGGGGAAGGCAGCAGCGAACAGCCCCGAAAATCGCCGCCCCCCGAGGCCCCTTCCATCCTCGGATGTCTGTCCCTGGACCTGGGTGTGTGCACCTGTGAGTGATGAGGGAGAGAGAAAACGAGGGCTCCTTCCGATCTTTCCTTCCTTTTGAAGGAGGGAACTTGAAAGTCCTTTGCCGGCCAGATTCTTCGATTCTCAGGTTGCGTCCTTACGCAAGACCGCGTTGGGAGTTGCATTTTCGAGGAGCTTCTCGTGTGCCCGCGGACCCGGAATGAGGGGACGTGCTAGCGTGTGCCTTCCCGGAACTCACCCCGTCTCGCTCGCTGCTGAACCCTCAGCGCCGAGAACAGTGCCTGGCACAGGGCAGGGGCAGAAAAATTGTCTACAGTTAACGACTGGGGCCGTTTTGTTCTCGGACGCAACCCCCCCCCCCCCCCCGCCCCCACGCATACCCGGCACCACTTGGGGCGAACGCTGGGGGCTTTGGGAAGCTTAGGGAAACCTCCCAGTCTCAGCAGGTGAGGCCGAAGCCAAAGCCGAACCGAATTGTACACGTTACCTGAACATCAGCGGGCGCGCAGGGCCAGCTCCCGAGGCCGCTGTCCACGGGGCGTGCTCTGCATTCGGACTCAGCCTGCTCTCCAGGTGTAGGGCTGAGGGGCGCCGGGCAGGGCCGGGCGGGGGGTCCTGGAGGCCGATTAGCCCCCTGCTCCCTGCTCCGCCCGCCCCGTTGTCCCTCCAGGCCGGGTACGCAGCCTCTCTGGGCCTCCAGACTCCGTTCGGCGTCTGGAAAAGGAGCATGATGATGACAGGGTCTACCTCGCGGGTTGTTGCGAGGGCTAAGTGAATTAAAATACGTGGAAAGTACTTAAAGAACGGTGCGGAGCGCAGAGCAGATGCTATCCCCGTGTTTATTATTATTTTATTGCCATTACGGTTATTATTCTCCCGCCCGCTCAGTGGAAACCTTTCCGGCTCCGGAGAGACGATCCGGCGCCGTGTACCGGATCGTACGGATCCTTGTACGTTTCCTGGGACCCCGTGATTAACACGTTTTAACGTGTGCGTTTCAAGCCGGCACCGGCTTCAGGAAGCAGGGCCTCGCCGTGGTGGCTGGGCCTCCCGCTCCGATGGCCTCTCCCTGGGGGCTGCGGGACACCAGGGACACGCGCCCCGGGGAGAGTCAGCAGGGCCCCTGCCTGCCGGCAGAGTGCGAGCGCAGGGGGCAGGTGAGCGAGCGAGGCCGTGCGCGCGCCCGCGTGCCTGTCGGCCCCGCCTCCAGCCCCCCCCCCCCCCAGTCCTGACAACGGTGGGCGGGGCCGGGCCGAGCTGCCACCGAGCAGATGAGACGTCCCGGGAGGCTGTTTGCTGTGGCTGTCACCATGTTTCCACGATCCTGTGACAGAAACCCTGCCCCGACGTTAATTTACATTACAGCCAGTGCACCCCCCGACGTGTGTTTTTAAAGGGTATAATTTCTATCAACTTCAATTAGAGCTATTTTTATTTTTGTCACCCTGAAGAATTTCCCCGCGGTTAAGCTGTCGTTTTTCACTATAATACCCCTGGCAAGGGCTGGGGAAAAAAAAAAAATTAATAGTCTAGTGATCACTTAGCTAATGCACTGTCAGCGCTTGATAAACTGACTGCCCTGGGTGAGACGGCCCAGTTCCTTCCACAGTAATTATGTCATGTTCACCTGCAGCGGGCAGGGCCCCTCTGGTGGACGTGCGGGGCTCCCCACGGAGCCCAGGGCAGGCACCGCCCCCAAATCTGTCTTTGCGGTAATTTAGGTGCACCAGGGTGGACGTCTGCCCATCTTTCTGGCTGTGTGGCGTTCGACAGGTTGCTAAACGTCTCTGATCCACTTTGGAGAAGGGAGCATACCATAAAGGTTACCGCTCATGAACCCCCTGACCTCCCTAGCTCGGGGCAAGAAAGGAGGTGAGGCCAGAGGACAGGTGCATGGGGAGCACGGTGCCTGGTAAACGGGGCCACCGGGGCCATCCGTGCACGGACAGAGGGATGTTTGCGAGCCCCGGATGAGGCGTGGCAGTTAAACCAGGCACACACTCCGAACACAGGAGGGGCAGGCATGGGGCTCTGATGGGCCGTGAGCCTGGTGTGGGGACAGAGGGAGCGGCCGCACCTGCAGGAACGGGCCTTCCGTCACCTGAGTCAGCTGCAGTAAAGAGGAAGGACCTGCCCTTGTGCCCAGCGCCGTGGCGAGGCTCCAGGGATCGTGTGGTGTGGCCCCTGTGTGGCTGTGTTCACACAACATGCTGGAAGTGATGGCCGCAGGAGGACACGGTGGGAGAGGGTCACAGAGCGCGCCCGTGGCCCAGCCACCTGTGTCTGCACCACGGCGGTGAATGCAGGGGCCAGCGGTGACGCCACATGGGACAGAGGGCGCACACACACGCACACATGCACAGGCCAGGCGGGGGCGGCATCCTGCCTGTGATGTGGGGCCACGATTTTGTAAGATGTCCTCCCGGGGGAATAGCAGGAAAGGGGACGCCAGGTCTCCGTATGACTTCTTGCAATCACACGGGAATCTGTAAGCGTCTCAACAGAAAACGTTAAGATTAAAACAAAAACAAAAGCTGGGTCACATCTCTCTGGGCTCCCTCCAAACGACAGCCACAGCCTTTTACGGGACCCAGGAGGCCCTCTGAAATGTCACCCCTTTGCTTCCCTTGATCTCTGGCCCCACAGGCCCCCTTGCTGTTCCTCAAACACACTGGACACACTCCTGCCTCAGGGCCTTTGCATGGGATGTTCCCTATGCCTGGAACCGTGACCTTAGGCGTCCATGTCGTCCCTTCCATGACTCACATGTCTCCTCTATCCGCCGTGTTGGGGACATCGTGGCAGGGCCTGGGGTTACCTAGTGCTGCCTGGGGGGAGGGTAACAGTCTGGGCAGGTGTGTGGCAATAGGGGTGAAGACACTACGGGAGGAGGGCTGGGGGGGGGGCGGCCAACTCCTCCTGGGGAGGGGAGCTGGGGACACAGACCACGGAAGCGGGCACACCCTTGGCTGAGGAGGAGGCAGAGGATATGGGGGGAGACATTTCAAGCAAGAGGGAGGCACGGGGCATTGGCGGGGTGGGAGGAGGCCTCGTGGGCATTGACGGTGGCATCTGCCCCGAACCCTGAAGCGAAATGAGTCCAGCGGTATTCGGGTGGGTGACAGGTGCCTTCAGGACACGTCAAACTAGATAACCAGCCGTGGCCCCACCGTTCCTACTTCTCCTAGCCTTTCCTCTGCCCCCGTCAAGGCCTCAGCTCCCCTCCTCCCACAGACCCCTCTTCCCCCGCCTTTTGGGAATAGCGGCAGACGGTACACCCCGTTCCCCACCGCCCGCGGCTGCGCAGCCTCCTTGCTGCTTCTAGAACAGAGATCCGCAAAGCGCAACCCGCGGGCCACATCCACCAGGCAGCCTGTTTACGTACAACCCATGAACTAAACGTGCATTTTACGTTTTTAAAGTTGCAAAAAAAAAAAATCAAAGGAAAAAAGTTTCATGATGCGAAAATTATACGAAATTCAAATTTCCGTGTCCACAAATAAAGTGTTATTGAAACAGCCACACACTCTTATTTTCGCGTGGTCTAAGGCTGCTTTAGCGCTACGATGCCGAAGTTGAGTAGGTTCAACAGAGACTATAACGGTCCTCGAAGCCAAAAATACTATGTGGCTTTTTCAGGAAAGGTTTGTAAACATGCTCCCACCTCAGCGCCGTCACACTTACTGTTCCGTCTACCTGCCACACCCTTCCCCCACATACCTGTCTCCACGACTAGCTTCGTTGTTTCCTTCAGGTCTCTGCATAAATGGCCCCTGTCACTGGGGCCGGCCTATGGAGAACTCTAACTTTACTCACCCACCCCCCTCCCTAGCCTCTTCCGTTGGCCTTCCTGGCACTTTCTACAAACTGACACATGAATATGTCTGTCACTCCAACCTCCCCAACAGGAAATTTAACTGTTTTGTTTGCTGCTGTATCCCAGGCACAGTGCAGGCATTAGGTGCTTAATATATGTTTATTGGATGGATGGATGGATGGATGGATGGATGGATGGATGGATGGATTGATGAACAGATGGCCAGCCGGGTGGATGGATGGATGGATGGATGGATGGATGGATGGATAACCGGATGGATGGATGGATGGATGGATGGATGGATGGATGGATGGATAACCGGATGGATGGATGGATGGATGGATGGATGGATGGATGGATGGACAGATAACCGGATGGATGGATGGATGGATGGATGGATGGATGGATGGACGGACAGATAGCCAGCTGGATGGATGGATGGATGGATGGATGGACAGACAGATAGCCGGATGGATGGATGGATGGATGGATGGATGGATGGATGGATGGACAGACAGATAGCCAGATGGATGGACGGATGGATGGATGAACAGATGGCCATCCAGATGGTTGGATGGATGGATGGATGGATGGATGGATGGATGGATGGATGGACAGATAGCCAGACAGATGGATGCAGGCATTAGGTGCTTAATATATGTTTGTTAGATGGATGGATGGATGGATGAACAGATGGCCAGCCAGATGGATGGATGGATGGATGGATGGACGGACAGATAGCCAGACAAATGGATGCAGGCATTAGGTGCTTTATATATGTTTGTTAGACAGATGGATGGATGGATGGCCAGATGGATGGATGGATGGATGGATGGATGGATGGATGGCCAGACGGATGGATGGATGGAGGATGGACAGATAGGTGGGTGGGTGCATGGTTTGTTGGATAGGTGGATGGGGTGGATGAAAAGCTAGGCTGGGCCTAATCACATGTCTCTTGGATGCCATGTGGAGAGTCAGAACTTGGGTAAATGGTTTTACATCAGCAGGATGAGTGATGTTTTGGAAGATCACTCAGACCAAGCCATGGCTGGGAATGGAGTGGGCCGGGCTGTATGCCCAGAGACTGATGGGAGGCTGTCTCCCTGGGAAGTGGGCCTCGGCAAGGGTAGGATAAGGGGACCCCGGGAGAACCGGGGTGTCAGGCAGTGACTGTCAGAGATCAGTCCAGCTCCCCGTGCCGGCCTCCAGCAGGTGGCCCTCCAGGTTGATGCCAAGGACTCAGGGGCTCCATGTCCCCGGGGGCTCTTGCCTGGGCTGGACTGGGTCACCGACAGCACTCTGTTGCCTGCAAGGCATTAGGGAGCGCTCTTGCCTCTGGAAACAGGAGACTCCTCCATGCAGCTTTCTGCCCTGTCCCAGGCCATGAGAGGGAATCGCTGCCTCAGAGGCCTTCCTTGAGGGAGGGAGCCAGGGACATGCCTTCTAGAATGTTCCCTCTGGCCACGAGAGCAGCAGAAGCTGGGCCTGCCTGCCTCTGGCCAGTTCCCACTGGCCCGCCTGCGGTCCAGATATCCTACCAGCCTCCCTGTGACCCCGGCCTTCCTGGCCACACCTGCCCCACCCAGATGTGTCTCCCGAGGCTCCTGGTGCATTAGCGGCAGACTCTGGCTTTCCAGTAAGGCTCTCCGAGACATCTCACGCCACCTGCCCATCCCACAAAATGTGGCCAGTGCAAGTTACCCTCTCTGGGCCTTGGTTTCTTCATCTGTATAACGGAGCCTAACAGTTGCTCCCGTCCCCACCCCCACCCCCACCCCCACCCCGACCCGGGCAGTCTAAGGTTTAATGGGCCGACACCTGCCAAGATTAGCAAGAGGCCTGGCCCTTGTAGGTGCTGTGGGTGCACAGCTGCCGCCGAAGCCGATAGGCAGGCGAGCCTCGCACTTTACGGTCGTGCCGCACGAGCTTTCCACCCCGGCCCTTCGGAGACACCGTTTTCCCAGCTTGGCAAGAAACCCCCGCTTTATCTGAACCGGGAGGTTCTTCGGCCCCAGCAGCCCCAGGCCTTGATCCGGAGACTTTCTCTTTGCAGCAGGTGGAGTTGGGGTCCCTCGTCTCCCGGGCTTCCTGTGCGTCAGGCTGTGCTAGGCTGAGTCCTTGTGACCGCTCAGGCTGTGGGTGTGGGTCTCCGCACCCCCCTTTTACGGGTGAGGAAGCTGAGCAGGCTGGGCGACCTCCGTCTGCCTCCCGTCCTCTGAGCCTCAGTTTCCCCCTCTGTACCGTAGGTTAGTCATACTCCCCCACCTGAAGGCGCAGCTCCCGGGAGTGGTTCTGTGCACGCTTCGCAGATCGTCCAGGTGGGGAGTCGTGACCCTCTGTCCCCTTACGTGCTTGTGGCCAGCTGTCACCTGGCTAGACTCGAAGCCGGGGACAGAGCCTGGCTTTCGTTTTTCTGAGTCCTGGATCACGTGTCCGCTTGGACTTCTCTTGTCCTCCAGGCTGGACGAGCCTGGTGCCTCGCCCCCTCCTTCCAGCCCCTGAGAGGTGGGAGCACCTGGGAGGGCTCAGGTGGGGAGGAGAGTCAGATCGAGACCCCCGGCCGAGCCGGCGACCCTCCCCACCCCACCCCCCACCGCCCCAGTGCTGCAGCCGAGCGCCCCTAATTGCTGTCACAGATGCGGCAGCCACCAGCCTCTCCAGCACGAGCTGCTGTGTCGCGTGAGCTTAATTAGTCCCTGATTACTCATTTACTGGGTGCTGTGTGTATTCCACATCTAATAACTTTCCAATTACGCCCGGTCTGCGCTGCACATTTAATAACCCTTTAGTTGTCTGCTTATCGGGGCCTCTGCATTCAGCAGCCCAGTCTCCCCCTGACCCAGAGCCTTATCGTTCCCTTTACTGCAGTGTTTGGAGTCCTCTGCTTGCCGTTACGGGGCTATTACAGGGAATTAAGGGGCGTCAAATTCCGTGTTTGGGCCTCTGATGCACCAGCTCGCGGTGCAGAATAGGGAATCCCACCAGACAGAGCACAGTGTCTTTGTGGGTGGGAAGGGGGAAGGGCGCCCCCACGGCAGGGCTGGGCCGTGTCCCCTCACTTCCCTCCCGGGCAGGCCTGTGACCCCCGTGTCCCCCAACAGGCAAGAGGTCTCCGGCCGGCTCAGGAGGCGCCCCTTAGGCCCACCCAGCCTCCCAGCCAAGGCTCACCTCCGGCCATCCCTGTTTGGGAGGGAGGTGACTTTCCTCCCGAGCTCGGCTTCCTGCCTTCGCCCGATTTTTCCTTGGGGCGAAGGGAAGGCCGTGTTCTTTTGCGCCATCGGGACCCTGGCGTCTCCTCCTCTCCTGCAGCCCCACACCCTGTCTCCTTCTCCCAGCCTCGCTCCCGTGACAGATCGGTCACAGCCCATCAGCAAACCCACTGCCGTTTTCCCGCGGCACAAACTTGCGTGCTGGAGACCGCGGTCCGGCCTCGCTGTGTGTCTGCTGTGGCCGTGACTATGGGAACCAGGCCCTGCTAGTATTCAGTGGGAGGCAACTGTGTGCCAGGCGCTGGTGGGTCTAGGTGCTGGACAGAGGCCACAGCGCTGGCCTGATTCTCAGCTGTCGTTGTGACCAGCTGGGGGGACCTGGGGCAGCTGTCTTGACCTCTCTGTGCCTCAGTTGCCTCCTCTACAAGGTGGGAGTTAAGGTAGGACTGTTGGAAGGATTCAATGGGCTATGGATGTCAGGCGCTTGGTGGGCCCCTGGCGTATAGCAGCTGCTCAGTAAATCTAGGGTAGGCATCACTCGCCCATTTTCCAGAAGTGTCACCTGAGCTCAGGGCAGTCATGATTGCCTGTCACCCTCCGGTGTCCTGCCCAGCCTCTGGGCTGTTGTGGGCCCTCAAGCTGGAACTTCCCCGGTTTTCAAACATACATGCCGTGCAGGCTGCAACACGGATGAGCCCGGGACGCATTGCTGAGCGAAGGGGCCACACGCCGGAGGGTGGCAGATGAATGGCAAACGTCAGAACAGGCAAATCTGCCGAGACAGAAAGGCGACCGTGGCCGCCAGGGCTGGGGAGGGACGACAGGGGACTGTCAGCGGGTCGGGCCGCTGTTTGGGGTGACGAGAATGTTCTGAGATGGATTCTGGCGGTGGTTGTGCGACTCTGAGTGTGTTAGAAGCCACTGAATTGTATGCTTTAAGTGGGTGAATCGTGTAGTTACGTGAATAGCTCAGTAAGACGGTTTTTAAATTTTTTTAATGTTTATTTATATTTGAGAGAGAGTGTGTGAGCAGGGGAGAGGCAGAGAGAGGAGGAGACAGAATCTGAAGCAGGCTCCAGGCTCCGAGCTGTCAGCACAGAGCCCAACGCGGGGCTTGAACCCACAGACCGTGAGATCATGACCTGAGCCAAAGTAGGACGTTCAACCGACTAAGCCACCCGGGCGCCCCACAATAAGATTATTTTTTAAAACAATCCCCCCCCACCCCCGACTGCTCTGAGATACTGCTGATTTCCAGGGCCCCCAGGCAGGGACCAGGGTATGCCCCAGGCCCCGTCCTAATAGTCCTTTAAATGGAGACAGGCCCTGGGGTTGGAACTCTTGGCTGTGTAGAGAGGGCACTGTGAACGTGTGGGTTCAGATGCTTTTGTTTAGTCGAGAATTGTCATCCGTTCGGCTTTGAAACCTGAGGAAAGGGGACTTCGCCTCCGCTCGATGGTCTGGCTGGAACCTTGGCCTCCACCTAACGTGAGCCAACACGAGATAATCCGTATTCGCAGGACCACACGCACCCGGCAGCCTTGTCCGTCCGTTAATACTGACTGGGCCCCGCCAGGAGTCACGGGCAGCTGCTGCTGAGCAGAGAAAGGGGGTGAAATGCTTTTACCTCCCGGAGGAGCTAGCCCAGAGGGGGGACTGGCCTCCGGGCCCCTCGTGCTTCTGGCACACCGTGGTGCCAAGGAACATTTCTGTCTGGGCCGGGCACCGTTCGAGAGCTTGACGTGTTGTATCAGTTAGCTATCCACAGCTGCCGCGTAACAAGTTTTAGCAGCTTTTAGCAACACATTTGTCGTAACACGACGCAGCCGGGTCCTGCGCTCGGGGGCCTCACGGGCTGCCAGTGGAGGCGACGGCCGGCCGCGTGCTCATCCGGAGACTCAACGGGCTCACTCAGGCTGTGGGCAGAATTCATTTTCCTGGGGGACACTGGCCTGCTACGAGCTCCCACGTGCAAGTGTTTGCGTGAACGTGGGTGTGGGGTTCTCTTGGACACCTACCCGGGAGAGGAGCCGCTGGGTCAGGTGCTAACGCTCCGTGTGACCTCGGAAGGAGCTGCCGGCCCGGTCTCCAGAGCAGCGGCCCCATTTTACAATCTTACCAGCAGCATCTGAGGGTTCACACGGTGTTGTAACACGTCTTGGACTAGTTGCCAACGCTTAATAATCATGAGATCGCGGCTCTTAAAAGTGGATTCACAGCCTCCTCTCGAAGAATCGGACCTCGCAAGATGGAGCTCTGTCCCCTCCATGTGATGCCCGTGGCCCCGAGCCCGTTGCCATCCCCCTCCATTCTCAGCTACCCAGTACCTTGTTCACACGTCACTCTCCTGGTCCCTCAGGGATGAGTTCGAATGTCTCATCCCTCCCCTCCCCCCCCCCTTTCAAAGCCTGCTCCCTTTGAAGGCTGTGTTCAAACTCCACCTGCTCCAGGAAGCCTGCCTGGATTTCCCCAGCCCCCGGGAGGGCTCCTAGGTCCCGCAGTGCTTGTCGTCCGCACCCCTCTTGCCCAGTCAGAGCCTCTTTTGCCGTCTGTCCGTCTCTGCTTAAAAGCCATGTCCCCCAGTTGGTGTGTAACAGCTGAATCTTCTCCCAACTGCTTGGGTTCACATCCTGATGCCTCCAGTTACAGGTAGGAGCCCAGGTCACTTTGTCTCTTCATGCCTCTGTGTCCTGGTTTGTGACAGGGCTCTTGGGAGGATTAAGCGTGACACATAGGTGCTCAGTAAGTGGGGTCCCCCTGCCCACAGCTCCCCATTCTGGGAGCCACCCCTACCCTCCAGGGGCAGCCCCGGGCTGCCTTCCCCCAGCGGGACCCTGGTCCCCAGGCTCCAGGAGGAGAAGCAGGAGGGGGACCTCTCCCCTCTCTCCCTTCCACCAGCCCGTGGGCAGGGGTCAGAGCCAGGGCCCCCCACCGCCCTCCCCCACTGCCCGCCAGCCCACCCCGGGGGGCTTTCAAGAACGCGGCCCGGTTTGGCCAGGTGCCACCCCGTGGAGGGTCCCCAGGCTGGCTGGACAAGCCATCCCTGTGACTAACGGTGGCCCCAGCGGCCTGCGCCTGGCAGAGTTCCCCCAGATGATGAGGACAGGACTGTAAGAGCAGCTAAAACCCGACAAGACGGGGTACGTGTGTGGCTCCGGGGTCCCTGCCATGCCGATGGGCCCCCGGCCCCTGAGCGAGCGAGCCAGTGAAGGAAGTGTGCCGGGCTGGGGTGCCGCCTCCTCCTGGCTCCGGCCTAAGCTGCCAGCACGCCCGTGGGATTTGCGGGGGCTGTGGTCTGGGCCGTGTCACCATATGGATCCCATAAATTAAAGCATGCCCGGAAACAGACGGTAAACATATCGCCTCTTGCAGGGAAGGCTGGCGGGGCCCCGGCTCGCCCCGGGGGATTCTGGGCCATCCTTCTCTCTTAGGGCACTTTGGTTTCGTGGCATTAATCCCTAACAACTGGATCAACATGGAGCTCTTTTCCGACAGCCATACCGGCCCTGGGGCTCAGGGGCGGGAAGTGGGGGGTCGCCAGTGGCAGGGACCGGCCCCCAGGCACTCGGGGCAGGGCCTGGCTCCCCCAGGTTGGAGCTGTTGAAGTCCCGTGGGTTGGGTCGACCGCGGCTCCGAGGCCTCAGGCTCCTTCGCGCCCCTCTCTGAGCCTCGGTTTCCCCAGATGTGGGAGAGGGTGAGGCAACCCCGTGTAGTCAGGGTCAGAGAGACAGAAAGCGGGATGGTGGGTGTCGGAGGGTCTGGAGACTTAGAGCACACCAGGTACGAAGTGTCTGTTTGGGCGAGAAAGTTCTGGAAATGGGTTGAGGTGACTGTTGGCCCATGGTGAGCAGTACACTTAAAAACGGTCGAGATGGTAAATTTTATGTGAGATGCATTTTACCACAGGGAAGAAAAAGGACACCTGGGTGGCTCAGTGGTTAAGCGTCCGACTTTGGCTCAGGTCACCATCTCGCGGTCCGTGAGTTCGAGCCCCGCGTCGGGCTCTGGGCTGACAGCTCGGAGCCTGGAGCCTGTTTCAGATTCTGTGTCTCCCTCTCTCTCTGCCCCTCCCCTGCTCATGCTCTGTCTCTCTCTGTCTCAAAAATAAATTAAAAAAAATTTTTGAGACCGAAGACACAAGGGTGGGGGATGGGCTGACCACCCTGCAGAGCCGACTGAAGGTTAGCTAAGTTAATTGTTACGGTTATAATTAACTAGCACGTAGTTATTGCCGACTCCTGGCAGGAGCTGAGGGGGCTCAGGGAGCAACGGGGCCAGCGGGTGCGACCCCAGTACCCAGCGGCCAGCCCGGTGGCCTCGGGCAGGGTTCACCGGGCAATCTTGCCGCTGGTTTTGCTGGGGACCGACCGGCCCTGTGCCGCCCTGAGCCAGCCCAGCAGAGTCCTTGATGGCCAAGCCGGGCCATCGCGGGGGCGGGGGCAAGAGTGGCGTCGGGGGGCCCACCCACTGGGCACCTCTGGGCAAGTGTGCCCAAGACTCACCATGTCCCCTCCTGTCCTTCCAGGTCACCTCTGCATCTCTGGAGGCGTCGACAGCCGTCCACCCCCAGCCAGGGAGCCTGAGCCCCGGCCAGGCGCCCCAGCAGAGAGCACGCCCAGAGGCCCCAGGACAGCCCAGGAGCCGGGGCCCGCCCGCTGTCAGCAGAGCGGCTTGGACGGGGCCGGAGCAGACCCCGCAGGCGCAGGTAGACGCGGGCTCTTTTCCGTCCCCGGGTGCCGGCGCGGCTCATGCCGTCCCCGGCAGGGAGGGCGGCTCCCAACGCGGAGCTCGGGCACAGACCTCCGCCCCGCGCGGTCTCCACATGGCTCCGGTCTCCCTTAACTCGCGTTGGGGTTTTCTCGTTCACGCTCCTCGCCTGGTGGTTTGATCAGAACCCCTTGCTTCCTGACTCTCTCATCCTGGATATTCACAGACGGCCCCTGTTTGTTGTGTATATTATCCGTGATGCCACGGTACTCACCCGTTCGTCTTTAAAAGACCCCGAATGGGGCGCCGGCACCCACCGCCCACCCGCCAAGACACGCCCTCCGCCTGGACGGGCCCCGCCCCCCGGGACCACCCGCGGGCGCGTCTCTAACCGCACACCGGTGTTTGCCCAAACCATGATGATCTCCGTTTCCTGGCGGTTTGGGCCGCCTCTCGGCCGGCTGCCCTCCCCAGACTCCGCGGGTCGCTCTGTGTGGTCGCCGCGCTGTGCTGCTCCGGCGTCCCGCGCGCGACCCCGTGTGCGCCCTCTCTCCGCCAGTGGTGCAGGGACGGCTTCTGGGCTTTTCCGTCGTGGATGCGCAGGCGCCGGGGCCTGGCACACATCTGTCTCCCGAGTTAGCCTCAGCTGGGCCAGGGGGAACCAGGGCGCGTGGCTGGGGGAGGACGCTGCCCACCGATCCCGTCGTGGCCATCTCGCTCCCGCCGCACCAGCCGCGGAGACCCCGCCTGCTCGCCCATCTCGGCCCTTTCCCTGACGACTGTCACCCTCCTTGGGTGATGGGCCTGTGAGTGTAGAGTCCGGAGGGCTGCGCTGCGGGGCCTGCGGGACCCGGGCCGGGGGCAGTGAGTGGATCCCAGGCAGGCCGTTTGGCCGGATGTGGGGGTGTGTGGGCGCCTGCGTTCTTACCTGGGGAGGGTCCTAAGAGCAGGTCCTGAGGCCGTATTTCTGTCCACAAGACCCCTCCGAGGGGGTGTCCCTGTATGTGTCCCGCCTGTCACTGCCCAGAGAGGACTGAATCCTGAGACCCGTGCCAGCCCCCAGTGTGAGCCCACGCTGAAGGCGCTTGTTAGCGGGCCAGGGCGGGAGGCGACGGGCTGGTGATGTGCGGAGTGGGTGGTGGGGACATCCGCCCCCGGGACAACCCCAGTGCCCACCCCTTTCTCTCCGTGATGTGCTCTGGGCAAGGGGCACAGCCGGAAGACCAGGGGTTCACGGGCCATGCAGCCCTCTGAGGGATTCCCAGACCCTGGCAGAGGGGCAGGCGGGCGGTGGGCGGGGCACGCAGGTGGTGGGCGGGGTGCTACGGGGAGCCACGCCCCCTGGCGCCCGGGCACTCAGAGACCTGGACCAGTGTCTTCTGCTCCGTGCCTGTTCTTCCTCATCTGAGAAATGGGAACGAAGGCTAATTGGGGGGGGGGGGGGGGGGGCTGGCTTACAAGGGCAGGCGTGGGTATCCACTGGGACGGAAGAGCGTTCAGTGCAGGTCCGGCCCCGAGTGCTGGCACGCGTGGGCTGGTGTCCGCGCCCCGGTCACCTGCCGAGCCTCTTCCAGGCAGCGTGGAGCATCCTGGAGGCTGCTTCCCGGCCCTGCCCCCTCCACCCCAATCCCGCCTCGGTTCTGGGTAATATCCGGCAAAACGTGACCCTTGGGGACTCTCCCCTCCCCCCGCGGGCGCACACAGGGCCAGACCCGGGCCTTGGGCTGCCTGGGGCAGGGCAGGGGCCCAAGGCCCCCGTCTGCCAGCTGCTCCTGTCAGGCTGCCGCCCTGCCCGGAAGGGGGTGGGCAGCTTCACAGCCAGAGACCTGCCAGGAGCGCAGTCCTGGAGCAGGCCCCTCCCCGGGAGGCCGCGGAGGCTGCTCAGAAACGTGACAGTGACTAATGGTTTATTACGCACCTGCCACCTCTCATCGGGCGCGCAGGCACAGCCCCCGGGTCCAGCTGTGCACTGCCAGCTGGATGGCGGGCAGGCACCGGGGGTGAGCGCGTGCAGACACCTGGATACGGGAGCAGGGACGCACAGGAGCGGACCCAGACCCAGCAACTACCGCGCACACAAGGGGCCGCAAGCAGGCACGTACATATAGATCCGTGCGCACAAGGTGCCGTACGCAGGCACGTACGTACAGATCCGTGCGCACCCACGGGCCCCGGGCCTCTCTTACACGAGCATGTAAACACGCGTCGCAGACACACACGTACAGACTACACATCCCTATGCACACACACACACGCACACGCACACACACACCACTACCTCTCTCCAGAGCTCTGAACCCCTGTCCCCCCACCTGTCCCTGCCCCCTCATGGTGGCTTCCCCCCAGTGCTCCCTGGGGCAGGGGCCTTTCCCAGAACGTCTGGGCCGCTACGGGCAGGTCAAAGGCGTGCATCTATTGCCTTGAGGGGTCCGTTTCTGACCCTCGGCTCCCTGCAAACAGCCCGTAGGCAAGGACAGCAGTGTGCGCCAGGAGAGGAGGCTGTCACCGCAGGAACCCTGGTGCCAGGTGACTGGGCTGAGTGCCCCCAGGGACACGGGGGGCCACCCTGCTTTGTTCTCTCCCAGAGGCAGATGCTGCATGCTTCCTAGTGACCCCCAGGATGTGGTCACTTGCTGACTGTCGGGAGTTTAGCTGTGGGGCTGCAAGGGAAGCGGGGACCTCAGGCCAGGATTCCTCAGGCAGGCAAGGAGTCTCCAGCCGGTGGGAGAAGGGCACAGCCGAAACCCGGCCATGAGGCAGCCTTCCTCGTAGGGTGACGAGCCCCCAGGCTCAGCTCTGCCCGAGATTGTTCAGCCTGTAGCCCGGGCTGTGCCGTCTGCGTGTGGTATAAACTCCAGCGAGAGGCTGCTCCCAGTTCAGCACGAACGGATGGGAACAGGCGTTCCGGAACAATTATCATTGTGCCGCCACGGCCTCCTTGGGAGAGAAGCGGCACGATCCGCTGACGAGCGAGGGTGTGGCTTGGTGTCCGAGACCCAGGTCCAGGTTTCCGAGTCAGCGCTGCGCTTCCCAGCCGTGGAGGCTGTACCAGGTTCAGAGCCTTCCCAAAGTGTAGCCGCCCCAGCTGCGAGTAGTTCGTGGTAAAAATGAAGGCTTCCCGTAGCAGGATGTCGGTGGGATGGATATCAAGGAGCCGGCCAGGGTTGCCATGCAAGGCTGTGCGGGTTGCACACTGCACAACTCCAGGGTGTGCCATTCTCCTTGCGTCTCTGTGAATGTGCTCTCTGTGTGGTCATCCTGTGCAGCCCCATTATACAGCTAAGTGGTGGTCCCATATTTGTGCCGCGTGGACCCTCGATGTCCTTTCCGAGCTGTGGAACGGCTTCTAAAGTAGCTTCTAGTATCTTTATTAACAGAGACAATGGAAGTCACAGATCCCTCTCCTGGAGTTGCCACGGGGACGCAGGAGACCAGACCCCGATCGACTCTCCAGCGACAGCCGTGTTCCCAGGGCTCCTCTCTTCCTCACTTGCCACGTCGGGGGGCCGGGCCCCGTTGCGGGTGGTCTCTGGGTTCCTTCTGTCCCCAGAGCTGCGGCTGTCCTCCCACCCAGAAAGCCTCCACTCGCATTACTCCGGGCTTCGGGGACCCCGGTTCGTGGGGCAGGGGCGAGCAGGAACGGGGCTGCGGGGTGGGAGGGTCAGCGAGCGTATCTCACACCCCGCTGGCCCCCGGGTCGGCCCAGCAGGTGCCCGGCCTCTCCCTGTTCCCATGACCCACCATGGCGGTGGCGTATCTTGGAAGAGGTCTGTCTGACCTCGTTCCTGCTGCTGCCGTTCGGGGACGGCCACCGACTTACGTCTCCAGACAGCACACACGTACCGCCTTGCAGCCTGGAGGCCAGGAGTCCAACGTGGGTCTCCCTGGCCTGAAAGCAAGGAGTGGGCAGGGCTGTGTTCCCTCTGGCGGCTCCAGGGGAGGATCCTCTTCCTGGCCCTTTCCGGCTTCTGGAAGCTGTGCGGATTCCCCAGCTCACGGCCCCTCCTCCACCTGCACAGCGGGCCACGCCGTGTCTCTGCTTCTCCAGGCACATCGCTGCCTCCTTCTTCCACCTGTGAGGGCCTCGTGTAACCACAGGATAATCCAGGGTGCTCTCTGTCCCCGGGTCTCCCTTACTTCCCCTTTGCCACGTGAGCGACCCTTGGGCAGATTCACGGGTTCCAGGAAATAGGACATAGACGTCTTTCGGGGCCATCATCCGGCCGATCACAAAGTCCCTCGTAAGATCTTTGGGGCACACCCACCTGCGGGCGCCGTTACAGACGACCCTGAGCCCGTTGTGGCTCCCGGCTGGGGGATACCGGGTCCCGGTTTCCCTTTCGCCTGTGTCTCTGCCGCCTCTCGGCTTCTAGAATGCTCTGATGCCATGGCCAGTGGACGCGGGCAGGAGAACACATAGGAGGAAACACTGGATGCTCCCTCACCTTGGCCCCGAGGGGACCCACGTTTCTTCCCGTTGGCCTGAACCAGTTCCCACCACATCCGGGTGCCAAGGGGGCCGGACGGTGGCAACAGCCCGCTGCAGGAGGGGCCGGGCGCCGTTGAGGGCTCACTGGTCATGTGTGCCCCAGCCGCACGCTGCACCGGGCTCCGAGAGCTTGGGGCCGAGCCTTGCTGGTCCCCCGGACGCCCTCCCCGGGTCCCTGTGTGCTTTCGGGGCAGGGCTGGGCGTCCTCCTGTCCTTGCAGGGGCAGGGATGGGAAGCCTGGCCCCTTGGCTTCCAGCAAAAGACGCATCTTACCCTCGGGGGCTTCACCTGGAGTGGGCTCCTGCCTCCTCCTCCACTCCCTACTCCCACCTTCTCCCTCATCCCCCTGGGTGCTGTGCCTGGGAGAGCACTGGCACACAAGTCCTTATCTCCTTTTCCGCTGCCAAGAAACCACCTGGGATGGCACATTTCCCGGGACCGTCCTGCTCAGCCTTGTCTGTGCAAACGGCAGGAAAATGCATGCTCACCTCTGCTCCCCTCTCTCTCTACCACCTCCCCCCCCCGCCCGCCCCCTACCAGGGACACCGTGCAGCTTTGCTTTGCATGCAGGTGCTGGGGCTCACCCAGCTCTCCCGGGAAGGATGCCCTTCAGAAGTCAGGCCGAGGGCACGAAAGAAGGAAGCCAGTGGAGAATCTGGCGGGGTCCTAGGAGCTGAGCCCCTCAGGCCCGGGCTGAGTCCCCCCAGTAGGGAGAGCCGAGGGGAACATAGCACTGTGACTTGCCCGGAAGTCGAATGTACGTAGGTGCCCGCCGTGGGGCTGGTTAATTTTTGGGGTTCCTGCTCTCTAGGTACAAATCCCAGCCCGTGGTACCAGGCAGACGGCCTCCCCGTAACCCGGCTCTGTCCCTGCGAGTGCCCACAGGAACACCCGAGCTGGCCCCAGCCCCCCCTTCCCCCCCCCCCACCCCTGCAGAGAGCGCCTGGTGGCCACCTGAAGTCCTGGCCCCACAAAGGCCTTTGTCTCTTGGTCGGGCAAATGGGCTCCCGGCCTGGGGCCTCCAGGGCCAGCAAGGCAGGGCCTTCCACTTGGGGACTTGGCTCAGGCCCTCAGAAGTGCTTGGCAGGCCTTACTCGGGGCGGGTGCTGGTGCCGAGTGCTTTGACAGAGGACTCGGGGGACCGTGCCCCAGCTGCCAAGTGGCAGCCGCTCGGAGCGCCCAGGGGCCGGCTCGGCCGCTGCTTCTGCAGCCCTGCCCGCCCCCGCTTGCCGGCTGCGATGGCAAGGCCCCCGTCTGGCAGCCCGAGGGCCTCCCGAAGCCCTCACCTCTCTCCCTTCCCTTGTGGGGCCCCGGCCAAGCTGGGATCCGAAGTCTGTTTTCTCTGCGACAAGCCGCGTGTTTATTTTCTCGGGAATTCGGGTAACGCCGGGGAGCTCAGAGCCTGCAAGTCGGGGCAGGAGGTTGAGGAAGCCAGGCCGCCTTGAGGGGCCCTTTGCTGGTGGCTTCCTGTCTCCCCGGGAGCGTCTCTGAATCCTTCGCGGGGACTCACCCCCGCGGGCCTGCAGACCCTTCTCTCTGTTGCTCGGCGGCTTACCCAGGGTGCTTGGGGACTGCAGCCACCAGTTTGCTACCGTATAGGTTCGTCTGGCTCAAAGAGCATCATTTCCAAGCCTCGCCGTGCCCCACACCGACTTGCACCCGTGCCCTGATTCGGAGCAGAAACCACGTGAAGCCTGGGCGTCTCTCCCAGCAGACCTTTGCTCGTGCCTTCACCGTTGCCTGTTTTGCACATCCGCACTGTCATTTACGTGTGTGCACTTGTTCACAGACATTTATTGAGCGCCCACCGCATGCCGAAGACCGTGTTGGGCAAAACGTGTGACGCCAGGTGGTGTTAGGTGCCGTGAGGAAAAGTAGGGCAGGGGGACCCAGGGAGGTGACAGCTGCGGCTTTAGGCAGGGTAGACACAGAAGGCCTTGTTGAGGCGGTGATGTCGGGCAGAGAGTTCCAGGCCACCGGGAGAGCAAGTGCAAAGGTCCTGGGGCAGCCTGCGCGCAGCACACTTGCCCTCTTCGTGGGCCCACGTGTTACTGTCTGTCGTCTTTCGCGCTCCTGAAACTGGCACAGTGCACGTAATAGGTGCTCCGTAGACATCTGTCAATACAAATGTCTAATATATGAGGTTTCAAGTCAGCTAGTGCCGGGGACCCGGACGGGGGAACATAACGAGAAAACGTGATTCTTGTACGCGTAGGGGGCATACATCTCCTCAGGCTTCCTGGACTGGGGGTTGATGTTCCAAGCAGGTTCTTACTCCGTTCCAGAACCTCTCTTCCCTCTCAGGGTGCTGCTCTAAACTATAAAATTCTATGGGGCGCCTGGGTGGCTTAGTCGATTAAGCATCCGACTTCGGCTCAGGTCATGATCTCATGGCTCGTGGGTTCGAGCCCCGCATCTGGCTCTGTGCTGACAGCTCAGAGCCTGGAACGAGCTCTGTATTCTGTGTCTCCCTCTCTTCTTTGCCCCTGCCCCGCTCATGCACTCCCTCCCTCTCTCTCTGTCTCTCAAAAATAAATAGACATTAAAAGAAATTTTTTAAGTAAACTATAAAATTCTAGGGACCACTGGTGGCCTTTCCAGAGGTTTGACGTGTTGGGGCCAAGGACACTAGGTCACCTGCACGTGACTGGTTCTTTCTCCCCCTTGAACTCGGATGACTGAGAAGCTGTGAGCTCCTTGGATCAAACACACAGAAGAGCGTTTAATGAGCAGCTACTATGCGTCAGGTGCTGTGAGTCTAGGGAGTTATCTTCCTGGTCGTACAACTTCCCTGCAGCGACAGTGACACATGACCGTGAACTCAGGTTTGTTACCTTCCAGCCGGGAGGTCGGAGGCACGGGCAGGTTGCTTCCTTCGGGCGGCTGTAGTCCTTGCTTTGCCAGCTTCCGAGGTCCTTGGCTCATGGCTCCCTGGCCACATCACCGCAATCTCTTCTGTCCTCAGGTCGGCTCCCATGCACCTGTGCCCCCCTCTTACAAAGACCCTCGTGATTGCGTTGCCCGACCCCCCCCCCCCCCCCCCCCGCCCGGATCATCCAGGGTCATCTGTCTGTTTCAGGGCCATTAGCTTAATCACATCTGCAAAGTTCCTTTTGCCAAGTGACGTGACACATTGACAGGTTCCAGGGATTAGAACACGCCCGTCTTTGGGGGGCCATTATTTGACCTGCCACGCCAGCCGCTGTGGCTGGGCTGAGCTGGCCGTGTACGGCTGTGGGGCATGGGGCGCAACTCTCGACTGGAGAATGGGCAGGCTGGTGGGGACTGCGGCGGCCTGCGGGGATGTACTGGGCGCTGACTCTATGCCAGGCACCCCTGTGGGCGCTTTGCCAGGACCGGCCCCTCAGGCTTCGTGGCCACGCCCCAGGGGGACCCGAGACAGCCCGGTTCAGCCCCAGCAGGCGCACCAGGGGTCTCCCTGGGCCACTTTCTTCCTCTGGAACGTGAGGATGATGACAGGACCTTTCTCACGGGGCTGTTGCTGTGAAAGCGACCTGAGTTAGTAAGCTCCGCCTTTAGAATGGGGAATGGGGGCCCTCGGGGGTGCTCTCACCGGCCCGGCCGGGAAGCGTCCCGGAAGGGGCTGGACTCCCACCCATTCCAGGATGGTCTCGGTGCACTTTGGTGTTTTCTCAGGTCGGGGCACAGCTAAGCCCTGGAAAGGCGGCCAAAGCCACATCCCTGGGGCGGGTGGCTTCCTGCCCCGGCCCCCAGGCCGCCCCGGAATCCCCCTCAGAGTCCCCCCACCCCGCCCCAGGGACTCCTGCCTCTGCTCCTCCACGGCCCTTCCTCCCCACCAGGGCTGGACCCAACTCGGCTGCGGCATCATCCCTGTGTCCCCTCCCCGTCCACGGGGCACCCGCCGAGGCCTGAGGTCCCGGGTCGAGGGCACCGGGCCTGCACCCCTTCCTTCGGCCTGGGCTGCACCGTCCTTGGCCCCTGTCTCCCTGCCACGTGCCCTTGGCGTTCCTGACCTCTGGGAACGCGGCCACACGAACGGCTCCTTGTGCCTGGAGCGTGCCGAGCACACCGCGGGGACTTGGCGCGTAGTAGGGGCTCAGAATAGATGCTGAACGATTGTACGATTGAGCAAGGGTGACCTTGGGGGGCACTGGGACCCCCGTGGGATCCGGGGTCTTGTCTGCTCCCCGGGACACGGCCATAAGTACCTTGGCGCGCCGGGTCCGCTCGGAGAAGCCCGGTGCCTGAGTCTGCAAAGGGAAAGCAGGAAGTGGCGACCACGCTCCCGCCACCCTCCTCCCTCCAGAGCTCTGTGTGCAGCCCGCGGGGGCGTGTGCCAGGGCGGGCCGGGGCCTGGGAGGGCCGAAGGAGGGCCCGCTGCCCACGTGCTCGTGTCGCGGCTCGCTGGGCAGCTCGAGCACGCGCGCTCTCTCCCCACGGTCTTTTCCGGAGTCTGCTCCCGAAACCGAATTGCAGAGCTGAGAGCCTGGCCCTGCTCCTCCTGGCCCTGCGGCTCCGCAACCCCCCCCCCCCCCCCCCGTCCCTCCCCCAGGCCGAAGGTTGCTGCTCGAGACCGCCTGGCCGGGCCGGGGTGGGGAGGGTCAGGGGCTGGGACAGGCAGTTCTCATGGACCAGAAGAGCCCCAAGTGGAAAGTGCTGCTCCCGGGTGAGTCCCCCGGGGTTGGCCCCGTGCATGAGCAGGGCCCAGGGGACTGATGTAATGTCCCCAGGGGCCAGAGCGATGACCCCAGTCAGGGCCCAGGGGCCCAAGGGCAAGCGCTGGAATCCTGAGGGGGTGTAGCAGGGCACCGAGGCGTGGCAGCAGGTACCCTAGCCGCCCGGGGCCTCCCCCGGTGTGTGCTCGATGCCCCTGCCCCGGGCACCCCCTCTTCCCCATGCCAGCTCTGGGCACCTGAGAGGAAGCACAGAGGAAGGTCCCCGAACCCTCCCCTCCCTTCCTTCAGAGGAGGGAGCACCCCGATGCCCGGGACGGGGCCAGGTCTAGAACCCAGGCCACCTCCCGCTTCCGGAAGGAAGTGGGAAGAAAAGGGGGAGGGGTCGGGATGCGAGCCAGGCGGATCCAGAAGGCCGAGGGCACATGCGTGGTTGGGGCTCAGTCTCCAGGAGATTCCGGGAGGGACAGGCGTGCATGGCACAGGTGATGCCAAAGCCCTGGAGCTCCCGTTCCCGTACCCGGTGGGGTGTGAGGGCTTCTCGTCACCTCCCCTCCCCTCTCATCACGGCCAGCCTTGGGGGCAGCACGGACGTCTTGCGGGACCCCCAGCTGGCAGGTGGGAGGAGGCACAGACTCCGGGCCTGACCCCGCGCGCCCTGGCCTGGATTCGGTCTGATCCAGGAGGAACGCACGGACGGGCACACTCCCCTGCTCGTCTGTAGATCGGCCGGCCGGCTGTGCGGTAGTGATCTCCCCGACCCTGATGGTATTCAAGCAGAGCCCCCCAAACCGGTTGGAGAGTCGAGGAAGGGCAGCGATCAGATGGGACGCTCTCAGATTCCAGGTCCCTTCTCCTCCGTGCACCTTGTCTGCGCGACGGGAAGGGCCATAGCAGGTGGCGTTTAGCGAGCACCTACTGTATGCCAAGGCTGTCTGCCCACGTGGCAGGCGCCAGTTCACAGAATCCTCACAGCGCGCGGTGAGGTAGGCGCTGTTCTCCCTCCCTCCCGGCACAGCTCAGCCCCGCCTCTTCCAGGAAGCCTTCCGCGACTGCTCCGTCCCCGGACCCTGCCTTTTTCTGTCGTGGGAAGGGACCTTACTTGGCTTCTGCTGGGTCTAAACCGGGGCACTGTGAGAGCAGAGGCGGTGGTGTTACTTCTTGCGTGGGATGTTAGGGGGGAAACCAGGGCTGTCCCGGGCAAACCAGGACATATGGCTGCTCAGCTTGTAACATAATCACTGGCTGTTTGGGTGTCGCTTTTTCTGGTTCTTTCTCGCTGTTATTTCAAACAAAAGACAGAAACGGGAAGGGGAAGGAGGGAGAGGAACGAGCGAAAGGCACAGGCCCTTGGGTCTGCTCCTCTCTGAAGGAGTCTCAGTTTCCTCATCTGCAAAGCGGGGGTGCTGGCCGCAGCTGCTGAGAGGGTCGCGGGGAGGAGCGAGTGAGGCAAAGCGCGTAGCCAACGTTCGGTGACAGTGTCGTCGTCGCTGGCAAGTGTCCCGTCTCTACCTGCGTCCCTCCGGCACCGACCCGGTGCCGGGGAGGGTCTGTCGTGTGTTTCTTGCCGGCCGCCTAGAAGAGGCTCTGCAAACACAGGTGCTCAGCAAACCTTTCTAGGACGGGTGGGTGGATAGTTGAGGATGAGCAGGTGGCAGGACGCGTGACTGATGGAGAACGGCTGGGTCTCCTCTCCTCCCCCGCCGCCTGGGGTGGTGTGACCGTGGTCCTGCCCCCGTGGTCACCCACCGCCAAGCAGGGCCAGGCTCCTCCACGCCTCTTCCTTTAGGCCCTGGCCGCCCACAGGCCTCCCTCCCCGCCTCCAGGCACCATCAGGATGGGCCAGTCGAGTGGGTTTCCAGGCCTCGTCACCCCAGCCGTGTGCGACCGTGTGTGTGTATGATTCGGAGTTTGTGGGCGTGTGCGTGCCCGGCAGACCCAGCGGGCGCGGTGGCCCCTGTGGCTTCTGGCCGAGGGAACGAGTGAGACGGCGGCTGTGGCGACCAGCCAGGCCTGCCGTCCCGGAGGGTGTGAGGACGAGGTCGCGACACACGTCTGACCTGCTGGCTTGGGGGCGGGTTGTGCAGGAGAAGGCCCAGGAGGCCAGCTTCTGGGACCCCAGCCCCCTCCCGCCGGGCGGCCCTCTGCCACCAAGCCGGAGGCCAGGACAGACGCACAGAGTCCCTCCACCCCTTCGCCTCGGTGACGGTGGCACCACGGTTTCCCTTACGGGGGCCGAGAGACCGTCCCAGGCACCCCTCGCTCCCCAGACGTGGTATGAAAAGTGGAGCTCCGGACCCAGCCGGCCCGGGTTCGAATCCCGGCACTGCCACTTAGAGCTGTGTGCCCTGAACGAGCGGCCTGCCCTCTCTGGGCCACTGCCTGGTGTAAAGCCCACGGGTGGGGGCTGCAAGGGGGGGAGGGTCAGGGTGTGAGGCCCTCGGGACCACCCAGCTCGGCCACGTGGACGGTCAGCACCCTGATTGTCACTGTCCCCTCGTCTTTGCCGTTGTCTGGAAGCATCTGAGCCGTGTCACCTCCCGCTCCACCCACAGCCCACCTCCTCCAGGTGGGGAGAAGCGCAGGAATCTCAACACCCCGACTGGGCCAGGGAGGACCCCCTGGGACCCTCACTGGGCCTGGGGTGGGGGACAGCCCACAAGGTGAGACCCAGCTCCCTTCTCTGGAACGGAGTAAGTGCTCAGAAACGGCTGGAAGACATCCTGGGGGCAGCCCCTGGCCTCTGCTCCCCTCTCCCCCTCACCCAGTGAGGTACAGGAAGCATTTATTAAGCACCAGCTGCACAGGGAAGGAGCATTTATTAAGCACCAGCTGCATGCCAGCTTTCGAGCCATTTGCCCTGTTTGCAGATCAGGAAATAGTCTCAGTGATCTGGGAGGTTGGCCCCGGGCAGATACAGGGCCCAGGACCAGCCCAGCAATTCTGGAGCAGGAATGTCCACCAGGAGCCAACCTCCACACTCGGGGGCGGCCTCTCTCCCACCTCCTTGGGCCCGAGCAACCGCCCCCTGAGCCCTCGGGGACCCCAAGCGCTGCTCCAGCCCCTCCCCAGCGTCAGAGCCAGCAAACCCTCTGCAGCTTTTCTCCCTGCACACCCCCCACCCACCACCCCCCAAGCATGGCCGCAGGAACCAGACCACATGGGCAGAGGTGCGCGCCCTGCCCGAGGCTCAGTTCCCCGGGATCTGCGTCTTCCCAGGGCCCGGGAAGGCCGCCTGGGGCATGGTTCCCGGTGCGGAGTGAACACTGGTAACCTCAGGCCATCTGGAGCCTGCTGCCGTGGCCCTGCCCTGCGGCCGCCACCCCAGGGTATGGTCTGGGATGAGCTCGGTGACTGGGCGGGCTGGGCTGGCCGCCTCGAGCCTCCCTAATGGCAGGTTTGGGCACAGACAGAGCCTGTGGCCTGGTGGCGTGGGACGGCGCTTCGCTCCCCCCACTGCCCCCCTCCCCGCCCGCCCGCCCGCCGTGTGGTCCCGGCGGGGACACGTGAGCACAGCCTGGCTCTGTTCGCAGAGCTGTGGGAGGCGGGCTGTCACCGCGGGAGCCAGGAGCTGGAGGTGAGCCCAGAAGTGGAGGACGGCAGCGGATGTCTGCGCCTTCGCCCCTCAGCACCAGGCCCTGCCAAGCCACAGGTGCCCCCCCAGCGCAAGCTGTGAGTGGGAGGGAGTCCACTGGGTGCAGGGCTGGGGCTGCGCGGGGGGGGGGGGGGGGGGCTCCGCGAAGGGGCACGCAGGGCAGCAGAGAGGGGGTCTTCCGGTGGGGCCAGCTGTCCCTCCCTGTCCTGGGGGAGGAGTTCGTATCCAAGGCGACCTGCAGGTTGGTCCGGAAACCTCCCTGCGCGGCCACCATCCCGGGGGCGTGGGTCCCGCCGGGTTTCCGGGCTGCTCCCACCACGGGGCAGGTCGTGCACTGCACAACCGCAGGGGGCCATGTGCCGTGGCCCAGGCCGTCCTTCCCGCCTTCTCCACCAACCACATTTTGATTTTCGGTTCTGAAATCCTGGCCACCTTTGACTGTAAGCCCGGAATGTCGGTGGGATGGCGCGGGTGAACGACTGCGGGTGACGGGCACGCGTGTTGGGCCGCACAGGGCGTGAGGGCTCGGGGCGCTGCAGGAAGCCGTGACCATCCCTCCGAGCACGCCGGGCATCCGATCCTCCTCCGGGATCCGTGTGTCGGGCTCCGTGGGTACCGTGCCTCCCTGCTCCCCGCCCCGTGCCCTCCGTTGCCCTCCAGTCCTCACTCTAGGACTCACCGATGGCCTGCGGGCCGAACAGAGCCTGGGGAGGGAGACGCCAGACGAACCCTCTCCCGGCTGTGTGACCCTGGGCCAACTGCCTAACCTCTCTGTGCTTTCGTTTTCTCACCTGAAAAGTAGAGGAGATCGACTACCTCATGGGGGTGTGGGCAGATGAAGTGAGATAGTGACGGAAGGCCCTTGGAGCAGGGACAGCGGGCAGAGGGGGCCGAGTGCTCTTCACTCCGCGTGTCCTGGGCAGAACTCCCAGCCCCGTTCTCGCCTCTGACCCTTGGAGGTCAGAGGGTGCGCGGGGCGGGGGGCAGCAGCAGGCTTGGCCTGGGGTAGGCCCCGGATTCGTACACACGTGCAGGGTCGCAGGGGGAGGCCTCCGTCTCTTGCTCCCTGGGAGCTGGGGGGAGAGGCGCCCCACCCCCGCCGTGGTGCAGAGTTTGCTAGAAGGTCTCTGCTGATGTGCACGAAAGCACAGCGGCTGCGGCGGCCGCTCAGTCTTATCTCGGGTCTTCCGCAGACGGCCTGTCCCCGGGAAAGGGGTTTATCGGCCTGGGCGTCTGCATCCCAGCGGGCTCGGGGACACATGTGGTCAAGCAGATTTCCCTGGGAACGGCAACCCATCCCCCCCGCCCCGGTGCCAGCGGTCAAGGCTAGGAGGGCCGGGCCAGGGGCTGGAAAGGGAGGGAAGGGAGGGAAGGCAGGGGGGCGCGTCCACCTGACCCTGACATGGCCCCTTCCCCCATGGTGGGACCTGAGCCGCTCAGGAAGGGCCCGGCTTCCAGACCCCCTTCTCAGAGCCCGTGACGTTCCCTGGCCGGGGGCACTCGGTGCCCGACACGCGGCTGCCCGTCCCCTCAGGCCGTCTTTGGGCTGGCCTCCCAGGAGCAGCCAGTGTGGGAGGGTTGAAGCCAGAGGCCCATTTCCGGGCAATGAGCCGTGGGAAGGCCACCTGGCCTCCCTGACTCCCCCACTAGGGGCCAGGGAGACGCCTGCTCTCTTTGCTGGGACAGCAGCTCTGTGCTTGGAGCGTTTACTGCACAGGAAGGCCCGTGCTTTGCACGGATTCACTCTCTGACTTCTCCCCATGACCCCAGGGAGGTATGCACAGTTATTGACCCATCTGAGAGACCACGAGACTGAGGCCTGGGAGAATCGTTGTGCCCCGTGGCCTCGTACACGCCCCGGGTCTCTGGGCAGGCCTAGCAGGCAACTTGGGAATGAAAGTGGCCGCCTGTCCCAGTGGCCAGCCTGGTCCCCAGCTATCCAGATGTGTCAGTGCCGTTCCACTGCCTCCTCCCCTCAGGGAGAGGTTTTACTAATCCGGTGGTGCAAACCGCCAGAGAGAGGACTTTAGAGTTAAAATATCCAGGCTGGGAACCCGGCTCTGGCACGTACTGGCTGGTCAAGCCTGGGCAAGGCACCCGGCCCTCCTGGCCACGCAGGGGGCCGTGCACCCTTTCCTCGCTCCAGAGGACGCCCCCACCTCGTCCCTGCTGTGGCCGCTCCCTGGGAGCCTTGGGCCCCCCTTCCCTCCCCTGAGGTCTGTAGATGAAACCACGCTGTCTGGGGGCTTTCTGTCTACCTCTTCTTCTTTGTTCAGTGTTACTTGTTTTTGAGAGACAGAGAGACAGAGAGTGAGCGGGGAAGGGGCAGAGAGAGAGGGAGACGCAGAACCCGAAGCAGGCTCCGGGCTCTGAGCTGTCAGCACGGAGCCCGACGCGGGGCTCGAACCCACGAACCGCGAGATCATGACCTGAGCCGAGGTGGGACGCCCAACCGACTGGGCCACCCAGGCGCCCCTCCCGTCCACCTCTTCTAAAGTGTCCGTTCTTCCCCGTCACCCGCCTGTCCTGGGCACAAGTCACCACCCACTAGTGCGCTGAGCAGATTTTCCCGCTCACTGTTGGCTGTCCCCACTGGCAGCACAGCTCCAAGAGAGCAAGCATCTGTGTCTGCTTCTGCCCCCAGCACCCAGGGCAGCGCTCAGCGCACAGTAGGCCCTCAAGAAATACTTGCCGAACGAAGGGATGGGTGTACCGGCAACACAGGAAACGGAGAGAAGGTTCCCACCTTCCCTCTTCTCGACTGTCGCCCCCACCTTGCTCCTGAAGAGATCCGCTAGGTGCTCCCAGCACATAGTAGGGCATCCAGGTATCGGTTTCCTTCCCCTTCCCCCAGGTGAGCCACTGCTCAGTCTCCCAGGCCTCTGGTCCTTGTGGGACCGCTGAATTCTCGCCAGAGCAGAACCAGCTGCCCATTCCTGCAGGCATTTCCTACCGGCCCCTCCCGGCAGGTGCCGGCTCAGGTTTTGAGGCCTGGAACCCACTCCCTGGTGGGCTGGCAGACCCCTGGCAGGCCATGAGGGAGCCTGGGCATGTGCTCCCTCTACAGCCTGACCCCGGGGCCTGGCCAGAGCCCCATGGCCACGGCCTAGGAGGCGAGGGAAGCAAGTGGCTGTGGGCACTTCTGCTCCCGCTCCCTGGAGACGAGAGCGAGGGGGGGGGGGGGGCGGGGGTCAAGGTCACAAGCAAGATAGAAGTGGGGGCGAGGTGAGGCGAGGGAGGCCCCTCCCCGCCCAGGTGCCCCCACCTCCCAGCTTCTCCCCTCTGCCCGCCCCGCCCCCCATCTCCGTGGCCCTCCATCGTGATCCAGTTAAGAGCTGTGTCCTGGACATTTGGTCTGAGCGCTGTGCCACATGGTAGCGATTTGAAATCCTGACATAAACACACTCAACAAATTGGCTCCATTGGGTGTGGCCCCGGATCTAATTAGATACAATTAATAGTCACTAGGGGCTCTGTGTCATCGGCCCCTGATCCATCATCCAGCCCAGAAACCAGCCCTCTACTCCTGCAGCCGGGAAGCGCCGTCCCCAGGTGGGGAAGACTCCCTCTCCCCGTTCTTTGCATTTTATGGGGGGACCTGTGGGTTTCCGAGTGGGTCTGAGAACCCTCTGGTTTTCTGGTAACATCTTTGCAATGCATAGGAATGCAACCTTTTGGTATCGAGATGAAATTTGCCTAACGTCAAACTAACCGTTTTAAATATTTTTAAAATTATTTATTTTTGAGAGAGAGAGAGAGAGAGAGAGAGAGAGAAAACAAGGGAGGAACAGAGAGAGAGGGAGACACAGAATCCGCAGCGGGCTCCAGGCTCCGAGCCGTCAACGCAGAGCCCGACGCGGGGCTCGAACCCACGAACCGCGAGATCGTGACCTGAGCCGAAGCCGGAGGCTCCACCCACCGAGCCCCCCAGGAGCCCCTAAAACTAACCATTTCACAGTACACGGTTCAGTGGCACTTAGTACGCTCAGTGTTGTGCGACCGCCGCGTCTATCCAGTTCGAAACCATTTTCCCCGCCCCGAAAGGAAGCCCCCTTACCCATCAGCTGGCGTTCTCCTCTCCCCTCCCCCAGCCCCGGAACCGCTAACCCGCTTTCTGCCTCCGTGGGTCTGTGTTTTCCGGACATTTCGTATGAGCGGCATCTACAAGACGTGATCTTCTGTGACTGGCCTCCTTCGCCAAGCACATTTTTAAGGCTCATCCACGTGCAGCGGGAACAGTCGTTCACGCCTTTTCCTGACTGACTAATATTCCGGCGTGCGCGTCGATCGCGTGTGACGTGTTCGTTCTGCCGCTAGCGAGCATGTGGGCCGTTTGCACCTCTTGGCTGCTGTGAATAATGCTGCTGCGAATAGACACGTACAAGTTTGACTTCCAGCACCTGGTTTCAGTGCTGTGGGCGATCCGCCGAGGAGTAGAATCTACTAGTCCGTGCGATTAACTTCATTTGAATTAATAAACGCGTACAGAGCTCTTACTAGATGCCAATGTAACATTCGCGACGTCCCTAGGAGGCGGGCACCGCCAGCCCCATTTTACAGATGAGGAAGTTGAGGCTTGGCAGTCGGACAGTCAGGACTTGAACAAGGCAGCCGCACCACGGCGGGTCTCACTAATGCGGAACCGGGGCCAGCAGCTTTGGGACGGTGACTCACTTCTCAGGGCCTCAGGGCCCAGCACACAGGCCGGGCCCAGGAGGACTCACTTGTGCCAACCGGCCTTCAGGCGCCTGTTGGGTAAGCCTGGGGCCAGTGTTTCTGTTTGTAGAGAGAAATGTCTGCACAGAGCATGCAGCCGATGGGCCCCTCTTCTTGTCCGGGGCACCCCGCTCGCCTGGGGGCCGGGCCTCGTGCAGGGCTAGCTGGGGGGGCACCCTAGGAGGCCTCCCCGAGGCCCAGGAATAGACTCCGGCGGTGTGGGCTCCCAGCCGACTCCGCTCTCCAGGGCGCCTGCTCTCCACCAGTGCCTCCCCTCTGGGCAGGCGGGCGGGAGGGCAGGTTGTCCACTGCACATCAATCACACGGCCCCGGCCTGGCTGGGCGCCGCCCTCAGAATGTGGTTATCTCCCAGCCACACGCCGCCGCGGGGCCCGGGGAGCACAGGCGGCTCCAATGGCTTATCTCCCCGTCTGGTGCTCCCTCACCGGTCACTGAGTCCAGCCTTATCTCGGCATCCCGGGCCCTTCCTTTACCCAAGAGCCCTGGCCAGGGCGGGACGGGGGCCCGGCGTGGGCACACAGAGCTCACTGCCCGAGTGCACGTCCTCTCACCCTCGCGCGGGCGCACGCACACGCACCCTGCCGGGCGTCTCTCTCGGACACACACACACACACTCCTGTCTCAGGCTAGCCTGGGTGACTGCGGGTTTCCGCAGAAGCTGCCCACACTTGCTCATTCGTGCTCCGTGGGTGTCCGTCTGCTTGGGGAGGGGAGCAGAAGCCAGGAGGAGACAGCAGCAGGGGCTCGAGGGTGGGGCTGGGACACGAAGGGTCTGCCACGGGGGCGCCTGGGTGGCTCAGTCCGTTAGACGTCTGACTTCAGTGCAGGTCACGATCTCGCAGTTCGTGGGTTCGAGCCCCGCGTCGGGCTCTGTGCCGACATCTCAGAGCCTGGAGCCTGCTTCAGATTCTGTCCCTGTGTCTCTCTGACTGTCCTCTGTTCGCGCTTTGTCTCTCTCTCTCTCTCTCTCTCTCTCTCAAACGTTAAAAAGAATTTTTTTTTAATTTTTTAAGAAAAGAAGCGTCTGCCATTAAAGAGATACCCCCCCACCCCCGCCAAGAGCAGAAAGGCATCCCGCTGGAGATGGGAGGGCCCTGTGTGCCTCTTGCCTGCAGAGCCGGGGGGCAGAGGGGACTGTGGGTGTCTAGGCCACAGGACAGTCCTTGGCTCAGAGGCTGTTCTCACCGGTCCGTGGCCGTTCCCGGCCACCCCCAACTTTGGCTCAGATTCCGATTGCTTTTCCCCTCGGAATCCAGTTAATACCGACGATCCCTTTGGATCCGGGAGCCTTCCTTTTCCAAAGCAGCTTCCCAGGGCCGCCCTCCCCAGGACTCACCGCCGATTGAGAGCCGGTCTGTGTTGCTTCCCTCCATGGGCAGGGACAGGCTCAGAGCGGTAGGGATGTGCTGGTGAGGACCGCCCAGCCCAGGCCCCCTGATCCAGAGACCCCCTCTGAGAGGAGAGGAATATGCCTCACGCTGGCTGAGCCCCGCCCCCCCCCGCCCCCCCATGCCCCGTGAGGATGTGGTCGTGCGGCAGGCTGGCCTTCATCCGGCAAGGGTCGGGCTCCGCGTGGAGAACCTCTCACTGGCCCTGTAATGTGGCTGAGACGCAGGGGCGCTGGCTTCCCTCCCAGCTCTGCTGTTCACTTGCTGTGTGACCTCAGACCAGTCTCTTGACCTCTCTGAACTCTCGTTCCCACACCTATAAAACGGGATCGCCAAAAGCACCCATCCCGCAGCCTCACCCGAGAGATCGCGTGAGCTCCTGCTGGTTGTTCAGCGATGGGCCTGCACAGAAGAGACACTGAGCAAGGAGTCTCAAATACTAACATGAGAAAAGATTTCGGGTACCTGTCCCTCATCCCCGGAGACCTCCCTTTTTCTTCTCGTTCAAGCTGGGACCTGTGCAGCCAGAGGCTCAGCCCCCAGAAGGGCCGAGAGCTCACAGCCAGGCGTGTGGGTAGAACGTTCTGGATGCCTGGCAGGCTTCATCTTCCGGGACTTGATGAGCTCTGGTTAATGAAGCCCAGGGGCCTCCTGAGGAGACGCGAGGTGGAGGGGCGGGGCCCAGGAGGGACGCACATCAGGCCCCACCCGAGTTTTATTTTTCTGCGTCTGGAGGGATCTTTGGCAGGTGACCGGGTGACCAGGCCAGGGCGGGAGACCCGCCTCCGCTGGGCCAGGTCAGCGAGCTGGGCACCTGCCCCCGCCCTGCCTGGCACAGCCAGATGTCTCCAGAAGCACTCCCTGTCATGCCAAGCCCTGGCGGCCTCTGCCAGATGGGAGACAAGCCCCTTCTCGGCCGGGAGACCCTTTGCCCCAGCAGAGCAGGGCAACTTGGGCAGGTGTTTGGGGCGGGGTCTGCTGGGGGGTGTCCGGGCAGGAGGCCGGTGTCTCACAGCATGGCCCCCACCGTCGGAGTCTGCCGTCGCGACGCCCGGACGGGGACTCCCAGGTGCACGGAGTCAGGGCCCGGTGGGAGACGCTCGCCCCCTGCCCCCACCCCTGGCGATCAGCCCCTTCTTAGGGTCCCTGGGGAGCGAGGCAGGCGGCAAAGCCGAGAGCCACAGCTTAGGTGGAGGTCTGGCGGCTGAGCGGCTGGGGGGCGGGGGGGTGTCTGCAGCCTGGCGAGTGGCCACCCCCACCCCAGGGTCGGGCTGGCTGCTGATGGATGGTAATGAGACCCGGGGAGTCTGATGAAGTTCATTTTTCACCTGTGCGTGCTTTTGCCTCCCCGCTCTCTCGAGGCAGCCGGTAATCCATCCCGGAGCCCTTCAGAGGCCTCGGCGGTAATGGGGTCATAGATCACTCCCTCGTGGAGACAGCTGGACAGGGGAGCCGAGCCATTAGGAATGACCGCTGGTGACCCGCGGGCCAGAACGCTCCGGCTCTGGCTGCAGCTCCAGACGGCGGGAGGCTGTCAGGGTCGGCTCGTGCCCCACGAGGGGGGCAGCGGAGGGGAGGACACTCCTCCCCGAGGTGGGGAGCTCCTGGGCCCAGGGTGACGCCTGTCCGGGGTCCCCGGTGTCTGGGTGACAGCTGCCCCTTGGGTCAGGGTCGACAGGTGTCTGCTCGGGGCCCACCCCCACCTCCCACCCTGTTTAAGTTCGGGCGACGGCTGACGGCAGGTGGAACCCCTCAACGTGCCGCCTCGCCCCAGGAGCTCAGCGGTGGGGCAGGTGCCCCAGGTCGCCCGCGTATACAGCCCTCCTGCCCCAGAACCGGAGGGGGCAGCTGATTGTGAAGGGGGCAGAGGGCCCATCCCGCCTGGTTGAAATCCTGCCCCGCTATCTCACTTGCTGTGCAAATGGCAAGTCCCATCATCCTCTGCGGCCTCAGTGTCCCCATATGTAGCGTGGGACAGTAACCCAGGCGTTGCGATGGTGCAAGGGAGACTTCACGGAGCTCAGTGCCCCGGAAGGATTAGCTCCACCCCCCCCCCATGCTACCCTCCTGGGATGCTCTTTCCAGAACCTTCTCCTGGGGTTCTCGTTATCAGACTCCACCCCAGTGGTGTGTTGGGGAAGAAGAGGGGGCCAGAGCGATATTCCTAGAACCCGTACCTCGGCTGGGTCGACTTTGGGAGGGGCCGCGGCTCCCCCTACGGTCACCCCTACCCAGCTGGGTTTCCGGAAACGGGCGCCCAAGGGCTGGAATGATCAGCCCCCGCCCCCCCCCCCCGTCTTCTTTCCAAACCCCGCCGGTTGGGCACCCCCTCCCCCCTCACTGCGAGGGCCCAGGTAGGGTGAGCCTACGGAGATGCCTCTGGCCCCTGCGGTGGGCAGGCGGTGCCCTTGGCCTCCTCCAGGACCAGTCAGAGCCTGCGCTGGGTGTGCCCGGGTGAGCTGGGCCCACAATGGGCAGTTGTGTGGAACCAGAGCCGCACTGGGGAGGGAGGGAGGGAGGAGGGCCTCCCGGTCAGTGGGCCTAGATGCTGGGAGCCAAACACTCCTCGAGGCAGCCCTGCAGTGACAGGGTGTGTGTGTGGGGAAACTGAGGCACAGAAGTTTCTGGGGCCCACCGGGGCCACGCAGCATCACACACGAGATCCTCTCGTGCCAGCTCCCGAGTTCTTGCCACTCTGAGTAGGGGGCACTCTGGAACCACCTGGAGACCACAGAGAGTCGGGCGGGGTGACCCCATATCGTGGTCTCGGGCGTGAGCTCCCCCCAGCACCTGAGGGTCCAGCCTCCGGGCCCAGCCTAATTCCTACAGCAGCCAGCTTCCCAGAATCGCCCCTTCAGTGTCCGGCCTCCTCACCCCTGACCTCCTGTGGCCCGGTCTCTCCTGGTCCTGCTGAGGGGCCTTTGCACTTACTTGGAAAGGGCCGGGAACTCCCTTTCCCCCGGAAGTTTGGCGTGACTGGTTCCTTCTGCCTTTCAGGCTTCAGCTTAAATGTCACCTCCTCCGTGAGGTCCTTCTGGGTTGCCTTCCCCACAGAATCACTCACTCTCTTCTCACCTTGATTTGCTTTCTTCCTCCTACTAGGTGCTAATGACCCCACATTTACTCATTTGTCGATTTCCTCTTTTTTAAAACCTCTGCCTCCCTTGGCAAGAACGTAGGGATGGGAGAGCTTGCCCTCCCCTCTGTGCACTGGTGTGCCCCCAGAACGTGGGATAGTACCTGGTAGGTACGTAGTAGGTGCTCAGTAAACACTGGCTGCCCAAACCGGTGAACGGAAGGACGGGTGGACAGAGGAAGAAGGAAGGATACGGAAGGAAGGAAGGAAGGAAGGAAGGAAGGAAGGAAGGAAGGAAGGACGGACGCCTTAATGGATGGATGGGCGGGTGGAAGGAAGAAAGGAAGAGAGGGAGGCAGACAACATCGAGGCTTCTTCCCTGGACCCGATTCTGCCCATCGATGAGGGACAGCGCGGGGAGGGGGCGTGGGCTGTGACAAGGTGGCGGGAAGGCGGGTGAGACGAGGCGCCTCCAGGCAAGGCCACAGGTGCATCACGAGTCCCAAAAGGTGGAGGAAAGCTGGGTCGCATGGAGTCCTCTCTGAACCTCGAGTGGCTCTCGCTGACGGAGAGAGGGGACTGGGCCCGAGGCCTCCCAGCCAGGTGCCGGCGGAGGAGTGGCCGGCCGCCAGGCACCAGCTTGGGCTTGCCGAGCCTCGTGTGAAGCTGTCTGATGCAGCAGAGCCTTGCGGGGACGCTGCCAGGGTCACAGCAGGGCCCGTGGGGGCGGGGGGGGGGGGGTCACGTGGATTTGCATGGGGTTTGCGTGCAGGTGGCCTGAGACCCGGCTGTTCCAAGTCCCTTCGGGTGGCCCCGTCTCTGCTTTTCTTCCTGCCCCCCGCCCCCCGTTTGTTACCCTTCCGGAGACCCTGAGACAGGGAGCAGGAGGCTGCCTCCGGGATCTCCTCTCCTGTGTCAATAAGAAAGATCCCGAGCAGTCACAGAGCCCTTCCTGCCGAAGCCCCCGTTCCCGGGTTAGCACGAAGTCCTCACAAAGTACGTGCCGCCGTCCCCATTTTACAGAGGGGCACACGGAGGCTCAGAGAGGGGCGTCACGCGGTGGGGAGGCGCTCTGTGCGGACTGGGGCCCGACGGCTCCCAGGGACCCCGCAGAGCCAGGCCCTTTGCTCTCTTCCACGGGAAGAAACGGGCGCTGAGGAAGCCCGAGGGGGTCGGGGCATTAGTGCCAGCGGCTGTTCCCCGGGAGGGGGCGTGTGCCAAGACGCATCGTGCTCCCCCGCGGACTTCCGTGTCCGCAGAATCCGGGACTGCGGCTGGCAAGCGGTGGGTGCCCAGTAAGTGCCTGTCGTTTCGCGAGTCCACAGACCCGGCCCTGCCCAGGCGGGAGGACACCACTCGGGTGACCGGGGTGGGGTGGGGGGGGTTGCTCAGCAGGGGTTGGAGGCGGCGGGAGAGGGGGGGCGCTGTTTGCCTTCAGGCAGGGACTCTGGGTCAGGGTCAGACCTGCCTGGGCGGGCGGCTGAGCGGGGCCACGGCCTGGCCAGGGCGGCGAGCCCCCCGTGAGCCCGGATTCCGAGCGCCGGCGCTGGGTCCCGCCGTATAACAAGATGATGGGTTAGGGTCAAGCTGTGGTCCCATAACTTGTTGGGAGACGTTTCAGAACAATAAAGGTGTCCGGCTTTATATCCGCTCGTATTTTATCCCGGCTTTAGCCTCTCCCGCTTCCTTGCCTTGGATTTACTGTGCGTCTATTTTAAACGGGGGGAGCTTGACTCCAGCGCTCCCCGGCGGTGCCCGTCCCCTCCTGCCCGCCTTGGGGAGCCTGGCCGTCACGCTCCCTCCCGCGCTGGCCTCCGCCCGCTGAAATATTTACCTCCGGGCGCCTCTGACAGCCGGAGCTGTCTCCTGAAGCAAAGGTGATTGGCCCGCCGATGTTGCGACGTGGCACTTTGTGTCTGTGCTCGACACGCAGCACGCTCCCCCCCCCGCCCCCCCGGCTGGGGCGGGCGCCGCGGGGAGGTGACAGCGGGCCACTCGATCATGGCGCCCTGGGGGTTGACGCCGGGAGGGCGCCAGGCTCCCCCTTTCCCTTCCCCGCCCCCGCCTGTCAGCCCAGCACGCTCCCGGAGCGGCCGGGAAGGAACGCGACAGACCCACGACAGACCCATGACGGAAGCGGTCAGGGCAGCGGACACGGTGCGGGATTCTGCCGCGCGCTGTAGGCTTACGGGCGCGTTTCGCACCTGCCACCCGACGAGACAGGCGTTTTCATCCCTTGTCAGTTGGAGACGCTGAGGCGCGGAGAGAGGGGCAGGCGTGCTGCGTGAGTGTCCTGGGGCTGCCGTGACCAAAGGCCACACGCCCTGCGGGAGGCGGGGGGCGGTGTTGGAACAGCAGAAACGTGTCCCTTCACAGTCTGGAGGAGGTGTGGGCAGGGCCGCGCTCCTCCCAAAGGCTCCCGGGCAGGATCCCTCCTCTCGCTCCCAGCTTCTGGTGTGGCCGGCCATCCCGGGTGTCCCCTAGCTGGTGGCCGCATCCCTCCAGCCTCCGCCTCTGCCTTCACATGACCGCCTTCCCTCTGTACACGCCTACAGCCCAAATCCCCCTCTTATATGGATGGCAAGCCTTAGATCAGGGCCTCCCTGGTCCGGTATGACCTCATCTTAATTATACGTGCAAAGACCCTGTTTCCATCTGAGGTCACACAGGCTCCAGGTGGACATGCGTTTGGGGGGGGCACAGTTCACCCCAGTATGCTTGCCCCCAGTCACGGTACCAGATGCTGTTGGGCCCTGCTGACATCTGCTAAGCCCGCCCCAGACCTCACCCTGTAGAGAAGTCCCTAGAACCCGACGCTTCTCGGATCTCTATGCTCCGCGCTGTTAGCTGGCTATGCCCCCACTCCGGGTAGGGGGTGACATCCCCGGGAGCGACTCCTACCCAGGAAGGAGAGGCGTTGGTGGATGAAACCCCTCCTCCGTGTCCTTGCCAGGGTCCCCAGCAGGCCTGCTCTAGGTGGCCCCTCTGTGGCCCTCCTCCCTTCCCCATCTCACCCTTTCACTGCTTCCCATCCTGGAATCTGCTCACAGTCAAACCCCTGGCACCCGAATCCTTGTCTCAGGCTCTGCTTCTGGGGGATTGCAAATTAAGACAATACAAACACTAAACATAACAAAACAGCCCACAGGGGTAACTGAGACTGTTTAACCATCTAATGCCCGCAGCAGGCCCAGGGGGCAGGGTTGCCAGATTTAGAAAGAAAAACAAAACAGGAGCCCAGTTACATTTCAGCTCAAGATAAACAACGACTACGGGTTTTTGTACAAGTATATCCCATGTAACATTTGGGATATACTCGTACTAAAAACTACTCTTTGCCTAGGATAGGGGAGGGGTGACGGAGAGTGACAGCTGACGGGAGTGGGGTTTCTTCCTGGCGTGGCGTGTATATTCTAGCGGACCGTGGTGACAGTTGCCCAGCTCTACGAGTAGGCCAAAAACCATGGAATCGCATACTTCAAATGGGTGAATTATATGATACGGGAATTGGCTTAATAAAGCTGTTACGTTTCTATGTTATTCGGTGTTTGTCTGAAATTTAAATTGCACTGGGTACTCTGTATTTTATCCGGCAACCTTGTTATGTTAGGATCCCCAATTCACAGATGAGAAGACTGAGGCCCAGCCAGATAGCACAGCCAGGAAGCAGCAGAAGGGACTGGACCCCACCCAGGTGATCGATGGGCGTCCTTAACGATTAGGGAACGCTGCCTCTGGGAAGCCGGCAGAGATCTCCCGGGGACGCGGAGTCTGAGGCCAGCAGGGGAGACAAGAGGCCAGGCGGACGGACCCTCACAAAGATGCCTTTCTGTCCACCCAGAAGTGGTGCCTGTGCCTCTCAAGCGGCCGAATCCCGGCGTGGCTGGGCTTCCCTCTTCTCCCCTCTGTGCCTCCTTGGGCTCGGCCTCCTCCCTTTGACAGGACTGCAGGCTGGTCAGAGGGAGGAGGGTCGGACAGAGTCCAGGCAGATGCCGCGGCTGCAGGCCAGCGGCTGAAACCCTACAGCTGCCTCCCGGAGCGCCCGAACCTGAGGCGTGCCACCCAGAAGGGGAGGCACACGGTCGCCTCAGCTGGGTCTGGGGCCCCCTGGCCGCGTCAGGCCAGACGGGAGGTGGCGGTCTACACCCTCCCCGGGCCGGAGGCCGCACGAGCTGATGTCTGTGACTGACGCATCACCCCCTTTGAATCTTGCTGGCCGTGGTGACTGACGTCACACAGCTCGGGCCCGCACGGTTCCTGGCACACAGTAGGTGCTCAGGACCTGCTGCTTCTCTCTGGAGCTGGAGGGCTGCTGGGGCCGCCGGAGGGTGTTCTGTTTACCTCGTTTGCAGAGATGACCCCCCACCTGTTGCTCACGGAGACGGGTCTGGAACCTTCCGGGACAGCCCTTCTTCAGGCTGTGGGTGATTTGCAGTCCCGCAAAGGCCGTGGGAGCCACACCCGTGAGAGAGCAGCCGACTCCAGGGCTCCAGTCCTTTCGGGGGTTCTGGTCCAGCACCGGGCAGCCCCCCAGCCTGGTAGCTGGGCCTGAGTCGGGGGCTTGCAGCGCCCCCCCCCCCACCTCCCCGCCACCTCTCACCCTCCCCCAGCAGGTGGGCGTCATCGCAGCCAGAGGGCAGCGGGGGGCTTGGCTGCCAGCCCCGGGGTCCCTTCATGCTGGTCCCATCCTGTCTGGGGCCCGATGGAGGGCTTTAGGTCGTGATGCGGGCAGCAGTGGAATCCGCCCCCCGCCCCCCATCCCAGGGACCTTCCCGATGCTTCTGCACTTAACGTACCTGCAGGCAAAGGAATTAATGAAATGCCCCCACCCCTTGCATCAGGCTGGCGGGCCTGTTTGCCGGCTGCCGACTTGGGGGTTTGGGTCGTGGAGTTTTGCTGGCCTCCCCAGGACAATGACCCTTGCACCGCCTGGCACAGGAAGCTGGCCTCCAGGTGGCCCAGGAAGGCCCCTGTCCTGCCTGCTGCCCACAGACTTCCTCGAGGGTGGGAGCCGGCCAGGGGGCAGCGGGAGCGGGACGGAAGGAGGTCAGGGCCTGAGAAATGAAACGTTCGTGAATGTAGGCCCGGCGCTCACAAAGTAGGGCAGAGCCATTAGAGCTCATTAAAGTTTAATACCTGTCGGAGCCCCTGTGGCCCCGGCAGACACTGTTCTAATGTGATGGGTGGAGAGGGGAATTCTCAAACCATCGCGGAGGTGGGGGGCTTGCTTTGCTCCTATGAACGGGAAGAGGACAGTAAGGCTTTGAGCTCCACCAGCCGCTGATGGGGTGGGCTCTTGGGGGGTGGGGGGCGGGTCTGCCCCGGGACTGTCCCCTGGGGCTGCTGCGTTTGTCCCGGACAGGCCTTCCGCTCCTCTCCCTCTGCGGTTCACCTCGGGGCTCCTGGCCCTGCCGGCAGCCGGGCCCCGCTGTGGGCTCCCCCTGCAAGCCCCTGGGGGACTGAGCATCAGCTCAGCTCATCTGTCTTAGCCAGAGTGGAAAACCCCTCATCTCCCCCCAGAGCACGTTTTCCTGCAGCGAAGTAAACCTTCCCCGTCCCGCGTCCCACCGCCTGCCGGAAGCCAGCCTTCCCTGGGCACCGAGAACACCCTCCGTGCCGGCCCCGCCCCCTTCTATCAGCATACCGAGCTCAACCCAGGGCAGGCTGGGGGCATCCTGGAAGTCTTCCTGGAGGAGGTAGCGCTCTAGTCGGGTCTCGAAGGACATGCATGGGAATTAGCTGGGAGTTCGCAGTCGGGGACGGTGAGCACGTGGGGAAGGCAGAGGCGTGGGCACGTCGAGGAAGGGAGGCTGGGGGTTTGGGCCACAGCAGCGGCAGCAAGGGGGGAGATGAGCCGGAAGGAGGGCCTGGGGCGAGTCGGGGCCGGCCCTGCATGCCAGGCCGAGTTTGGACATTGCCCTGACCCCTGGTCTGAGAATCGAATGGATCCAGCTCGGAATAATCTAAGCCTGGGCAGCCAGGATTTGAGGACAGTGTTGGCTACGGAGCGCGTTACAAAGGAAAGGAAGGAAGAGACTAAGATTATGACGTCCCTCCCGAGCAGCAGGCTCTTCCGTGTGAGAAGGTTGGCACGAGTCTCCCCATCTCACGGGCGGACAGACTGAGGCCAGTGAGCGGGTCCAGTCTGCCCTAGGGCGGAGCAGGAGGAATGCAAAGGAGCGTCTCTGGGCGGGCAGGCCCGGCCGTGCTGGACACAGGCTGGCATGGGCACCAGCCGGAGACACCCTCCCGTGGCCGGTGCCCAGGCCTGCGGCTCCGGCTTCTGGCCGGGCGCCATGCCCAGCCCTCACCGCAGCGGCTCCAAAGCTCCATTCTCACCAGGGCTCCCCAGAAAACCCTTTGCATCTTTCGGCTCACCCTTAATAAATGCTCCCTCCATCTGTCACCTCCGCCCTCCCCTGCCCACACTCTCCAGGGGCCTGCCCAGAACAGCTCCGAAATCATCCACCGCCTGCCTGCTCCCGGCTTCCTCCTGGCCCGCTGCCGCCCTCCCCGCGCCGCCCTCCCCGAGCCTCAGCCCCGTTCCCAGCCTGGCCCGGAGCAGAGCGAGCCCAGAATAGATCTAGAGAGAGGGGAAAGCCACAGCGTGCAGGCCTGCAGAGGGATGCCTTGGGGAGTCCTGCGGGACCTGGGGTCGCCCCAGACTAGACCCAAGACCCCCCCCCCCCCCCGGAGCACGGTCCGCTGAGCTCCGAGGTGCCCTGGGGTTTTTCCTGCTTCTTCTGGAACGTTCTCTCAGGTATTAATAGGGCTGTGGAGAGCGTCCTGTCAGCCCCGGGCAGTCTGCTCCCAGCCTCGGCCTGTCCCGCTCGCTCACAGCTCACGGTCCACAGGGAGGCCCCCCTCGGGTCCCCTGGGAAGAAGGTGGGGTATAGACAGCCCCGTGCCTTCAGCCCCAGCCCCCCAGGCGCCCCCCCCAGCCTCCCCCAGCCTCTTCCGCGCAGGCTCAGGCGCCGGTGGGGGGAGCGGGCGGGTGTATCTTGTTTTAAGAGACAGGAAACATTCGGCCGCAGGCCCCAGCGCAGACGGGCCCCCGAGTGAACTCCAGACCAAAGCAGATCTGCCTCCCCTGTGGTGCCGGCTCCCTGCCCGAGAGCCCCGCAGCACCCACTGCCCGCTGCGTGCGGGAGCCGCCCCCCCCCCCCCGCCCCTGCCCCCGGCGCCCCTGCGGCCGCGGCCAGAGGCCCGCTGCCCACCGCCAGGCGCCAGCCAAGGAACCCAGCTGGCCCAGGGCCCTGGCGGTGCTCTCCGCTCCCCGACTTGAGAAGGGGGAGGCTGTGTGCGGTATGGGGTGGCCGGGCCGTTTCTGACTTGTCCCAAGGGCTCGGGGCCACCGTGTAGGGACTGCCCGCCTGGAACGGGGCTGCGTGGGTGTCACAGGCCCACGGGGGGCTGGAGCCATAGGAGGCCATGCCTGGAAAGCGGGCTGCCGCCTGTGACCCTGGAGGCAGCGAGCTTCAGATGACAGGGAGAGGGAGGGAGAGAGCCAGGGACCAGGAAGGGACCAGCTGGCTAAAGCGGGGTGCAGGGGGGCGTATGGACCCAGCACCCTGGGGCCCTCCCTGGCTCCCTGTCTCCCTGTGAAGTCCTGTGGCGAGGAAAGGGAGGGGTGAGGCTTGCCTTCCTCACACACGCGGTCAGGGGCTCTCATACCTTCTCTTGCCCCTGACAGAGCAGAGCTTTTCCTCCCTTTCCCAGATGGGGAAGTAGATAACAGCTCAGAGAGGCAGAGTGTGGGACCCAGAGCCACCCAGCAAGGCTTGCCGGCCCCAGACCCCTGCCTCTGCACGCACACGCACACACACACACACACACACACACACACACACACACACACTCCTTTGTGTCTGCCCCCTGCTGTGGGTGTGGGGCTGTCCCCTCCCGCCCCACAGCCCACAAGCAGGTGCCTGGTGGCCGTGTCTCCTTGCATCGTCCCCGCCCAGAGCACGTGGTCCCCGTGGCCCGTCTCTTGGAGGGACTAATTCTGGAAACGGAGCCCTCCTCCCAGCTTCTGGAGCTGTCACGTCCGAATTCACGAGGTTCCAAAGTCACCTTCTGGGCAGGGAGCCTAGGTTTCTGACTCAGCCCCTGGGCCTCCCCAGAGCTTCTGGCAGCGAGGGCGGCACCACCTGCCGGCCCAGCCACCATCTGGCCCCACTCAAGGACACCCGTCAGCTTCACATCTGGGGCGTCTTCGCTCCAGCTTCTCTGGGGACCTGCTGGCCTTGTGCTTCAGGATTAAAATGACAAGGGAAGGGAGCCCCTCCAGCAGGTCTGATTTATTTCAGGCGGTCCCCTGGGACCCTCCCCGAAGCCCTCACGGAAGGAGGCGTGAGGCTTCCAAAGCGAGAGCTGCCCCCCACCCCCTGCAATCAGCTTTACAAGATCCCGAGGCCCGGGCTCCATCCATGGACCAATTACTTTAGAAACTCCGGGTCAAAGCTTCTGGGTGATTCTGCGTGCCACCCAGGCGAGAGCCTCGTGTAGATGCACCTCGGCATTCTAGAGTGAGCCGGGTGGCTGCGGTTGAAACCCCAGGAAGTGGTGTCGCCTGTCTGTGCCTCAGTGTCCTCATCTGCAAAATGGGCGTGGTGGTGGCACTGACTCCCACGGACGGTGGTGAGGGTTCGATGAGTTAATGCACGTGAAAACCCGAAGTGCCCACTGGGTGTGTGGGGTGGGAGTGTTAGTAAAGTCATTCTTCGTCACGGGGAGGGGGGAAGCCGGGCAGAGACGTGAGAACCCACTCCCTCCCAGGTCAGGAGGCGGGGGCTTGGAGGTGGCCGGGCTGGGTTCAATCTGAGCCCCACTGCTGGCTGCCTCTGGGAAAATGGTGGCATCCCCGCCCGCGTCTGCAGAGTGGGCACATACCTGTCACCCAGGGCTGTGGCGGGAATAGATCGAGGTAACACAGACCTCGGTGTCCCCAGCTGTGAAATGGGAGCATAGGCTAGGATCCAGAGACCAGTTTCAGACGCCTGCAACTCCGGTGTCATAGCTGAGAGGGCGAATCGGACCGCTCAGCCTGATGCAGGTTCCCGGGCCAGGGGACAGCGTCCCTCCCTGTCGCTCGGTCCTGCTCGGAGGAGTGCGTGCGCGTGTGTGTTTAGATGTGTGTGGACACGTACGTGACGAGTGTCGTGTGCAATTGTGCGTATGTGGCCGCGTGCCATGTGTGACTCGTGCGCGTGCCGCGTGCACAAATGTGTGTGTGTGCTCCGTGCAAATACGCGTGTGTGCGTCTTTGCACACGCATGTGGATGTTGCGTGTGCCGCGCACTCAGGGGCCCTCCCAAGGGGCGTCAGCCTCCCCTCCCGACCCTCACGCTCACAGGGAGCTGCCTGGTTCGAAGGCCCGGCAGGGTGCCCCCCAGATCCGAGCCCCCCGCCCCTGCCCGCCACCCCGATAGGGGCCCGTGGCCTCCAGAAAGCTGTGCTTCCGAGGGGGGGTTCCGTCCCCAGGGGCTGCAGGGACCTCAACCATGTCTCACTGCGAAACAGTAAGCATTTGGCAAAGGATAAATAAGAGAAGAACAGGGGCGCCTGGGGGGCTCATCCGGTTAAGTTCAGCTTCGGTCAGGTCATGATCTCACAGCTCGTGGGTTCGAGCCCCACGTCGGGCTCTGTGCTGACAGCCGGGAGCCTGCTTCCGATTCTGTGTCTCCCTCTCTCCCTGCCCCTCCCCTGCTCATGCTCTCTCTCTCTCTCTCAAAAATAAATAAAACATTAAGAAGAAGAAGAAAACGACTCCCACATCCCCACACCGGCCTCGGGAAGAAGGCATTGCCAGCATGGCTGTGCCCCCTCTGAGTTCCCTCTCCCCCGCTCTGGTCCCCGCAGGCTCCTGGAGAAGCCTTACCGGTTTTCCCAGCTCTCCTGCCTCGCTTTCCTATCAAGCTTTGTTGGCGTGAGTTCACTGAGCACCTGTTAAGTACCAAGCATTGCCCTGGGCATGGGGGATACAGCGGTCAGTGAAGCAGATCACGGCCCTGCCTTGGGGGTGCATGAGCGCAGGTACTCGAGAGAGTTTGGGGGAGGAACAAGCAAGGCACATGTGCGAGGCTTCTAGAACGACCCCTGCAGCTAGGAAACGCTGTTCCCTCCCACCTCCCATTTTGCCGGTGGCCGAGAGGTCACTGCCGGCCAGGGGCAGACCCTGGACCCACGGGCGCACCTCGCAGCCGGGCTCCGGAGAGCTTGCCCTGGGAGCAGCGCCCGTGGCCCTGGGACCCGTCGGGTCAGCCCGCCGCAGGCAGCGGCCCTGAGTGAACCCAGGCAGCCTGGGCGTCCTGGCCACCCTGAGCCACCGACAGTTAACAGCGGCATAACCAAGCCAGCACCTTGAATAATTAATGCCAATTCCTCAAAAGTCAAGAAAAAATATGGAACTGGCCACCGAAGATTGCGCCAGCCCTCCCCCCACCTGCTGAGACTTTGAGATCATCAATGGCAACGGGAAGGCCCGGAGTGCGTGTGCGTGTGTGTGCGTGTGCGTGTGTGTGTGTGTGTGTGTGGCCGTGGAGGGGGGGGGGGTGCTTGGAAGGAGACTCTGGCCAGCCCGGCCCAAACCACGCAAATGCCTGTTTGCAGGAGGAGGCGGCTGGGCCCGAGGCCTGCTTTGCACACCCACGTGAGCAGGAGTGCAAATCCAGAGGCCCTGCACTCCTGTGGCCCCAGGGACCCCTCCCTGCCCAAGACCTGCGTGCGGGTTCCAAACCGCGGGCGTGGGAGTGCGGGGCAGGCGGTGCCCGGGGACGGGAGCTGGCTCTCTGACCCCCGCCAGGTGGGCGCGGTGGCAGGGAGGGGGCCGTGGGGACCCCGCCCGGGCAGGAGAGGGAGGGAGCGAGCCTGATGTCATGCATTATTCAGCAGCTCCTGATTTCACATTATTCTCCCTGATACTTTTACAACCTGTCAGTAAATAAAAAGATTCTACATTATTTATAGAAACGGAGCAGAATTGGCCACGAGGATTTAGTATTGCTATTATTAGAGAGTCCTTGGGACCACGGGGACGGGGTGGGGCGGGGGGGGGGGGGGTGGTCAGAGACACTGCCGGCCCAGCCAGAGGGGAGCTCAGTTTGACTTGCCGACCTCAAAGGTACGTGGCTACCTTCTTTGGGGGCACCCCCCCCAAACTCAGGCACCGGCTAAACCAGCTGGCCCGGAGGCAGGTGGCTGTCTACCTGGCTGGCAGGTGGGTCCCCCCCCCGCCCCCGCCGCCGGCGAAGACTGACACCTGTCCTGGCAGCTCGGCCCCTCCCGGGGGGCAGGCGGACGTGGCTGTGGCCACAAGAGGGGGACCACCGGGGAGAGAGAAAGGGTGCAGGGTGCCCGGGGGCTGTGTGCTGAGTGAGGCATCGCGGGACGTGTAGGAGGCTCTCCTCCCCGAGTGTTTATGGAGCACCTTCTGTATACACAAGGCTTCGCTCACAGCGTGTGCCCCCCAGGCGTGTGTTGCGTTGACAGTCCCTTTGTCCTCCCGCTGTCAGGCCGCGGGTCCAGTGGGGGTTTTGGAAACGGCAACGGCAGACCGTTCAGAGGACGGACGACCTCTGGTGCCCCACTCTCCACGTTCACGGACGCTGGATCCTGCCCCGGGCGCTTGCCCTGCTGAGGCCTGGGCTCCTGTACGAGGCACATGCTGCTGGGCAGACTGGCCACCAGCCTGCTGTGAGAGCAGCGTTTCTCCGTCTGGGTTCCAGCAGCTCGCTCCCCAAATCTTTAACCGTTCCGCTCTGTGTTCTTTTTTTTATAGATTTTTTTTTTAAACGTTTTATTTATTTTTGAGACAGAGAGAGACAGAGCATGAACGGGGCAGGGGCAGAGACAGGGAGACACAGAATCCGAAACAGGCTCCAGGCTCTGAGCGGTCAGCCCAGAGCCCGACGCGGGGCTCGAACTCACGGACCGCGAGATCGTGACCTGAGCCGAAGTCGGACGCTTAACCGACTGAGCCATCCAGGCGCCCCTCCGCTCTCTGTTCTTATAAGGCAGTCTAAATGCAATTAATGCGAGCGGATGCTGGCCGCGGACGGCCGCCCTCTACGTGAGCATTTCTGGGGCGCTCGGGGCCTGCGTCCGTGCCCGGTCACTTCCCCACGGGGCTCGCCTCGGGATGACCGTGAGTCCTGAGTGCCGCACGCTGGGTTTCTCAGAACCGGAGCCTGGGCGGAGGGGGCAGCCATCTCCCCACCCCAGTCCTCCGGTCCCCAACCTGACAACCCCGGGCCCAGAGAGGGCAAGAACCGTATGCCGTTCCCCCGTGAGCCCAGCGTTGAGCACACAGTGGGTGCCCTACGGTGTCTGGTGTGGAGTGGGGCAAGAAAGGTCCCCGTCCTGGCGGGGGTGGGGGGCGAGCCTGTGGGTCCCCAGATGGGAAGCAGCCTGCTGTCGGGACCACAGCATTTCCCCAACTGAGCCCAGAGATGCTGCGGAACCCAGGAGCGCGGGGACCTTGGAGGGTAGAGACGACTGTGGAGAATGCAGGTGAGAAGGAGCGGGCTCTGGGCGGAGGCTGGCTGGAGACCGGAGCGCGGGCTGCGGGGCCCAGGGCTTTCCAAAGAACGTCTGGCTGGGTGCGGTCTGCCGCTGCCAAAACTTAGCGGCTCTGAGCCACAGGTGCCATCTTCTAGTCTCCGTAGGTCAGGAATCTGGGTGCAGCCCGGCGGGATTTCCTGCGCCAAGAACCCCCCCCTCCCCCCCCTCCCCCACCGAGCTGTGATCCAGGATCGGCCGGGGCTGCGGGCTTATCTCTAGGACCCGTTCCCTGCTTCGCTGGCAGGACTCGGTTCCTCGGGGGCTGTTGGACCGAGGGCCTCAGTCCCTTGCTGGACGTTGGCTCGCGGCCTCCCTTGGCTCCTTGCCACGTGGCCCTCTCCCACGTGGCGGCCCCCAGCGTGGCAGCCTGCCTCATCGAAGCGAGAAGCCGGAAAGGCCAGAGAGCAGGCGTCGGCGGGAGGGGAGCTGCGGTCTCCGTAAACTCATCCGGGCGGGGACGTCCAATGTCGCTTTGCGCTCTGCTCCTTAGAGGTCAGTCCCTAGGCCCAGCCCCTCGCTGAAGGGGCCCGAACCCAGGACGGGGTGGGGGGGGGGGGGCTGGCCAAGCGGTCCCAGCGATGAGCATTCCTAGAACAGAGGGTCGCCGAGCCGGGTGACCTTGGGGTGTTGACGTGTGTGCTTTGCTTGGTGTTTACGGGGTCACCACCCCGGGGATCGTCGGGGATTCGGGGGACGGGTCTGGTAAGGCACGGGGAGCACGACGTGAAGTCGAGGGGCTCGCCCTTGGCCTCTGCAGGCAGGGGTGTCCAGGAGCTGCCGCCCCGCTGGCCCCCCTGGCCCTCCGGGCGTCGGGGTGGGCTCCCCCATTTGTGGGCCCAGGTGCCTTCCCACGGGCCTGCCACCCAGGCCACGGCTTCAAGCCCCCGTTGTCCCATCAGATGTCACTCGGGAGCCCCTGATTCGCGGATGAAGTGATTAGGGACGTAAGGGGAGTGACTACAGGATATGAAGCTGCAAGCGTTAGACCCCGCGTCCTGGGGCGACCGTCACAAACTCAGTGGCAGAAAACAACAGACATTTACTCGGTCGCGGTTCAGGAGGCCAGGAGGCCAGATTCAGTCCGCGGGTGAAACCAAGGAGGGTTTCCCGGTGTCGGGGGGTGCTCTGGGGCATCGGTCCCTGGCCTCTCTCGGCCGCTACATCCCGGCCTCTGAAGCCAGCCTCGTCCAGCCTCTGCTCTGTCCTCACGTGGCCTTCTGTGGCCATCAAGGCTCCCTCTGCCTCCCTCTTAAAAGGATGCGTGTGACTGCATTTTGGATGATCTGGGCTAATCCCCCTCATTCAGAGCCTTAATTTCACCACACCTGCAGACTCCTTTTTTTTTTTTTTTGGTTTTTTTTTTTGCTCTATATGGTAGCGTATTTACCCTGGCCCTAGGTTCCAGGGCCTAGGACACGGACATCTTTGGGAGGAAGCCAGCCCTTCCTTCCATTTGTTCAGGTGCGGTTGCAAAGCTGAACCTTTGACCTACGTGTACGAAGTCAGGTTTCTGCTCACGGCAGCCCTGGCTTCTGGAAGGTTCCGCGCGGCTGGGACCCGCAGGGGACACCCTTCCGAGCCCCAGCTGCTCTGTTTGCCTCATGGCTGGCCCGGGGGGGTCAGATGCTTGTTCCTGTTTGACGGCCCTTGTGTTTCCACACATCCTGCCAAGCAGCTGTGGCACTTAGTGGCTGTCATGCTCCAGTGGGTGGCCGGGTCCCTGGCCCCCAGCCCCGGGAGGGCAGAGCCAGGCGTGGGGTCTGCACGCCAGCGAACAGCACGGGGAGGCTGGCTGTTCCCCCCGCCCCCTCAGGCAGGAGCCCTGTTTTCTGAGCTCCCCGTGGGGGGGACTATGGGACGCCTGTGTCCTGAAGGAGAACCCGCGGTAGCTGGGGTGTCCGTCGGGGGCTGGGGGGGGGGAGATGAGCAGCTTCAAGGACTTCTACCCGGGAGGGGCGTCCCTGGGCACTAGAACGGGACGTTGCTGAAGACACGGAAGATCGATGTCCCCACCTCCGCAGCTGTCATCCCCGAGGACAGCAGGCCACTGCTGCAGTTGAGTTTGGAAAGGCCGCCTTTAACCGTGAGTGTCAGTGACACCCGATACCAGGGGCTGTGGTCCCGGGGTCCCTGTGGCCTCCAGACTGCCTTGTCCACGCACTCGCTGTCAGTTTTTCTTTTTTAACATGTAATTATTTTTGAGAGAGAGAGACACACACAGAGTGCAAGTGGGAAGGGGCAGGGAGAGGGAGACACCGAATCGGAAGCAGGCTCCAGGCTCCGAGCCGTCAGCACAGAGCCCGACGCGGGGCTCGAACCCACGCACCGTGAGATCACGACCTGAGCCGAAGTCGGACACGTAACCGACTGAGCCACCCTGGGCGCCCCCACACAGTCGCTTTTATTTATTTATTTAGTTAGTTAGTTAGTTATGTTTAATGTTTATTTATTTTTGAGACAGAGAGAGACAGAGCATGAACGGGGGAGGGGCAGAGAGAGAGGGAGACACAGAATCCTTAGCGGGCTCCAGGCTCCGAGCCGTCAGCACAGAGCCCGACGCGGGGCTCGAACCCACAGACCGCGAGATCACGACCCGAGCCGAAGTCGGACGCTTGACCGACGGAGCCCCCCAGGCGCCCCACACGGTCGCTGGTATCTGTATGTTACATGCACGTATGTACCCCTGTCCCAACAGCCTGGGGCCCTTAGAAAACTGACCCCAGAGGAGGAATTCAGAAAGGATTCAGACATTCGTTCAAAGAACCGTCCCTCCCGGAACTCCATGCTCCCTGGCCTCGCCTTCGATACCCGTGCTCCGCCGCTGAGACGTCGGGCCAGACGACGGGGGCCGTCCAGTGTTCCTCACACGTTTAGGTCTGCAACCCCCCCAGTGCGACGTTTAGGTTTTATATCGCGACCCGGGCCCCGCGTGCACAAATGCGTCCTTGACACAATGGGTAACGGACGCTGGGGTTTTCCGCGGAAAAACGTCTTAGCCCATTGGCACAGGCCGGCTTCGCGGCCTCTCCACGGGTCTCCACTTGGCAATCTGGCAACAGAGGTGCGTGCGGGCTGGTGCCACGGGGCTTCGAGGAAGGGAGGAGGTGTTGTGAGTGAGATACGAACAGGTGTGAGTAGACCGAGGCTTGGGAGTCTCGTCTGCCCCACCGTCCGGAATCCCGAGAGGGGAAGTGGGTCCTCCTCGGGCGCACACGACGTCAGGCGCTTGGAAACACAGTGGCGATGAGTGAGCCAACGAAGGAACCGACGAACCCACGGTGGGGCCAGCAGGTGCCGAAGGCGCCCTGGAGGTGAGCCGGCACAGGCAGGGGCGGGGACCCCTGTGCCTGGGTGTCCAGCCCCGCCTCCCCGGCCCTGCTCCCGCCCCCACCCCGGGGCTGAGGCGCACGGCCAGCCCCCACCCCACCCCCCGCCAGCCACAGCCCCCGTCCCCAGCAAACCCTCCCCCGGCAGGCGGCAGGCGGCCTCCGTCGACCCCCGTGAGTGGGATCTGCGGTTTGAGAGAAGAGTCACTCCCTCTGCCGTCGGCGGACCCGCAGCAGAGCCGGGGAGAGTCGGAGGCAAGGCCCCCGTTGGCCCCTGTCCTGAAGGTGCTTTGCTGCCAGCCTGGCAGTGACGGTTTTATTGGCAGGCGGGCCTGCTAGAAGGATTGTAGGCTATTTACAGTGTTGAGGCCATGGCTTTGCGAGGAGACAGTTAACATAAATTCACATGATGGATCCGTTATCACTTCATTGAACTTGTGGCGGACCCATCGAAGGCCAAGCAATAACACACTGTTTCCTGGGTTTGCACAGCCCTGGGATACATTAAATACACTTTATTTATGGCTCACCACCGCTGCACTGTGGGCAGGAGAATGCAGCTTTTGCAACTACCGTCTAATTTTATGATGAGCATTAAAGCCGGGCCTATAATTTGCACCTTTTTATTCATTAGACAGTGGTGCAGCCATAAGTCAGAAAGGCCCAGGGGTTTAGATGCAGATCCAGAAGATAAACTATTGACAAGCCAGATGTATTTTTACATTAGAGCGCCTTTACAATAGTTTATGTGGAGAGTGGAATATAAATTGCGTTATTAAATATGAACCACTCTTGCAACCAGTGCTTGTGAGAGCAGAAGGAGGGAGGGGGCTCGGAGCCCGGCGCCGGGAGGGGCCGCCTAATTTCTCAAGGTTGAACGTGTGATTCTGCTCCGTGGGGTGTTTTTCTTTTCCCCCCTTCGGACCCCACGTGGGAGCAAACGGCGTGATGCCGTGGGGGCGGCGGGGCCGGGCTGACCCGCTTCTGAGCAGGTGGAAGTCGGGGTTCTGCTTTCCGCCCGGCTCCTTCCGGGGAGGGGGGCTCAGCTGCCGGGCCAGGAGGGCCTGTGTCCTCGGGAGGGACCGCGGGCGGACGGCGGGGATGGGTGCTGCCTTGCTGACCGGACGCACGGTGCTCCTCTGATCCTTACCGGACGTTCCAGAAGCCGGTGGCGTTCCCTGCTAGGAGTCTGGCGGGAATTTGAGGGCTCCCGGCGCCGCGCTTTGGCAAGTCCCTGGGTTCCTGGGCCTGGACCGGCTCGGCGGCCCCAGAACTCGCCTGTCGCCTAGGGCTCCTCAACCCTGCTGCTGTTGACTTGTGGGGCTGGGTCATCCTCCCAGGGAGCCGTCCTGTGAGCTGTGGGATGTCAAGCGGGGCCCCCCACTCGGAGCCACTAGCCCCCACGCCCCCAGCAGCCGCGTCCCTGTCCCCCACCGTCTCCTGGGAGCGAAGCAGCCCAGCCACCGATAAATCCCGTCGGGTGGCTCAACTTAGTGTCACCAGACCCAGCTTCACGCTGCCTCTCAGCCACCGTCACCGCTGTGACTTTCGCTTTCTTGGCTTTGTGTCCTCACCTACAAAAGCACAGGGTCAGAGTACATACGGGGTTTCTGGCTTCCCGGGCGCTAAGTTCCGCTCGTTCTAGAAGGACTGGCACAGGTGTGTGGGGACGGCTGCAGGACTCCCACCTTGACTGCTGGCCCCAGCGTCTCTGTGAGTGGGTTCGCCAGCTCTGTTCCCCCTGGGGAGGCCTTGGCCACATGTGGTCACACGCTCAGGTGGCATCCCTAGGAGGCCGATCCCGAGTCCAGCGGGGCTGGGTAGGGCTCAAGGCCCCGATATTCATAAGGTTCCACGGGGCTTGATTGGGGTTCTCGAAATCTAGCGTCATCAGCACCCCCTGAAAGGTGGGTTGAAATAGGTATTGCCGGGCCCCAGCCTGGCCTTTCTGACTCCGTGGGTGGGGGGCGGCCACAGAGAGAATCCCTGGACCAGAGGAAGCCACGATGGGGGCAGGGCTGCTAGAAATGGGCCGAGCAGGAATCTGTTGGGCTGCGCGAAGCGGGTTAACCGCCTGGGTGTGGTCTCCATGAGTGGAAGCTGCGAGACTCGGGACCCCAGGGCTGTGCCAGGCTGCCCCTGACCCCCGGCTCCTTCAGAGGCAGACCACACGGCTTGCTCACCGCCTTTCCCTGCACACTGGTCCCCTCAACTCCTCTCCCTTGCCCGTGGTGGACTGCCGGTCTCCCTTCTGGCCGCCCGTCCAGATCGGCACTTAGCACAAGCCCCGCCTCCTCCAGGAAGCCCATCGTGACTGCTGGAAACTGCCAGCACAGACAGGCCACCGTGTCGGGGGGGGGGGGGGGGGTGGTGTTGGGGACAGTTACCCCTGAGAGGACGGGTGCAGAGCTGAAGGGACGGACAGCCTCCGCGTCGTCCCTTCCAGGCCGCTGCCCCAAGATCTGCTGGGGCCGTGGGGAGAAGAGACTGGGGTGGGCCAGGACAGCAGCGGGGGACCGGAGCAAGAGCCGGCGGTTTGCAGGGCCAGGGTAGTCGCTTGGGAGGGAGTGGCCGGAATCCGGCTACCTTTGGACCGGCGCGTTGTTGGGACTTGGGGGCAGGTCAGAGGGGACACGAGAGGAAGAGGGGAGCAGAGGTCCTGCAGGTTTTGACTTGAGGCGCTGGAGGGACCGTGTTGCCAGAAGGAGCGCTCTGGGGAGAAGGAGAGGAGCCCCTTTCTGGCCACGCTAAGAGATTCTGCTAGACGCTCAAGTAGAGACCCAGTTGGCAGTCGCGTTAGAGTCTGGCGCTCCGAACGTGGGTGTTCTCCCCACACAGATGGCGCCTGAAGCTGGGAGGCCGGGCGGGGGGACACCTGGCAGTGAGCGGCGGAGGGGGAGCACGGAGCCCCGGGGAGCGCTGGCCCGGTCACTGCAGCGAGGGCGCCCTGCCCTGGGGACAGCCCTCCCCGTGGAGGGCGCGTGGACGTCAGCAGTCGCTCCAGACTTTAGCAAGGGACCGTCTCTCCCTCGCCTGTGCGCCACGCTCCTCGGCCTCGAGGGCCTGCTGCGGTCGCCCCAGGGGACTCTGAAACCCCTCTGGTGCCCGGGCCCTGCCCCAGAAGTCCCGACAGACGGGGTCTGCGTGGGGGTCACGCAGGGGGAGTTTTGAGAAGCCCCGAGGGACTGGGGTGTGCAGCCAGGGCTGAGAACCCCCGCTCCGGGAGCGCCCGAGTCATGGGGCGCTGGCGGGGATGGTCGTGGCTGGGAAGGCGCCTGTGAGACCCGGCTGGGGCTCTTTGGTCCCTCCTTCTGCTGGTAGTTGTCATTGTCACGGGTCTGGGAAGTGCCCGGCGACGTTCCTCGACTGGAGCCTCAGAAGTCTCTTTGATTTTTGTTTTTAAAATTTTTTTTTTTTAACGTTTATTTATTTTTGAGACAGAGAGACAGAGCATGAACGGGGGAGGGTCAGAGAGAGGGAGACACAGAATCCGAACCAGGCTCCGGGCTCCGAGCCGTCAGCACAGAGCCCGACGCGGGGCTCGAACTCACGGACCGTGAGATCATGACCTGAGCCGAAGTCGGCCGCTTAACCGACTGAGCCACCCAGGCACCCCATGATTTTTGTTTTTTAAATGTTTATTCATTTTTGAGAGAGAGAGCCAGAGTGTGAGCGGGGGAGGGACAGAGAGACAGAGGGAGACACAGAATCCGAACCAGGCTCCGGGCTCCGAGCAGTCAGCACAGAGCCCGACGCGGGGCTAGAACTCACGGACCGCGAGATCATGACCTGAGCGGAAGTCGGACGCTCACCCGACTGAGCCCCCCAGGCGCCCCTCAGAACTCTCTGTGGAAATAGCATCTTTGCAGACGCAGTTAGTTTAGATGAGGTTATACTGGGTAAGGGGGTGGGGCTTAAATCCGACACTGGGGTCCCTCTAAGAAGGCCCCGTGAAGTGGCCAAGGGTGCGGGCAGCCCCCCGAGAGTGGAAGAAGCAGGGAGGATCCTCCTAGAGCCTTAAGAGGGCGTGGCCCTGCCCATGCTTTGATCTGGGACTCGGGGCTCCCAGACTTCGGGGAGAATGCCTCTGGGACGGCCACCGGACTCTCACACGGGGCCAGGCAGGGTCTGATCCTCACCCGTTTCATCCTCCTGCTCCATTTACCTCAGAGGAAACCAGGGAGCGCGCACGGCACGGCCAGGCTGAGTGCCAGGCTGTCCCGAGACTGTGACCGTGCACCTGTGCTCTCTGGCCCCACCCAGTCCTGCTGGCTGTGTCTGGCCGCTGGGACCCCCGTGATGGGGCACCCGTGGCCCTGCCGAGTCTGGGGATTAACGATGCTCACCTGTGCGCTGCTCCCAGAGGCTGAGGGCGGGTGGCTTCCAGTTGGCCTGAGTGTGTGTGGGGGGGGGGGGTTAGGGCCACCTCCAGGGCCCCCCCCAGAGGGTGGGAGGCCCCTCGAGTGGCAGTGTTGTGAGCCTCCACCAGGGGGCGCCACTCGGGCCCATAAGCCGCCCCCCTCCCCCTCCGTGCTCCAGCTGTGTGCCTCCCCTGCTGCCTGGTGCCCTGCCGGTCCAGTCATGTCTCCTGACGCTCTGGGCCTCAGTTTCCTCTTCGGCCAAACAGGCAGAATCACAGTACGTACTCAAGGGCCCTCGGGAGGCTTACACTTAACGTTTAGGGAGCACCCAGCAGGCACTGAGCCGTGGGAGCGTTTGGGAAATACACCCCGGAAGGAGAGCTGGGCAGGTGGGGGTGCAGACGGGGCCCCGGCCTCTCATGGACCAGGTTTCCCAGCCCTCTGGGCCCAGGACAGGGGCTCTGAGGGCTGTCTCTGGCCTTGGCCCCGGATCATGGTTGGATGGGGACCCGGGGCATTCACCGGGTGCCTGCTCTCCACGGATCACCCCAATTCTCCTGTCTCTCCGGCCCTGGATGATACACCCCACAAGGGAACACAGCAAGTAGGGCACCGACTCCCCCCTCATTCAACGCGCGGAGTAAGCCAAAGCACAGAGAGGGGCAGGGCCTGCCCGAGGATGCACAGCCGGCTGGGGTCCCGAGGCCACCAGACCCGGAAGTGCTCACTCCGTCGTGTCTCATTTCATCCTTGCCCAGCAGCCCACGACGCGGGGTGTGCGATCGCCCCACCGTGCGGCCGTGACCCTGAGGCCCGAGGAGGCTCACGGGCCCAGGGCTCAGAGGACGTAGAGCTGGATAAACCAGCGGCCCCGGCGAGCTCGTCACTGACGCATTCGGGACCGTTGGGCGGCTACTTCCTGACCACAGAGGCTCCTTCCTTCTGAGAAGGCGGGTCTCCTGAACCATCTGGCCCTCTTTCTGCAAAGCTGTCCTCGTGAATGGCCTCCGCGTGTGCACATGTGCACCTGTGCCCGCACAAGGGGTAACGGCTAGAGTATCGCTTTTTACACCGCCTGCTTCCCCAGAGGCGGCGGGAGACGTCGGCTGTATTTCCGTGCTTCACGTTTCCTTTGAGCTCCCCCCACCCTCTCCCCCCCCCACCCCGGGGGGCCCTGACTCAAGAGTTTTCTTCCCAAAAGAACCAACAGTGGTTGGCATTCACTGAAGGCTTCCCCGGGACGGGCCTCTTCCCTGTATTCCTTCCACGTTCAGTCCACACCGCACCCCCCACGAAGTCGGCATTTTTAACGTCCTTGCTGAACACCTCCGGGGGGCACCCTTCCTGGCATGGTCCTGGTGAATGCGCAGAACTGACCGTTCCTTTGTGTGGGGATAAGCCAGTGTGGGAGGCCGGGTCTGGACCCGTCTGGGGACCCGAGTCCCGGTGGTACCCCCCCCACCCCCCCACCTGCTGTGTCTGAGGCCCGACTCCCCCGCCGCAGCCCCCGCCACCCCCATCTGGGGCTGTGATGCGGCAGAAGCTTCTTCTAATGGGTTAAGTGACTTTGCTCCAGACACAGTCCCGTTTACATTATCGGCATGAATAAGAAATGAAAATCTGCAGGGGTGACTGTCAGCTCCTCCTGTGCGTGGCTCCCAGCAGCTCTGACAGTGAGAGGCTCTGAGGAGAAGGGGCCACTAAATGAGGGATGTCAGCTTGCTCCCAGGGCGGCCCAGCAGGTGGGGGACACCTGCAGGGAGCAAGGAGGAAGGAGGGGCCGGGAGGCAGGGAGGGGGTGTGCGGGGAGGAGCACTGGGCCGGGAGTCCGGGCCCATGGCACAGATGCTTAGCGAACAGCCGCTCTGGCCCCCCAAAAGTTTTCTTACGAAAGGGCCTTGCCCTCACAGACGGGCATGACCAGGAAATAAACGTGTGCACAAAGTGATCCATGATCCAGGCAGAGGGTGTGATAAGGTCTTTGGAAATCGTAAGGCCAGGGGAGGGCAGGAAAGGGACACGTGGAGCTGAAGTTGCAGGAGGTGACATTCCAGCCTGAAGCTGGTGAGGAAGCAGAGGGCACGGTAGGTGCAAAGGCCCTGAGGCGGGCAGTGAGGAGAGAGAGGGGTGGGTGAGGCCGTGAAGCAGCCGGGACGGGTGCTGGGAGGCCCCTCAGGGCTCGGGCCTCTTTCTGAGCGGAACGGGAAGGAGGCTTTCAGGCGCCCTGTGGACGGAGCACTGTCGCCCCGGGGTTGGACTCGGTGGGCCCTGGCAGGCAGGCTTTTGGGGGAGCAGCTGCTGGAGCCCGCTGGCTGTTCATTAACCAGGCCTGGCCGCTCTGGGCTCCAGCGGGGCAGGGCACGGCACCCTGCTCCCCCACCGGCTGCTTTATCTTGGCAACAGATTGCACAAACCCCACAGCTAATATTGAACTTGCCTGGATTTTAAAGAGCGGCTGTAAACAGCACGGCTCCCGGCCCCCGGCCCGCTGATCCCTGCCCGCGGAGGGCAGGGTGTAGCTGGCCCCAGGCCCCGCCTGGGCAAACACTGCAGAGGGCAAGGAGGGCAGAGCCAGTTCCGCGGGAACCAGAATCGAATCCTCTGACCTGCCCCCCTGAAGAGTGAAGATGTTCCTTTGGGCGGGAAGTGGCCGGAGGGACTCCTGTCTGCAGAGAGAGGCAAAGGTCCCAGACAGGCTGGGGAGCCATTTCCGGCCCTGCGTGGGCATCCTGCCCAAGCAGCAGCAGCAAAGCCAGGCCTCTGCCCTCCCACGTGCCCGCTCCCATAGGCCAGCTCTAGCCTCAAGCCCCCTGGGGACGCCCAGCCGGCCCCCACCCCTGCGCGGGGCTCCAGGCCTGGGCCCCCGTTTCTGGGCCGTGGTCACCTCCTGCTGTACCTGAGGACCCCCGGGGGGAACTTCAGGGCCCAGCCTACGGGGCTCCCGTCCCGTCAGTCCAGGGGGCCTGGCCTCGCACACGCTCACGGGGCACTGCTGCGTCCTGGACAGTGAATCCCGACGGGCCAGGGGTTGAGAGGACTTGTGGGCAAAGGAGAGAGTGAATCAGGGCAGGGGGGCTGGGCGCCGGGAGGGGCGGGGCGGCCCCCGTGCTCCGCCAAGCCACCGCGGCTGTGGGAGAGTGGGCACCCGTCTGTCTGTCCGCTCGCCATCCCCACCCCTGCTGCTGCTGCATGCAGAGCTCTCCCCAGGTGCCTGCCCCCAGGTCATCGCGTGTCTCGAGGGGGCCCCTCTGAGCCGCTGGCCGGTGTCCGTCCCGGCATCTGCTGCCCACAGAGGGGGGCTGAGCTGAGGACACCTCCAGAGGTGGCGTTTCCTGCCCTGATCGCTGTCCAGGCCGAGCCCCTAGTGAGACCCGAGCCCCCACTCCCCAGGGCTCTGCAGGCCACACACCAGCCTGCTGTTTGGAGCTGTTGTCTACTCACACGGAGAATGTTCTGGAGTCTCTTGAAGGAGACCGAAAGGCACCTCTTGTGTCCCCAGCAACAACGACCCCGTGCGTCCCTTCACTCATTCATTTGTTCGCTTGCTCAGTCGGTCCCTCGGGACCGTCTTCGGCTTCCCTGTGTGTTCTCAGCACCGGGGCAGGAAGTGGGCCTCAGCCCCCCCCCCCCCCCCCCCCCCGCCCCTCGCAGAGGCCGGGGCCACATGTCCCTGTCGGAAGTCGAGGCTTGAGATGCAGTGTCAGGGCTGATGTTCGAGGCACTTCCCCTGTTCTACCCGTGGCCCGCCTTCCGTTAGGGGACCGGGGGTTTCCTGGAGAGAGGCCGGGCCTTCTGGAAGCGGCTGGCCTGGGCCTGGGCCTGGGCCATGGGACCCGACTGTGTCGACATTGTAAGCGCTGGCCCAGCCGGACTCGTTGGTACAAGCCACGCGTTGACCCTCCGGCCGGTGGGATCCGCCCGCGTCACGCGGCCTGGTCCTCTGGCCTCCGGGGTTGGGGGCGCCCACCCACCCGCCAGCCGCCGTCCCTCTCCCTTCCCTCCCAGCCCTCCAGGATCTTGCTTAAATACTTTAAAACAATCTAAAAGTAATTATCACGAACAGGCTGCTTGGGAACACCTGCTCCATCCGTCCCTCGGAATCACTAATGTGCCCGCGCTGAGCGCTGACAGGCATCGGGCTCCCCGCGCGTCCCGAGTCGCCAGATGCTCCCGCGCCACGGCGCCCCCCTCGCCCCCCGCCACGTGGCACAGCGAGGGCCGCCCAGGCCCGTGTTCCTAGCACAGCTGTCACAGCGATCAGTAGGAAAATCATCACCCCACGAAGTCATACATATGGAACATCATATTTGCAGAATATTTATTTTAACATGTGTCAGGGCCTCCTCGGGTTGCAGGCAGACGCTGTCCCGCACGTACGGGCAGCTGCGGCTTCGCTTTCATCCCAGAAGGCAGCGGGGCGGGCAGAGGGCCAGGCGGGCGGCGGAGGCAGGGGGGCGGGGCTGTGCACCCAGGGCTCCGGTCGGCCCTCCCTCGGTGCTCGGGCGCGGGGGGCTTGGCGGTGCCCCGTGTCCCTGCCTGCCCCTGTGCGGTCACAGCTGTCGCGCAGCTGCCCGTGCCGTGCCGTGCCGTCTCAGCCAGGGGCCCGAGGATGGGAACCGCGTGAGGTATTTCAACAGGAAGAAGCTAACACAGGCCGCGGGTGGCCAGGGGACTGACACAGGCCAGGGGACTGACCGAAAAAGCAAAGGGAGGACACACAGGTCCACCCCCGGGGCCGGGTTGCTGGAAGCCAGGAGCTTGGCACAGGAGGCACCCATGGAGCTGGGAGCCAGACCCCAGAGGAAGGGTGTTGCCGGGCTGGGGGGCCGCACCCCTGCACACCCAGGGGACACCAGCACCCGGCCCACCCTCCAAGGCCGGCCAGGCCAGCCTGCCTTCCCACCTTCCTAAAGTCACAGCAGCCCCCATTTATCAGGCTGTGCTGGACAGTCTTAACTCCCTGGCCTCCTGATGCTAGGACAGAACAGTTTTGTTCCTGAATCACGGGTGGAGAGTTCGAGGCTGAGACGCAAGTGACTCACCTTGGCCAAGAATCCTTGGCCAAGGATTCTTGCAGATTCCGCAGTAGGAATCAGAACTTCCTCCACTGCTCCCTCCTCGGGCTCAATATAGATAGTATCCTATAGATACAGAGGGTTTTTTTTTTTTTTTTATGTTTATTTTTGTTTGAGAAAGAGAGAGAGTACAAGTGGGGGAGGGGCAGAGAGAGAGAGGAGGACAGAGGATCCAAAGCAGGCTCTGTGCTGACAGCAGAGAGCCCGATGTGGGGCTTGAACTCACAGACCGCGAGACCATGACCTGAGCCGAAGTCGGACGCTCAACCGACTGAGCCACCCAGGCGCCCCTATACTTTCTTATAAATAGGGAGACTGAGGCACGGAGAGATGAGGTCCCCTGCCCACAGCTGCTCAGCTACTCAGTTGGCAGGCTCCAGAAGCTATATTTTCAGTCAACGCTCTCTCAGAATTTGTGGGAAAAGGATGGATAGAAGATGGATGGATGGATGGATGGATGGATGGATGGATGATGGAAGAATGGATGGATGATGGATGGATGGATGATGGATGATGGAAGGATGGGTAGATAATGGATGGATGGATGGATGGGTACATGGATGATGGGTGATGGATGGATGGATGAATGGGTGGATGATGGAAGAATGGATGGATGGTGGAAGGATGGATAGGTGGATAGGTGGATGGATGATGGATGGATGGATGATGGATGATGGAAGGATGGATGGATGATGGATGGATAGATGGATAATGGAAGGATAGATGGATGGATGATGGAAGGATGGATGGATGGATGGACAGATTGATGGATAGGTGGATGGATGGATAGATGGATGGATGGATGATGGAAGGATGGACGGATGGATGATGGAAGGATGGACGGATGGATGGATGGAAGGAAGGATGGATGGATGGACAGATAGATGGATGGTTGGATGGATGGATGGATGGATGATGGATGGATGGATGATGGAAGGATGGATGGATGGATGGAAGGAAGGATGGGTGGATGGACAGATGGATGGTTGGATGGATGGATGGATGGATACATGGATGATGGGTGATGGATGGATGGATGGATGATGGAAGAATGTATGGATGATGGATGGATGGATAGGTGGATAGGTGGATGGATGGATGGAAGGAAGGATGGATGGATGGACAGATTAATGGATAGTTGGATGGATGGATGGATGGAAGGAAGGATGGATGGATGGACAGATTGATGGATAGTTGGATGGATGGATGGATGGATGATGGATAGATGGATAATGGAAGGATAGATGGATGGATGATGGAAGGATGGACGGATGGATGGATGGAAGGAAGGATGGGTGGATGGATGGATACATGGATGATGAATGATGGATGAATGGATGGGTGGAAGGAAGGATATATCAATGGATGGACAGATAGATGGGTGGTTGGATGGATGGATGATAGATGATGGTGGCTCTAAGATCCTCATGTTTTAGTGAGAAGGGCTTGAAGAGGAGGCTGGAGAGGGCAAGGCAGGACACAGGCATGTCCCACACATCTTGCTTTGAATCCTGACTGGAGCCCTGGTCTGCTCACCTGGGAAATGGAACCATGAGCTCGTCTACCCCATGGGAGCCAGGACCTCCCAGGAGGAATGGGCTCGCCACGTGTCGGTTCTGTGCCCACCATGGCACACCCACGGCTCTAAGCACACGCCGACACACAAAACAGACTTGAATACACACACACACACACACACACACACACACACACACACCACACACCCAACATGCTGCATAACTCCCGAGAACACGTGAGGGAGCAGCAGACATCTGTGGGCACCCGTGTTCCTGCAACATACACCTGCGAGCGAAGGGAACACGCAGAGCCACACGCAGGGAGACATAGCCCCGGACACGTACACCTTCCCACGACGCGCGACTCCTGCCCGGAACATGCGTCTGTCTGGGGCACCCTCAGAGAATGGCCCGTCGTGCCAGATGCCCGTGACCGTGTTGTGATGGGTGTGTGCCCCACACACGTGCCAGTACCTGACCCTCGGAGCATAGAGAAGGCCCAGGCTGCTGCCCAGAAGCCATCTCTCCTGGATGCCTTGTGCCCGGGGAGCCAGAGACTCTGTATTTACCCCAGGGGCTCTGGTAGCCGTGGGCGGACGGGGCGCAGCTTGTCCTTACATGTGGCAAGTGTGAATGTGCTAATGAGGCACAACACGTCCCCCCTGCTTCCTCAGCAGCTTCCCATGGCTCACGTGCCACTGGGGCAAAGCCAGAGTCCTTACTCTGGCCGCCAGGCCTAGTGTGATCTGTCCCACAACCCTCAACCCCACTGCTTCCCTGTCCTCATTCCCTCCCGCACTCTGCCTTACTTGCTGGCCTCCTTCCTGGTCCTCAGACATGCCCCAGGGCCTTTGCACTCACTGCTTCTGCTGCCTCGAACCCTCTTCCCGCTCACACGCATCTGCATGATCCCCGGCCTCCCTTCCTTTTTATAAGCGCAGCCTTGGTGAGACCTCCCTCCCTCCCTCCCTCCCTCGGGCTCTCTGTTTACCTTACCAGCTCTGTTTTTCTCCAGAGCTCTGCATCATAGCTGACACATGCACGGATGTGCGTGTTTACTTATTCCGCCTCCCCGCTGGACTTGTTCCGCCCGGGGCGTTATTCCCAGGGCCGTGCACGGGGCCGTGAACCGGGCAGGTGCACAGTAGGGGCTGTGCAGTGAGCGACTGTTGGCGGGTCTCATTCATTCTTCTGTCCCCTCCATGACCACATCAGGGGCTTAGCCTGAGCCCTGCTCTGGGCCAGCTGTGCAGCAGGATCGTAACAGTGTCTAGCACTTTCCAAGCCCTCTCAGAGGACCCGGTGCTGGGCCGAGAGCTTTCAGTGTTCACTCCCTGAATCTCCACAACCTTGTGGAGCACGAAGCCCGTTTCGCAGATGGGAAAACAAGCACAGACATACGCCGAGGGATACCGTCTAGCCCCTCGCGGTCATTTGGAGCGGCGAGGCCACGCAGATAGCGAGACGAGCCATCCTTGTCCCGACTCGGGGAGTGCCGCCTGTGTGGTCGTGATCCCAGTGCGGAGGAGGGGAGAGGCCCACACAGAGAGGTCAGGCAACCTGCCCGAGATCACCCAGCCTTGGGAGGACCCGCTCAGTAGATTCCCGGAGGGAGCCCGACGGGAGGAGGGCCGAGGGAGCCCCGCCTGGTGATTCGGAGACTGAGTCCTACCACAGTACGTCCTCGGCACCTGCAAAAGCAGGCCAGGGAGGAGGTGGGTGAGCGCAGCTGGTGAGCTGAGCCCACACAGTGGCTGTCAGCCCGGGCTCCCAGCCGCGGTCACCTGGGGAGCTTGACAAAATACAGGCACCCGCCTGCCAGCCCCGGAGATTCTGGCGTGACTGGCTGGGGACGTGGTGTGGGCGCGGAGATGTGGCACGTGGCATTCACCTTACGTGTACAGCTGGAGGGACTTGTACGCACGAATACGCCTGCGTGACCTCCGCCCAGGTCACCGTCCAGAACGGTGATTCTCCGACTTGAGCGGGTGTCAGAGTCCCCCCCGGGGGCTCTCCCTCGGGCACAGCTTGCTGGCCCCAGCCCCGGAGTCTCAGGTTCAGCAGGTCTGGGACGGCGCCCGCGGACCTGCATTTCCAGCAAGTTCCTAGGTAACGCTGCCCCTGCTCGGAGATGCCACTTTGAGGACCACTGACTGACACAGGGCATTCCCAAGAGGGCCCCGGGCGTGAGAATGTTTAAGGGCCCCCAAAGAGATTCTCCTGTGCAGCTAAGGTTGAAACCTCTGCCTCAAGGGGCAGATTTCTTTTTTTTTTTTTTTTTTAATGTTTATTTATTTTTGAGAGGGAGAGAGAGAGGGAGACCCAGAATCCGAAGCGGGCTCCAGGCTCCGAGCTGTCAGCACAGAGCCCGACGCGGGGGCTCGAACCCACGAACCGCGAGATCGTGACCTGAGCCGAAGTCGGCCGCCCAACTGACTGAGCCACCCAGGCGCCCCTCAGGGGGCAGATTTCTTATGTCCAGCGTTCAAACCCTGTGAGCTCGGCTCCTGGAGCCCGTCCAGGGTGGTCATGTGCAAAGCCTCTCCTGTCTAGCCCGACAGGCGGAGTGGCCAAAGGAAGAATGTCCAGGAGCCAGAGGAAGAGGGAAGCCACCTGGGGTGGACTGTGGCCCAGACCACGGTGGGGGCGGGGGCGGGGGGGGGGGGTGGAAGCTTGCTCAGCCACAGCTGATTGCTGTTGCAAGATGGCGTGTGGCAAAATCTTTTTATTTTTTCAAGAGAAGCCAGAAGTCCAGATTTTTCTGTCAAATCTGATTTTCAAATGTTGGCAACTAATGTGAATATACAATCCTCATGTTACCACAGGGCAAAAAAACACAGAAAACCCCAACCGCAGAGCCTGCTTCTCTGATCCAAGCACCTGCCGGTCCCCCTCCCCCCTCCCCCTCCCCCCATCTTGATCCTTTGGGGCATCAGAGCTGGAAATTGGCCCCCGGAGGGGATGGGTGTGGTGTCTTCCCCCTGGCTCCCCTCTGACACCTGGCCTTGACTCTGAACCCGCCTCCCCAGAGCTCCCCATAGCGGCCTCGCCTTCCCCCCACCCCCTGAGCCCAGGGCAGGAGCGGGCTGCCTGGCACCCCCCAAGCGCCCAGAACCCAGAGGGCGTCGGGCCCCCTGGTCCCCCAGCCACCCACGCACCCTCTCCTGACAGCTTTATCAAGCCTCCAGCCTTTCCAGCCCCATTGTTCCTGACATCTGTTTCGGTAGGTGATTAATTGCAATTAGCGAACGGTTTGAAAGCCGGGAAGAATGCTCAGCAGAAAGCCCATCAAGATTAATGAGTGGCTGCGTTGTCAGGAGGGGGCATTGTAGACGCACCGCCTCAGCGGGACCTGGTGGAGTCGCTGTCCTCCGCCGGGCAGGTGCCGGGAAGCGACGTGGAGGCGACGCCCCCGCGCTCCACGCCCCCGCGCTCCACGCCCCCGCGCTCCACGCCCCCTACCTGCCCCCACAGCCCTCCTCCCCGATAAACGACCACTAGATGATTTCTCATCAAAATGCATGAATTACCCCCTAATAGGCTATTAATAAAGCCCTTAGAGTGTCATAAGATTAGGTTCTGAGCATGCAGAATGGATTGCAGTGCTTCCAGAACATTCTGCCATTGGCTGGCGCGGGAGCGCGCCCAGAGAGGGGAGGGGGGGGGGGGGGGGGGGGGGGGGCGGGGTCGCCTGCCCATGGCCCTGCCGCCACCCGTGACATCACCAGTGGGGCCCAGCGAAGGGAAATCTCCCTTGAGGTAGGAGCTCTCAGCTGCGCTCACCTCCCGGCGGGTAGAAACCGCTTCGGCCGGGTGTGGCCGCCGACCGCTCCCTCCGCCGTCTCACAGCCGTCCTGGCGCCCGAGCCGCGCGTCTCAGACGGTGGTTGGCACGCGAGCCCGCCCCGCGCAGGCCTTGCCCTCGTGCCCGTGTGCTGGGGCGCGTGCACACGCGTGTCGTCGCGTACCTCGCTTACAGTGGCGGGCGCCGGGCCACCTTTGCGGTTACACCTTCTGTGCACGGCCACGGCCCCCAGATCCCTTCTCTGCCCGTTTCTAAGGATCGTAGTTGTTCCTCGAGGGACACGTATGTGTTGGGTGTTTTACAGGCATTGAGTGCAACGCTGTAGACGGGGAAACTGAGGCTGGGACCGTTTAAGCAGCACGCCCCAGACACAGAGCGACAGAGTCGGGGCTGTCTCACTGGAGATTGAGCCTGGAAGTCTGGAGTCGTCACCCTGTGCGTGGAAGGGCCTCCTGTTTTTGTTTCTTTCCAGTAGGCTCCGTGCCCAACACAGGGCTTGAACTCTTGACCCTGAGATTGAGAGTCACGGGCTCTACCAACTGAGCCAGCCAGGCGCCCCCGAAGGTCCTCATTGTTTACCTTGTGCTTTTTCAGGTGGTGATAAATCTCCTTCTCCCAGAGACTCTTCTGGGGACGTTGGAGGGGGCCTGGAGATTCTGGGGGATTCAGAGCTCAGACTCCGGTATCGACCCAGGCAGATGCTGTTACTGACCATGAACTGCAAGTAATCGGGCCTGTGTGGGTTAAATACACCCCCGGCCTCGACTATAGGTGCCATTTGCTTTTCACTTAGTCTCCCAAAACCTGAATGAGGCAGCCCTTACGCCCTTTTTACAGACAAGGAAACTGAGACTGTGGGAGGCTAAGTCACCTGGGGCAGGTCACCAGACATAAAAGCAGGACTGTGATTTGATTAAGCTCAGGTCTGTCTGATCTCAACCCCTGGGTTCCTTGGGTGGATGTTGGATGGACGGACGGATGGATGGACGATGTTGGACGGATGGTGAGTGGATGTTGGCTGGTGACTAAATGGAAGAAAAAGAAAACACTGGCTCGATGAGGGAAGGAAGAGCCATTCTTCCCATCTCCCTGGTGAGGAGAGATGAGGTGAGCACAAGTTCTGTAGGGTTGCGGCCCAAGACCTCGGTGTTCCCCAGCTGCCCCAAAGAGGCAGGGGCTGGGGCTGCAGGGCCCTGAATCTCAGGGATATGTTTTGGAAATTTATTTAGTTTCTGGTGGCTCCCCACCCCCCCCCCACCCCCCAGCCTCTGTGGCCTTACCTGGATTAGGGTTAGCCCAGGGTTAGTGGGGGTGGGGGGGGTGCTGTTTGAAAGCTCAAGCCCTTTCTACCCTCTAACCCCACCCCTCCTCTGCGCTTCAGCAAGCATCCCTTGAAGGTATCAGCAACTCAGTTCTGCAGGGGTTTTTCTTATCCTGATTTTACTGATAGGGAAACCACACCGGGAGCTCAAGACACTGGCCTCAGGACACACAGCTGATAACTGGCTCAACCAGATGCCTGCCCGGAGTTCTGGCTGGGGCATCAGCTCAGTCATTAACACTCTAGTGCGATTTTGTCAGCCTGAGCCTATCCCTGGAGTATTTACAGCTCCAGCTTGCTGTTGAGGGGAGGCATGAAAGCCGCTGGCGTGGGGGTGAGCCTGGGGCGGGGGTGGTTCACCTTCCCGGTTTCTGGGCAATCCCTTGTCTGGGCCCAGCCGCTGGGCCTCACTCACAGGTCCCGGGAGAGAGTCCCTCTCCTCTTGAACCGGGGCGAGAGCTGAAACTCTGGGTCCAGAGGGTTAAGGCGTGGACGGGGCAGCCCGGAGGGGGAAGGCTCTGACCTCCCGGGGAGTCCCCGGAGCCAGCTCCCGCCCCAGCCGGGCCAGCTGGGCGCGCGGCCCAAGCCCGGGAGGGCCCGTGGGCGCCGGCCTCGCCGCCGGAGGGGCGGGCCGGCGGCCTGGAGGGAGCCCCGCTGGCCGGGCGCCCTGGTTCCCGGGCAGGGACCCCACGCCGCGGCCTTCCCCGGGTCGGAGCCCGCCCCCCGCAGCCGTCCGCGGCGGGCGATCGGGGCCGGAGGGGCCATTGTGGGGGGGGGGGGGGAGCTGGAGCGGACCCCGAGCCCATCAATAAGGGACATCTGCTTTAAGAGGTGGGGACAGGGAGGGGGAAGGTTACTGCCGGGGTCGAGCAGCCCCCGGCAGCGCCCCGCACCTCCCGGCGACTTTTGGCCTCGGAGCAGATGGCGGGGGCGGGGGGTGCGGGCGCGGGCGCAGACGGCCGGCCTCACGTGTTACCACACCCACGAAATCCCAGGGGGGAGGGGAGCGAGGAAGCAGCCGCCTCCCCTCCCCCCTCCCGGGCCATCTGATCTTTCTCCCAGCGGACGCCTCCGCCCGCCCCTGAGGAGGCGCCTGGGGTCACAGAGGCCCCCTGCCCGCCCTCCAAACGATCCCCGCCCCCAGAGGAAGTGGGGGGAAGGGCGGGGAGAGCCCGAGGGGACCTTTTTACATGTAAATATGAGAACTGGCCTCCTGGAAAGGCTTTTTCCCTCCTCATTTTTATTTCGAGAAAGCCTGATGTTGCCAAGCCCGGGGCCTCCTGCTGGACCAGGAGGCTGCCGTCTGGTGCTAGGAAGGAGAAATGAGGAAATAATGCCATCTAGGGAGCCGGCACCCACGCCCCCCCCCCCCAGAGTGGGGAGCTATATGTTTGCACAACCGGGCGGGCTCCACCCGGGAAGGGGGCGAGAGGGGGCAGGCCCTGAGGCCTGTTAGAAATCTGAGCCTAGGAGGGGATCTGGGTTGGGCTTCCAAAGCTTCTACTCACCGCCTGCCGTCCAGGACTCCGCCTGGCCTCAGTTTCCCCACCTGTAAAGCAAATGTGCTCTTGGTACACCTTCCTTCCGGCTGTGGGGGGTCAAGGAACCGGGCGGGATGTCCCTGAGGCCGGATCCCAACCCCTAGGGCCCTAGGATGTTTGTCTAGTGACTGTGCCGTCTCTGGGCTGGGATCCTCCCCAGATGCTTTAGCTGTGTGGTGTCGGGCAAGTCGCTGAGCCTCTCTGGGCCTCCAGCTTCCCCGATCGTGACAGTACTCCCCTCACGCCGCAACAAATGATAAGTACCCTTCGTTATTTTCGTTACCGCTCAGTGTCTGCTTCCCTGAAGCTGTCCCAGGCTTGGGGAAGGGAGGTCTGTGCTCAGCATCCTGGAGGCTGCCGACCTCTGTCTGTGTCTCTGCTTGAATCGGACCCTGTGTTTGTGCCTCTGCCGCCCCCATCGGACCGAGCCCCTACTCGACACCCCCCTCTTTTCTACACTCCCTACGAGTCGTCTAACACATAGTAGGCACTTTATAAACTTTGTGGAATGAGTGAATGAATGAGTGAGTGAACGAATGAATCCACGCATCTGACCCGAGGGGCTGCGAGCCCGGCCTGAGGGACCCTCGTGTTTGAGGGCCTCCTGGGCCTTTGCTCCTCTCGTGCAAAGTAGTGAGTGTGTTCTCCAGGGTGGGAGAGCAAGGAGGAGGGGCTGCGTCCTTGCCCGGTCCTGTTGGAGCCCCCAGGCCCGCGCCGGAGCCTCCGTGGAGGGCAGCTGTCCTCCACGGAGGTGGTGGCCCTGTTCATCGAACCCTCCCGAGACCCTCAGAGGTAGGTGCAAGCGTCTGCTTTCGCGGATGGGCAAACTGAGGCCCAGAACGGCCAAATCACTTGCCCAGGCTCTCACAGCTAGAAAGGAGAGGGCAGAACAGAAACTAAACGGCTCCCGAGCTTACATGTCCAGAATGCGGCGGGCATTCTCAGGGAGCGTCTATGAAGTTGGTGACAAGACGGGGGGCCGGGCTCACAGAGCTGCGCCCAGGTCCGCGGGCGCTGAGGTCGTGTGCAGAGATGAAGGCCCAGAACCGGCCGGTGCGGGCAGCTGCTCCGGGCCACCCAGCGTGGCCTCCGGCCTGCCCTCCACGCGGGCCACCTGGACAGGTGTTGGCCTGCGCCCCTGACCCGGGCCCTCCCCGTGCAGCGGGGCCAGCCGGGGTCACCCGCAGGCCCAGGGCAACATTGCACCTCCCCGACCTCCCAGCTGGCCCCTGGAGACCCCTGGCCCGGGCTGTCAGGGGTCACTGGCAGCCAGTCTGTCTGCAGGCCCCAGGGGCTGTGCCCTCCCCAGCCCTGCTCCCTCACCCGGTCCTGGCCTGGACGGTGATTTATGTGGTGGCTGCAAAAGGCCACTTGAGGTGGGGCCCGGGGACAGGGGCCGGGACAGCCAGGAGGCGCCAGCGATGACGGTGGAGGCCTGCCCCGTGACCCCGGGTGGCTGTGGGGACAGCAGCCCCGTGCAGCCTCCCCTGGGCACCACGGGGCCTTGACTCCCGCCATCTGGCTCTCCCGGTCCCGGAGGCGGGGAGCGCCCCCCATCACTGGCTCAAATGGCCGAGCGGCAGGAGGGGGAGAGACAGATGGCAGTGGGCCTGGAGAGGTAGAGGGTAGAACGCGTTCAGAAGCACTTGCGAGGGGGAGGGTGCGCCCCCGCCCCCACCAGGCGCCAGGCTGAGGCGCTTTGGAATTCTGGGCCTGTGTCAGTGGGGGGCGGGGTTCTGATGAGCCTGGGGGTCCGGACTTGGCGGATGAAGCCTCCGCATCCCGGCAGAGACACGGGTGAGCGTCCACACGCGTGCACGGGGACGCCCACACCTCCATACACAGGCACACGGGCTCACGTTTGTAATACACACAGACACGTCGGCACAGACACGCACACTCGCCCACCCACGGACGTCTCTGCCCTCCCAAGGGTCACCAGCCCGCTGACGAGCAAGTTCCTCCCTCTGGACTTGAGAGCTAATTCTCTCCTCCTGGACCCTCGACGCCTGCTCTGGCCCACCTCTCCCTCCAGCAAAACCTTTTCCCAGAGGAACAGGCCTGTCTCCCGGTCCTGCCCCCAACCCCCCCTCCACCCCCACCGCCCCCACGGCCTCCCTTCTCCCTGTAGCCGTCAGAGGGGAGCCCACTCCACTCAGTCAAAACCACCTGGCTTACGGCAGCTTCCCGTAACAGGTGGAATAAAATCCCAACTCCTTAGGACACCTTAAATGCCTTGTGTGGTCCGGCAGCTCCAGTGCCCCCCCCCCCCCAGCTACCCCCACAAGGAGCCCCTGCTGCAACCCCACCGACGGCTTGTTCCATCCTGAACAGAAGATCTCGTTTCTGCCTCAGGGCCTTTGCACTTACTGTTGTAATAGTCTGGTGCTCCCTTTCCCCCAGAGAGTCTTTGGTTGCTGAAGTGGTGTCGCTTGATTGGTCGTTTACTGTCTGGCTCCCCCAGCTCAGCATCAGCCCCATGCAGGCAGGACTTTTGCCATATTCTCTGGGGCCTGGAAGAACCTGGCGCACGTGTGCAGTAGAAGGTTGATAAATGTTTGTTGAGCGAATGCATAAAGGGTGTTGTGATGGACTCATTGGCCAGTTCAGAGCCACTGGTGCGTTAGGAAGCAGGAGGTTGAACCTGACTGTGGAGGTAAACCGAGGCTGGCGGTGTGCAGCCAAGGATTCGTCCAGAATTTCAGGAGAGGGGTGTCTGTTCTCCCATCAGGGCTCGTCCTAAATCCAGGGCGATCGCACCTCCAGACCCATCTGCAAAGACCGTATCTCCAAATAAAGTCCCCTTCTGAGGTTCCACGTGGATGTAATTTGGGGGGGGGGGACGCTATTCAACCCTGCGTGGCCCCCATTCCCTTCTCCGCATGCTGCTGCCTGCCACATGAGGGGCCCGGGGGCGGCCACCCTGCCCGCTGAGAAGACTTGACATCTCTCTGAAGAGGGGAGGTCCAGCTTCCACCCTGGGGGCCAAGGACAGGTCTCCTGGTGTGGCCCCCAGCAGGCTCAGGTGAAAAGGGGCTCGTTATTACCTGTCCCCACTCCACCAGGGGAAAGCTGCAGGCAGAGCCTGGAACTCTCCGGTCCCCGCTGTCCTGCACAAAGACAGTCCAGTCTGCCGTGACCAGACCGTGCTGCAGATGGCCAGTGAGGGCTGTGTAGCTCTCGGCCAAGCCATGGCCTGGGGCGCGTCACACGGGTCCCAGTCCTGGCCCCAGCTGTGTGACCTGCGGTCCGTTTCTTCACCTCTCTGTGCTGCTTTCCGATCTGAAACATAAAGATGGGTGGGGGAGAGGACTATCGAAGGAGGAAGTGTGTGTACTTAGATCTGGGTCCGGCCCGAGGTAACGTTTACGTACGAGTTAGGTATTGTTACGATGGGCACAAACTGAGGCACCCTGGCAAAAAGAGAACAAAGCTACAGACCTCTGTCTGTAGGACAGACGAGGCGAGTGTTAACAGGGTAGCCGGGCCGAGGGAATTCTGCGCAGCTGCCCTCCCGGCCCCCGTTTTGTGACCACGGGAGAGGCTGGGGCGGTAGGAGCCCCAGTGCTGCGAACCAGCCCAGCGGAAAAGCGTGCAGCCGGGTGACCTTGTGGCGGTTCCCAGCCTCTCTGAGCCACAGCTTCTGCCACGGGGGTGGCTGCGCCCACCTGTGTGCCTTGTGGCACCCAGAAATAACACAGGCTTGGAGCGCCTATCTGGAAGCGGGGCAGGCCGGTTCGGGGCGGCAGGGAGGGGCGTTCTAGGCAACCGGAAGGGCCTAAGTCTCCCCAGCTGGCTGGAAAGGACTTTGGGAAGGCCGGAGCCCTGAACCCCGTAGGGGAGACCACAGACACGCCTGGAAGGATGCTCAGTGCCTTTTCCAGATGCAGCCCCTCGTCCAGTCCAGCAGCATCCTAAGGTGCGTGCTGTAGGAGGCCTGCCGAGTCTGCTTTACTTGGAGAGCAGACACCGGGCCAGCCGGGAGGACCTGGGGTGGCAGGGCGTTCTGGTCGTTGCTCTGTTTCCTGGGCCGTAGCCCCAAGGGCAAAGGTCATGGCTCACAGTGCCGGGGTGGCCCCTGGACCTCCGCAGGCTGCGGGGTGGGGGTGGGGCGAAACTTGCAGCCCCTACACACACGTACGCACACACACACACACACACACGTGTACAGAGATTGGTGCGCACAGAGGCCGATATGCACACACGCACGCAGACCCCTACGTGCGCACACGGAGACGGGTCATGTGCAGAGACGCACGGGCACGCACGCGCGCTGCAGCTGGGGCCCCGGGCTGGTGGTAAAGCTGCCTTCTCGACATAAACCTGTGGCAGCTGGAAGGACTGGAAGGCACCCGGCCTCAGGCCCGACCTCCCGTCCAGCCAGGGGGGACCTCCCACCCCTCCTTGTCGCCCCGCCTCCGCGTGGGTGTCTATACCCGCGTCCCTCCCGCGGGCTTTCTTTCCGGACCCGTCTCCAGAGGCCCCGCGGGACGTGAGCCTGCAGGGGTCTGGGGCGGCTCCTGATTCCTGGGGCTCCCCCCCCTCCCCACTCCCCGCACGCCGGGAGGCTGCACGCCTGGCCCTTGATCTTCCCTGGCTTTATCTTCCCGCCTGCATCGCCGTGGGCGCCCCACGGGGCCCCTTGCTCTGAGCCGCCTGGGCCGCGAGTTCGCACCGGGCCCTCCGCTCCCCCGCGGGGCTCCTGCCGCTTTCTCTCCGCTCCCGGGAGCACCTGCCTCCTCGGGTCATTGGGGGCTCCCTCCGCACCGGGTGTGGTGGGCGCGGCTGTGAGCACCGTGGAGGGGGGAGCCGCTGCGCGGGCCGTGGGCCACCAGCTCCGCGGGCGCGGGGGCGGGCGCGGGGGCAGCGCGTGAGCGCTGAGCGGGAGAGGGACACGGGACCCCGCGTGCCCGGGGGGCCCCCGCTCGCGGCCCTGCACAGGTGCAGGCCCAGATTCTGTTGAGCTAAGCTTTGCGTGGCGGGCGGCTGGCAGCGAGCTGCTGAGCCTTCCAAAGGTAGCAGCCATCTGCACTGTGATAAAAAGCCCCGAGGATGATAAATAGACAAGTCGCACTTTTATTGGATTGCAGTTCGGGACCAGCCACTTTGGGTTTGGCACTGTGTTAACGACAGATTTCTGCTTCCCTTGCAAGGCCTGGCCTCGCGGGGAGAGCGCCAGCAGCAGCGGCCTCCTCCTGGCGGGAGGGAGAGCTCCCCCTACCCCCTGGCCCTGGGCGGCTGGCCTGCCCCCCCCCCCCCCCCCCCCCCCCCCCCCCCCCCGCTCCTCCCGTCCCCCTCCCCGCCCCTGTGGGTTTCTGCCGGGGGGCCCACCTCACGGCCCCTGGGGTCAGGCCGAGCGAGGGGTTCACATCCCAGCCCTGACGCCTGCCGGCTGTGTGTCCTCGGCAGACCAGCTAACCTCTCTGTGCCCCATCTGTGAAATGGGCAAATACCGGCATGCACCAAACTGGCTTGGGAGGCTCTGTGAGTAATGGCTGTGTGCGTAGCATTTGGAAGAGCGCCTGGAGTACATACGGTGAGCGTTATGTAAATATTAGCTGCGGGTATCCGTGCCACCAGCATATCATTATCGTTGGGGTTCTTGCTTCCAGAGAGCCTGGCCCGGCCCTGGCATCGCACCGCGGGGGGCCGGGTGGGGTCAGGTCAGGGAAGGGGGGGCTCATTCCCGGGAGGACCCCGGCTCTCCCAGGACGCCGCGAGGCCCCCCACCCCCACCCCCGTGCATCCGTGCACTCGTTGAGTAAAGGCTCTGGGAGGCAGTTGAGGTGCTCTGTGCCTCGGTTTCTCCAGGGGTCGAGAGAGGACAGTATCAGACGTTCCCGCACAGTGTCGGTGACGGGCGTCAGTGGGATGGTCCGCGGTAACCTCCGGGGCCGGCGCCTGGCGCCCAGTAGGTACGTGTCAACGGCGGCTCCCGGCGTGGGCGGGGTTTGGGACACCGGGGTGCCGGGGCGTCGGGGCAGGAATGAGAAGGGCACAAGGGCTGGCTCAGGGCAGGGCGCCTCCACAGACGGCCACCAGTGGGTTTTCAGCACATGGGGGGGCCAGGGCCTGCCGCGTGCCCGGCCCTGGGGGCCGAAAGCTCAACCTGGGAGATGCGTGGACGGGACAGACAGAAGGTGGGATGGGGAGGTGGGGCACGTCAGCTCGAGTCTCGGCCCCGGGTTGCCTTGTCTGTGTCCCCGGGGGCCCTCCCGGGCCCGTCCTGCGGCTCTGCCTCCCGGCTTCTGCTGTCCGCGCCTTACCTACTTTTCTCTCCACCTTCCCCCCACCCTCAGCCCCTCCCGGAGCCCAGAGCCCCGCTCCTCGGTGCCCCCGACGACGTCAGGTGCTCTGTGTGCGTGCCGCATGCCCCACCGGGCTTCTGTTTTCGGCCAGGACGCGAGCCGGCACTCTGGGTTCTGACCCTGAGTGCGCCCCCAAGGCCCTGGACCCTCTCGGTGTCCAGGAAGCCAGGCCAGGCTTACCGGGCCTGCTCTCCGCCCAGACTTTAGTGGAGGACACGGGTGGCAACGTGCAGTCCGCCTCCACTCCCTTCGTGGCCCGGGGTCCCCTGCATGCGTCTTCCCCCCAAGAGGATTCTCCCTTCGGCCATCAGCAGCCGGGGCATTCCAGCCTGCGGTGAGAGATGCCTCCAGAAGGGGGCCCGGCCCGCCTGAGTGAGTGGTGGCCAACAGCTTGGGCTCCCGAGTTCAGATCCCGGCCTCACCCCTTGACCTTGGGGAGGCAACCTGTAGAGACCTTGGCTTTCCAATCTGGAAAGTGGGGCTGCTCCACGAACCGGCCACACGGGACGTGGGGGTGCTCGGGACATGCCAGGCGTTTCCCCCCCTCCGCGGGGCAGACACCTGCCTCGGCCTGTCTCCCCATTTCAACTTCACCGTGACCCCGTGGGTTGGCCATCTTCCTGCTTCCCAGATGGGGCAAGTGAAGCTTTGCAGGGCTTAGAGCTTCTTCAGCATCTTCTGGTTAGCAAGCCGCAGGGAAGGAACCGAAACGCCATTTCCCCCGCCCCAGGCCGCGATGAGCGTGGAAATGCTCCCGAGACGCAGCAGCCAGGATTTTAGGTGTGAGGCCCGCCCACGGGGTGCCTTCCCAGGCACAGCTTTGAGACGGCGTGTACCCAGCCAGGACTCAGCCTGGTCAGCAAATTTCCAGAGAGAGGCCTCACCTGCTGTCACATACGCCCTCACGGCCAGGCTGCCGTGCTCTCTCCTGGTGGGGCCGACGCAGGGAGCAGCGGTCGGAACCAGGGGCCTGCTCCGTCTCCGCCCTGGGGACCTGAGTGCAAGCCTTCGCGGCTGGCAAGCGAGGGCAGGGCGGCCTGGCGGCTAGCGACGACGACTCCGCAGCCCGGCTCTCCTTCTGGAGCCGGCTCTGGGCCCCGTCCCTCGTCCCTGGCCCGTCGCCCTCTTTAGAAAAGCACGTACAGACCTCAAAAGCCAGATAAGAGCCATTCGGGTCCGAGCGTCTCCACCCCACTGTGCATTCGGACTGCCCGGGGAGCTCTGGAAGCGCGGCTGGGCCCAACCTCAGGGATCCCGCAGCGAGCTTCTGGGTCTTTCCGTAAGGTCCACAGATGACTCCAGAGCGCAGGGTGGAGAACCCCTGACCTTCAGGAGCCTGTGTTCTGTATTTATTTTTGTGTGTATGTGTGTGTGTACGTTTATTTATTTTTGAGAGACAGAGAGCAGGGAAGGGGCAGAGAGAGAGAGGGACACAGAATCCGAAGCAGGCTCCAGGCTCTGAGCCGTCAGCCCAGAGCCCGACACGGGGCTCGAACCCACGCACCGTGAGATCATGACCCGAGCCGAAGTTGGCGCTCAACGGTCTGAGCACCCCCCCAGGCGCGCCAGGAGCCTGGGCTCTTTAAATAACTGTCGCGTTTTTTTGAAAGGTGGCATTTCAGAAGCACGGAGAGGCCGACCGCAAGGGAGGAAGGGAGGGAGCATTCATTGAGCGCCTGCCGTGTACCCGGAGGTACTCCAGGTGCCCGACACATGCCCGCGTTCACCCCGGTGGACGTGAGACCCGGAAGAAGGAGGGGGGGGCAGATGTACCCCTTGGCTTCTGGTGCCTTCCGAAACGAGCCCCCCCCACCGACCTGTGGCCGTTTCTTCCCCCTGGCTCCCGCTCACTGGTCTGGTGCCTCCTCCTCCCTCCGTCCGCTGAGTTCATCAGACTGGCAGGGGGGGTGAGGGGGGGAAGTGGGGAGGCCGCGGGCCGCCCCCCACCCCCTGCCCCTGCAGCCCCGGGCAGGAAACCACCAACGTGCTTGCGGGAGAGGCAGGCACAGCTGTCGCTAACAGGTGAGCCCTTCCCGAGCCGCGCTTCTCCCAGGGCCTCCTGGAGACATCCGTAATGACGTGCAGCTGTGAACTCCGGTTTTGGGTCAGAAAGGCAATTTCTCATCTCTCCCCGCAGCAACGGCATCGAAAATCCGGGAGCTGTGTGCCTCCTCCCCCCGCGCCCGGCGCCGCCCCCCCCCCCCCCCCCCGGCCCTCGCCCACCGAAGCGGGGGGCTCAGGAGGCGGGCGTCAATAATGACGCTGTCAGAGGCAGGTGGCCCGGGTGCGGAGGGAGCGGGCTCGCGGGGCCGGCGAGGCGGGGGTAGAGGAGCAGCTGGCCGGGGTGCTCTGGGAGGCGGGGAGGCCGCTTTTCCTCTCGCTTTAATTGGTCTTTGTGACTCTAACGGCAGGCCCGATTCACCTAGTGGCAGCGTGTGGGCTCGGGGCTCCCGCCGCGCACCGCATCTGAGGCATTCACGAGGCGCCAGGCAGCTGTTCTGGCCTAACCGACGTTTCTGGATGGTGCTGGGCCTGGAAGGGCCTGGAAAAACAAAGCCGGGGGTGTCTGGGGGAAAGGCAGGGCCCTCGCGGGGACGGGGGGCCTGTGGCCGGGGCGACGCAGCCCCGGGGAGCCCCGGCTTCCGGATCGGGGCCTGTCACGCCGCCTCGGGCACAGGGTCACCCGAGGAGCCGGGTTCCGTCAGGCCCAGAGGGGCCCAGGAGCGCTCGCCAAGTACAGTCGATGGAAATAGGAGCTCCCCACTCCTCGGGGAGCAGAGCTGATAGAGCTCCGGGGCCTCGTTTTCCGGCCAGCTAACCATCCCCTCGGTGAGCACAGGGCTCCCCAGAGGAGGCAGCCCGACCGTCGCGGTGCTTGCGGACGGGAGCTCTGGGCCAGCACACCTGGCTTCGCATCGCTGTGTGACCTTAGAGAGGTGGCTTGACTTCTCTGTTCCCGCTCCCCGTGAAACGGAGAGCTTGGACGAGAAGAGTCACTTCGTGCATCTGAGGACGACGACGTTCCGTCGTGTTCCTTGGCAGCCTGTCCCCTGTCCCCTGCCCCCGGTCCCTGCCAGCACAGATCTGTTTTCTGTCCCTCTGGCCTTGCCTTTAAGATGTCACGTGGTCGGAAGCGTTCCGTGCAAAGACCTTCACGTCTGGTGGCCTTGGCTTAGCCGTCGAGATCTGCCCGGCGGGCGTGAGAGCATCGGGGTTGCCGAGGGGCATTTGGTGGCGCGGATGCACCACGAGGGGTCTGTCCGTTAGCCCAGCGGTGGACATTAGGGTGTTTGCTTTGGGCCTGTCTTAGTCCCTCGGGCTGCTGTAACGAAACACCAGGCACCGGGCAGGCTCAGCAGCCTTAGCGGCAGATGCCGACAGAGCCGGGAGGCGGGGATCAGACTCTGCGCTGGGTGAGGGTCTACTTCTGCTCACAGACGGTGTCACCTGTGGCTTGCGTCCTCTTGTGTCTCTCCCTCTGTTTCTGAGGACCCCGATCCTATCAGGGAGCCCCACCCCCGTGACCTCCTCGAAACTACTCACCTCCCAAAGGCCCCACCTCCGAATACCATTGCGCTGGGACTCGGGGTTCAACAGATGCCTAATGGTGGGGCCGGGGGGGGGGGGTGGGGGGCGGGAGGTCACGAACGTTCAGTCGACAACAGCAACTCACAAGGATCCCGTGCGGTCTGTGGCATCGCTGTCCCCCCTGGTGACACGGAAGCCCAGGGTCATGCCGCCAGCCTCCTCCCTGTTTCTGGTCCCCAGAGAGCCCGAGGCCCGTGTGCCCTAAGCAGGAGGGGCCCGCGCCCCGTTGTCTCCCAGCGCTGGGTCCGACCTTGGCTGAAGATGCCTCTTTGTCCCTGCCGGAGACTCGCGGCCAGCGCACATAATTGGATTTTAATAAAACGGACGGGAGTGTGGAAGCAGTTCGCCACCCTGGCCTGAGCTGAGGCCCCGCAATTAAACTGATTATGTCTTGGGAGTCAAGCTGTCTGACTCTGCATCCCTAATTTGGCGCTGCCCGGGGCCCTGCCAGCACGCTTGTTTATTTATTTACCCAACTTTCACGAGCCGGGACATGCCGACGGGGCCGGGGTAATTAACCGGGGTGGTGAGCCGGGCCGGGCCCTGTGTGTTCCCACTCCGGCCACCCACCTCTCCCCTGCCTCCAGAGCCCCTGGCCCGGAGGCTTGGGGGAATCACCACAATACTCCAACGACACTGAGGCCGGGCCCCCTCCCTCCCCCAGGGCTCTGATGCGGTCGATTTGGGACTGTGGCCCGGCCCCTGGGATTGTCAGATCTCCCCCAGGTGAGCGCCACTGGCAGCCCCTGGCCTGTCGGACACGGATGCTTCTAGAATCCCAGAGTGGGTGCTGCCTCCTTCCCTGGACTCACCCGGCTCCCGTGGGCACAGGCTGTTCCCACGCGAAAGCCTGTGGTTGTCTCCTCCTTACGGCTCACGGAATCCTGGAGAAGGATCCGCGCACAGGGACCCTCAGGGTAGACGTTGCCAGAGAAAAACATCTGGTGGGTGGGACTCTGGGTCTTTTCCGGGCAGCGTGTTGGCGTTTTCTCTCCCCGTGTAGTTTGTTAACAAACATTTATTGAGCACCTCCTTTCTGCCAGATGACCCCTCGCTGCGGGGGGGGTGTGGGGGGGTGGAGACCTCTGCATTGGTGGGGGGCGGGGGGGGGCTGCTCCCTGCCTCCACCCCTACCCTGCCACACTGTGGGCACCACGAGTTGTAGCTGGAGACCTTGCCCACCCTGGGAGTGCGTTTGGCAGTATTTGCCCCCTTGCCTCTGTGTCTCAGGCTCCGTGCCCCCCAAGAGGTGCCCCAACATTGCTGGCTTTGTCCCGGGCAGCCCGGCGTGGGCACAGACCTCCTCTATTAAAGGGGGGTGCTGGGCTGCCAACCACAGAGCACACTCTCAGTTCCCACCGTGGGTGAAGGTTCCAGATTTTGGCATCGGCACGGCTGGGCTGATGAGGTGGTGAAGGGAGCCATTATGGGGAGCTCTGCAGTGCGACTGCCCCAGGCAAGGGGACCCTGAGCAGCGGGCAGAGCCCTCTGCCCCTCTTCCCTTCCCACAGCGCCTCCTCCCAGGGCTGTGCAGAATGTTCTGGGAGCGGACACAGGGTGAGGGCTCGGCTCTGGGTGCAGGCTGCGTCAGGGGCTTGATGAGCATGATTAATTGGGAGAGGGGAGGCTGCAGGGAGACCCGGCACCAGCCACGCAGGGGTGGGGGCTGGGGAGCCGCTCGGTGAGCGCTGGGCCCCCTTAATTAGGGGGAGTCGGGGGGGGGGGCAGGCCCCATCAGGTGGTGACCCAAGGGGCCCGGGAAGGGAAGGGGTGGCCCTCGCCTTTCCTGTGAGTGACCCCGCCCCATGCCCTCCCCACCCCCCCGCCTCCCTTTGCAGGAGGAGGTCACAGGCCACCCTAGTCTAGGAAGACTGCCCCCCAGACGCACACGGGACTGGGGAAACCCATAGGGCCAGCCCCACCTGCCTGGTGCCCCTCTCCAAAGCCCTCTTGCCCCTCAGAAACCCTCACGGTGTCCCCAGGCCCCTAGCCTGAAGCCTGGAAGCCCTTGCGGGCAGCTGGCAGCTGAGTCCCGCCACCTGCCCCCGTCCGGGGCTGAAACGCTCTTCCTTCCCAGGGGCCCCCGAGAGTCAGGCCCTGCCCCGTGCACGTCACAAACACCTATGAGCTTCATCCTCCCCGGAACCGTGGCAGAAGGTGCTTGTGGTGGTCCCATTTTCCAGATCAGGAAGCGGACCCCGAGAGACTGGGGACACACTCTTGCCAGGTGACAGAGCCGAGACTCGAGACTGGAACCTGGGTGTCTGCTTGCCCTCGGGCCACGGCTCCTCCCGGCCGGGTCTAGAGGAGGCTGACGTCTCATTGAGTGAACACGGTCCTGGCCCTGAGGTCGGGGAGGAGATGGGCTCTTTCCTGCCCCGTGCGTGTGTGCACGCGTGTGCGTGTGTGCCAGGACTCAAGGCAGCCCAGTGGCCTAAGGCTAGTGCGGCGTCTGGGGGGAGGGAAGATGCCCCTGGTGAGCACACAGCCCTCGGTTCCCCTCCCGGAGACACCCTGGGGCAGGCTGTGCTCTCAAAAGGAGACTCGGCCACCCCGCCATTCACCACGTGAGGACAGGGTCCTGCTCCCGCTGAATCACCGTGAACGCCTCCCGCGGCTTCCGCAGCCTTCTCTCCAGAAGACTGCCAGTTGGGCTCCGAGACATCTTCCGATAAATGAGCCTCAGAAGTCGGTGTCCTGGGCTTCCTGCCAGCCCGGGATGGCTGGGGAGGGGAGCCAGCCCAGCGGGCTCTGCCTCCCCTGCTTTCTGCTGTCCCCGAGAAAGGCAGCTGGGATGGTACGGCCAAGAGGCAGACAGGGCGGGGAAGGGAGAGACAGGCTGGTTTGAGGCCCCGTCAGGCTCATCTGGAAACGGTCAAGCCCCCAGAACGGGCCGGGGTGGGGGGGTGGGTAGGGGGGCAGTGCGTCGCCATCCCGAACGCAGAAGCGGGGGCCCCGGGCCAGCCCGCCCCGAGAGGTCTGTTCCCACGTGAAGACCGGTGCTTGTCTCGTCCTGATGGGTTCAGGGAATCCCGGGGAAGGATCTGAGCACAGGGGCCCTCAGCTGCAGGCCTGGATCTCTCCCTCGCGGCTCTGAAATGTGCCCATAGCCAGGCTCGGGCAGTCCCAAGTTCTCGGCCTGTGGGGGCAGGGTGAGGCAGGGACGGGCTTCCCTCCTAGGGGCCCCCACGCGAGCCAGGCGGTGAGGTCCTCAGGCCACAGGAACGAGACGCAGGGTGATTCGACCTCAGCCCCCAGGCGTCCAGCGTTAGCACGGCTGGGCAGGGGGACAGACGCGGGGCCGAGGGAGCTGCCCTGAGCGCAGGGAAGGTGACCAAGTCTCGGTGCTACCCCCTAGCTTCCCAAGAACAACAGACTAGCGACTGGCATTTCCGATGAATGAGCTCGCTGGGCACCCTGCCCCATTCTGAACGACAGATGAGGAAACTCCAGACCCTGTGTCCGAGTGAGGTGTGCTCAGTTTGCCTGGGTCCTCTTAGTCCTGTGTTCTCAGGCCCTGGGGGGCTCTGGAGGCTTCTGGAAGCCACCTCACCCGGCCCTGCTTGGCTGGTGGTTTCTGCCCTCATTCACCCTGAACATGGCACTGGGGCCAAGTCAGGGGGCAGGCAGAGTATATATACGGGATAAAGGGATTTGGCAATAGGTGGTCAGGATCTGGGAAGCCGCAGGCCTTTCCTAGAGCGCCATGACCCGCCCATATGGGTCCTTTATGACTCTTCCTTGAGGCAGACAGAACCCACGCTAGGTGTGTGTTGATGAACAGAGTCAGGGTGGGGTTTCAGCTCCCGTCTGCCATCTCACCTAGGTGCTGTTGTGCAGTGGACAACTTGGACAACTGTGCTTGGCCACCCTGCTCCCAGGGCTGGGAGCCCATTACAACCCCACCTCCACTTGGTTGTTAGGGGTTCAGAGCACAAACCCAGTACCACCCAGGAGATTCTTCACCCTAGGAAGAGCGGCGTGCTCATTGCCACTGCCCGGCTTGGTCTCTTTTGCCCGTGTGTTATATATCTCGCCGTGTGCCGGGCTGAGCGAGTGTTTACCGTCCTCTCCAGATGAGGGCACTTTGCCCAAGCTCACACAGTGAGCTAATGGCGCAGTTGGAGCCTACGCTCGGGTCTCCTCCCAGGAGCTTGTCAAGAGTTCCCACCAGGGAGCGGCCCCCACAGTTCTCCACATCGTGTTCTCTTCCCTTTGGGATGAAGAAGAGGGGCTTCCAGGACCTCCCACAGGCCACACCTCCCCCGCTTCCTGGCCACGTGGCCGGCTTTCCCCACACCTGCTCCTCGGGGATACACAAGGACGCCCCCTCTTGCTGTCAGCAGGGGGAGGACGCCATCGGTGGGGGGGGGGGGGGGCCCACCCTGGCCGCTGGGAGTTCTCCCTGAGCTTGGGGAAGGAGCAGGCTGCACCCAGCCCACATCCCTGGACCAGAGAAGATACAGATCATCTCGCCTGAAACGCCAAGCATGTTCAAGGCCAGACAGGCTGGCCAGGGAGAGCCTGCGTCCCTAATCCTTACAGCCGCTTCTCTCAGTCTTGGCCGCACGTCGGAACCACCTGAAATCCAGAAATACTGATGGTTGGGGCCCCTCCCCAGATATCGTGATGTCACGGGGTCGGGGATGGGGCCCCAGCCTGGTGTTTTACAAACTCCCCAGGTGACTGGCATGCCTGGGAGAGATGAGACCCACGCTCACACCGATACGTATACAGATACCTGTCCACACGGGAGGGATACCAGACTACACCTGAAACGGAATCGTATGCTAATCTGCTGAACAATCCAAGAGCCCCCCTGATGAAATGCAGTGCAGTTCGGTGCAGCCCAGCATGGAGTTTGCAAAGGCAGAGGAGCACAGCAGAGGACAGGGGACTTGGGATGAGTGGGGGAAGTCCTCTCTGGAGCATGGAGACATGGGACACACACATGGGCAGCCACGGTCCTGCAGGCCTGAACTTTCAGAAGATGTCCGCAAACCCGGGAACATTCCGGGACCTGGGACCGTGATGGGGAACGAGCGGAGGAAACCAGGGTGGGGTGGCGGTGGGGGGAGACTCTGCTGGAGGGTGGCAATGGGCTGCAGGGAGGTACCAGGTTCGCACCTGGAGGGGGCTGGGGAGGGGCTGGCCCAGGGGCGGGAGTTGAGGGGATTTCAGCTCAGCTGGAGCAAACAGTCCTAAAGGAGCAGCCCCAGCTTGAGCCAACCTCCCGGGAAGGAGGGTTTCCAGGGTGGAAGGGAGACCCAGCCGTCTGCCGGGAGCCTGTCTGAGGCAAGGGCCGAGCTGGGCTGGGCCTGGCTTGGCCCGGGTTCCCCCCACCTGGGCCCTGCAGAGATCTGGGGCTGGATGATTCCGTGCGGGTGGCATCTGCGGAGCGCTCTGCCCCCTTCTTGGCATCTGCCTCGTGGGGCATCTGCAGACCTTGCCAAATATGGGGGGGGGGGGGAGGGGGCGGGACCATCCCCTGCCCCGCTGAGAATCACCGCCTAGAACAATGGCTGCCCTCAGGAACCCCCTGGGTGCTTTCACGCTGCCTGGGTCCACGCCCAGAGGTTGATGTCATTGGTCTGGGTGAGGCCCAGACAACCCGGGGGGCTAGGGGTGGGGTGGGTTCAGATTGCCCCAGGTGGTTCTAATAGGCGGCAATCTTTGAGACCCCCGGGGACAGCTTCGTGTCGCCAACTTGAGTCAGAGGAATCACCTGGGCGATGGCTCCAAAGAATGCGTCCCGGTTTAATTAGAAGCACCTGGAATTCTCAGGCGCAGGCGAGTGTGGGAAACGCCGAGCCCCTGGCGGCGTGAGGCTCCAGGAGGCTGAGCCGAAAGGCCTTGGCTGGCCGGCCACGCTAGGACCTCGTGTGCCTCCCGCTGCGTTTCCTCCCCCCCCTCCCCCCTCCTCTTCCAGCCGGGGTCTGGGCCTCCTGCTCACCTCCCCCACCTTCTCCTCCCCAGTGACATTATCCCAGTCCCCCCGCCCCTGCGCCAGCCCCTGCGAGCCCGCCGGCAGCCGGCCCCTCCTCCCTCCTCTCCTCCCAGCCGGTGGCTCTCAGCGCCGGCTTGATTTAGTAGGCGTTGGAGGAGAAAGGCAGCTTGAAGAGTCACTAAGAGCCCCGATGCTCGCCAGCACTTATCTGGAAAGGAGAGGCCGGCAGCCCCAGGGAGGGAACTGGGGCGTAAGAACGCACCTCTCCGTCGGGGAGGGGGCGTGGCAATCCCGCCGCCGTCGGGGCGCTCCGCAGGGTCACGGGCATCCCAGGCTGCAAGCACCCCCACCCCAGCGGGCGCCCGGGGGGGGGGGGCGGGTGCTGCCCCTCCCTGCCACACCCCGCGAGGGTGGAGGGGGCAGAAGCTGCCCCTGCAGTCGCCTCCTGCGGGTGGGGCTCAGCTCCTTGCAGCCCCAGGTCGGGGAGCTCAGGGACCTTGGGTGGGGAACAAGGTCCTGGGGCGGCCGGCCGACGAGTGGAGGGCGGAGGAGGCCCCCCCCCCACCCCTAGCCTTTTGGTGGTTTGACCGCCCTCCTCTCCTGGTGCCCGTTCCCCCCCCCCCCCACCTCCCTGATGAAAAATACAAAAGGAAAATGCGCCAGTGCCCAGGTCTGGGGAGCCCCAGCCCGCGGGATGGAGAAATGAAAAGCGGCCCCAATTAGAGGCTTTGGTTCTGCAAACTTGATGCTCGGCACTTGAACTGTCACGGCGGAGCCTTAATTAGCAGCGGCGGGGGAGAGGTCAGGAACAACTCAGCAGTCTTGACAAGCGCGTTATCAAGTGCAGGGGAGCGGGGGCTGCCCGGGGAGCGGGCGGGGCCGCCGGGAGGGGGGAGGACGGCGGGGGCGCCGCGGCGCGCGGGAGGTGGCGGGGAGGAGGCGCGCGGCCCGGCCGAGCGCGAAGGGAATAAGATGGTGGCCGCGAGGCGGCCGCGCGGCCACGGCGGGTGGTGCGCGAAGCCTCCGGCGAGGGCGCGCGGGCGGCGCGGGGCGCTCCCGGGGGCGGCGTGACGGGCTGCTCGCCTCCCAGGCGACGCGGCACCTCCCCCGGGTCCCCGCGGTGGGCAGGGCGCACGGCGGGCGGACGCCCCCGGCTGCTCCTGAGCCCCCCTCCCCCCCCCCCCCCGGTTGGGGACACCCCCGGCTGTCCCGTGACCCCCGATCCCCTGTACGGCCCCCGGCGCGCAGCGGGCGGAAGGAGCGCGCGCCGCGCTTGGGCGCCCCCCCCACCCTTGGTGACCCCCCGCGCCCACGCCGCCGGCTATGCCGGGAAGCCCCTTCTAGAGTCCCCCGCGGCCCCGGCGGGGGGTAGCACACCATGCTCGGCGCGAAGACCTGGTCGAACCTGCTGGAGAGCCTCAGTAAGTGACGGGCTTGCCGCCCGCGGAAGGGGGCGGGGGGGGGGGGGCCGGGATGGAACTTTCTGGGGCGCGCCGCCCACCCCGCCTGGCCCCGTGACCCCGGATTACCTCCGGGTTCGTGCACGTGCTTCCCCAGGGACGCCTCCCGCCGCCGCCTCATTCTGTCCACTCGGAAAAGAAGCCAATCGATTTATTTTTTAAAGTAGAAAAGCCCCATCTGCTCGCCTGTCTGGCCCGTCCGGGGCCTGGGGAATGAGAAGCGTGGAGAATCCCCAGATTTTGTCCAGGCGGGGTCGCAGGGCTGCCCTGGGGCCTGCGTTATCCGGCTAGTTAGCGAGCTGGGCCCCTTTGTGCCTCCAGGAAACCGGATCCAGGGGCAAATTACGGTGTGGGGGTGTGCCCCCCCCCCACTGTGTTTTATCACAACCTGCCCCCTTTTCAAGCTGTAGTAGGCTCACCCTGGGCCCATGTCAGCCCTCTGAGTGGGCGAACTTTCTCACGGTGTCAAGGCTGTGACCTCGAAGGGCTGGTCGCTGGCTAGGTGGTAAGAGGGTAAGAAGTGTCAGGGAGCCTCCATTCCCTTTTGGAGAGGGTTTAGCAGGATTCGGACGCCCAGGGGGCACCCCTGCAAGCTGATTAAGTGTGAAGGGGGCGTTGGGCAGGCAGCCCCCAGGCCCTTGGCTCCAGCCAAGGGCAGGCGTTGGAGGGTGATGGAGAGAAGGCAGCGGTGGCCAGAAACGCGGGTCACCCAGGTTCCTTCAGGTGGGGTGACCGAGTGGGTGGGATGATGACATCAGCTGAGCCCTCCCGCTCCTGTGAAAGAAAGGTTAGGCACCTTGACCTCCAGGTGCCCCCCGCCCACGGCCTTCTCGTCTAGGTGGGCCAGGCTGGGAAGAAGGGAGTGGCCAGTGGAACCTGCCAGGCCCCAGGTGCCCCTCCTGCTCTCCGCCCAGCCCCTGGCTCACCCTGCTGGGGTCTCCCGGGCCCCCTCCTCCCTCCCAGCCCTGCATCTCTCTGAGTGTGCCTCTGTGCCTCTTTGAACGGCAGCTTTTAAAGCTTTTTGCCTTTTGAAAACTCGGGGGGGAGGAATCGCTTGCGGAGAGGTCGTGAACAGTTGATGATTATAGTCCGGCGGGTAGAAAGAGCTTAAAACAAATCCCCGTCCATCAGATGTCGGCTTAGGTGGTTCCCAGTGCTCTCCTGGGGGGTGTCGGGGTGGGGGCTGCAGCTTAGACCCTCTTAGTGTTTGATCGGCACTCCTCTCCGCTGGCCCTTCCTCCTGGGCCCCGTGGGGCCTCAGACGCCCCAGAAGGCCCCCGGCCCGGTCACTCGGCACCTCCAGAACCTCAGTTTCCCTAGGCGGCCCCGGGAGGACGATTCCGAGGGTGTGCGCTGCCTGGGGACGGTCGAACCGCAGGCTTCACACACCCGCGTCCAGCGGACTCTTTGGAGCTGCGAGGGTTTTACCTGGTTCCCGGAGCCCGACTGTGGTGGTGCTGGCAGAAGGAGGCTGCGTGAGGAAGGCTGGGTCAGCCCCTTGGGGTCTCCAGACAGCCCCTTGCTGAACTCCAGCAGGGTCTCCCTTGGTGCAGGCGCCAGGCCTCACGGCAGGAGGTCTCGCTGTTGCAGGTGAGGGAACTGAGGCTCAGAGAGGTTCAGCTCACTACTCAGGGTCACACAGCTGGTGAGGCGGTAAGGGGAGAGGTGATGGTGGCCCCGGGCAGTTCTGCCCCAGGACCACGTCCCCGAGCCAACCACGCACGGCCAGGGAGATCAGTCCCCTACTCTACCGCAAACTGACGCCATCTGTCAGGTCTGAAGTGAGGGCTGCTTGTGGCCGGCCCCCTGCCCACCATTCAGAGTCTCTCTCCAGCCCCCTAGACCCTGCGTCTTGCTGTGGCCTGGCCATTTCTGTCTCTTAGTGCCGTTGGCCGCTGGGGAGGCTCAGAGCATAACGGCAGAGCGCCAGACCCCCTCCTTGCTGTCTGACTTGGGGCAGGTGACCTAACCTCTCTGTGCTGCAGTCTCCAGCTGGAGCAGGCGCTGTGGTTCTCCCCTCCTGGAAACAAATGCATCAGCCCAATTAGAAAGGGCACCTGCAGGCTGTCGGGTTCGTAAATGTCAACGGATGTTAACTTTTTCTTCCACCTGGAAAGGACGTGGGGTTGGGATCATGCAGTCTCCAAGGGGCCGGGCTCTGGGCAGGGGGGGCGGTCATTGTGGGTTGCAGCGAGAGGCTGGGGAAGCCGGCACACGGCCTCGGATGTTGAGTCCTTCCCAGAGCAGGCAGGGTCCTGGGGCACCCCCAGAGGGCCGGCGGGGGCCTTGTCAGCCCGTGGCGCTTTCCCCTCGCTGCCAGTGCTGATGGGCGCAGACCAGGCTCCTCCCCTGAGACTTTGCAGCCTCAGAGGGCCTGATGGTGGGTCCTGGCAGCCGTGGGAGGTGGGGCTGGTGACAGCCTCCCCGCCATCGAGGAAGACTCAGTGGGGGATGGGATCATTTGTGCTTTTGTCTTCAGTAAGTAAACCAGACTAGCCGCTTCCAGGTTCAAAGATACCTTTTGCTTTATTTGGGGTGGGAATCTCTGGAGACCCTCAGCCGGGAGAGGAAGAGGCAAATGAAGGAGCGGGACTGAGCAGGTGGTTTAATCTCCAGTCCCGGGCTCAGCACGGGCTGCGGCAGCCGGGTGGGAATGCCGGGCCCTCGTTAGTTAGCCTGGGGCTCCTGGCTGCTCTCAGTTAGGAGTGCCAGTCTGGAGCCCGATGGCTGGGGTTCCGTTCCTGGATCTGCCTTCCTGGCTGTGTGTCTTTGGGCAAGGTGCTCAACCTCTCTGGGTCGCAGTTTCTTCATCGACCAAAGGAGATGATAACGACGCCCGTCCCGGTCCAGGTAGGGCCGCACGACAGATCGTCCTCACGTAGCGGCTTGAAACAACAACGTGTGGTTTGCTCGTGAGTCTGGGGTACGGCTAGCAGCTGTCCCTCTCGGGTTGCCTGTGGCCGCAGTGACATGGAAGGTGCTGGGCTTCCCCCCTGGCCTTTCTCCGCTCCCCCGCCAACTAGTAAACGTCAATGCTCCTCAGAGCCGGGTCCCAGAGAAACTCTTTGCGTCTTAAGTGACCTGGGGGACAGGGCAGAGGAGAGCGTATGGGAGGGTGTGCTCACCAGCTCCTTGTTAAGATTCTCTCTCTGCCCTTCCCTTTGTTTTTAGTGACCCTTGACCTTTAAAGTCTGCTCTTTATACCCCCCCTCCCCGGGTCTCTGGCCTTCGAGTGCCGCTGTCTACCTTGAAAGCCTTGACCGAGGGGCCGTCATCGCCTCTGTGGTCTCTGATGTGTGTGCATTTAGGGATCCTTGAGCCACAAGAATGGGAGATTGCCCTGGGGAGCAGGGAAGGATCCAGAAGCAAATGCATGACCTTGGCTGGGCAGGCACTTCCCTTCTTGGGCCTCTGCCTCCCTGACCCCCTATGGAGGGACCTGCCCGGCTTTGGGTCATCACCTTGGACAGCTCTGCCAGGGACGGGGAGGGCCGGCTCGTCTCCCCGCCCCCTCCCCCATCTCCCTCCCGCCAAAGGTCATTAGGGACAGAAGTTGGCAACAGTGACTGTCTTTTCCCTTCTCTCAATGTCTAAGAGTCTGGGCTCTGGGAGAAAATGGGGTAACACTAGGCTTAGTATGCTGGTGACATTTTGTAGGTGGTTTTTACTAGGGGGACAGTGTCCCCCCAAATTCATATCTACCTGGGACCTCAGAATGGGACCTTATTCGGAAATGTACAGTTAGTTGAGGACCCGGAGGTGGGTTCTTCTGGGTTAGGGTGGCCCTAAATCCCGTGACTGGTGTCCTTATAAGAAAATAGCTAAGGGAGTGGCTCCTGGGGGGCTCAGTCGGGTGGGCGTCTGACTCGATTTCGGCTCAGGTCATGCACGATCTGGTGGTTTGTGAGTTCGAACCTGCATCGGGCTCTGCGCTGACAGCGTGGAGGCTGCTTGGGACTCTCTCTTCCCCCTCTCTGCCCCTCCTCCCCCTTCTCTCTCAAAATAAACAAACTTTAAAAAGAAGCAGGAGACAGTAAATGCTGTTGTTTCAAGGCACCAAGTTTATGGTCATTTGTCGTTACAGCCCCAGGACACGAATACTCCCTCGTTTACCCCCCTTTTATGTACCTTTGAGCTTTTATGTTTTTTTTTAAGCTTTTATCTTTTATGTTGTGATTAGAACTTCCATCTGTCCCCCACGGACTGCAAGGACCCCCAGTTTTGTGAGGTGGCCAAAAGTACAGACACGCCTGGCTTTGGGGACCTGGGAGGCTGGGCTGTCACTTTCTCTCTGGTCCCCATTTCAGGCGGGAGAGATGAGCGGGTCTGGCAGAAAGGAAGACCTCTCCAGTCTGAACTGAGCCCGCCGGGTCCGGCCCTGGCCCCAGGAGACACCTTAGCTGTCACTTGTCACTGTGGGAGATCAGGGATGCCAGAGGACTGGGGACGAGGTGCGGCAAGGAGCCAGCGTCTTCTGCCTGCCAGAGCCCCCCCCGCCCGGGTCACATGCCGGACCCTGTCCTCACCATCGCCAGGGGGCCTGGAGGCTTGTCACTCTCGGTCATCGCCGGCCTGAGATGCTGTCCCCTCTGCCCCCACGCCCCCTCCCTCTGGGGTGAGGTGCGTGGCCTCTGGGAGCTGGGGTCCCCTCTGCAGGAGCCCCGTCTGTATTGCTTGGTAGTTTATCACCTGTCACCCCCTCCTGGAAGGCCGGCACCATGAGCCAGCTGGTACCCCAGCGCCCAGAATGTGCTGGAACGTGGCGGACTGACTCCTGAGGGCCCGTGAGGCCTGCGGGGTGTCTGCCCCTGATGCCCCCGCGCCCCCAGCCCTGCGCTCTGGAGAGTGAGCCCTTCGGCCTTGTTACTTCCCGACCTCATCCGGCGCTGGGCACACGTGGGGGCCGAGCAGGCGCGGCAGGGGCAGGGCTGGGATCGGAGTCCTTCCTGGGTGAAGTTGCCCCTCGGGGTTCGCTGCAGCACAGACCTCTGACGCCCTGCCTGCCCTGTGTGTCCGGGATCTTCTAGATACTGTCTTTGCCCCGTTTGCCTCTGGAGTTTTCTCAGCTGCCTCTTGCTGGGGCGTGAAACCCCTTACGTGGGGCGGGGAGACCCTGGAGTCCCCTGGGGCGGAAAAGCAATTCTGCGGAGTCTGGGTCTCAGGAGGGGAGCAGCGGGGATCTGGGGGGACGGGAGTAGCAGTCCCCAGGGAGGTGCCGCTGGGGTGAGGGGTGGGGCCGCCCTGGGGGAACCAGCGCTCGCCCCTCCTCCCCCCTCCCCCAGCCACCAGCGTGGAGGAACCCCGGTGACCCAGTGTTTCTTTTAATCAGAGACAGTGAGAACAGCGTAACGGGTGGTGGCTTGGTGGCTTCTTTAGGAGGAAGCAGAGAGCCCGAACGGAACCTGGGGGAGAAAAAAAAGATGAAACCCAGTGAATTTTTAATAGCGATTATCTCCTGACACGCATCGCGGGGCCATCTGGCCGACATACAAGCCCACTGGATGCTGGGGGCGGGGGAAGGGGCGGCGGGGGAGGGGCTCCTGCTGGCAGGCCCCGGGCAACGCGCTCCCTCCCCCTCCCCCTCGGCAGGCAGGGGTGAGTCTGGGGGGCACCAGGTGCCCGCCCGCCTCTGTGGCCTTTCTTAGCCTGCCCCCTCCTCGTGTGCTAGACCCTCTCCTGGTGACCCTCCTTCCTCAGTGGGCCTGCGGGCAGCCCGGGGCTCCCAGGGCCTACCGGTGGCCTGTGCCAGCCTGTCGAGCGTTCATTCGGCCCTTGGTTACTGAGCTGCCACTCGCGGCCGGACCCCGGGATGGACCTTGAAGGCTCAGGGATGCCAAGTCTGTTTCCTTTGTCACTCACGAAACGTTCAGCCGTCGGGCACTGTTGACGCGTTGTGGGCTGGATGCTGCTTTGTCGTGAGGCTCTCCGTGCACCATCAGACGGACGTTGGGCAGCATCCCTGGCTTTTCCCCAGCACATGCCGGTTCCAGCCCCCAGGTGCGACAGCCAGAAAGGTTTCCAGACGCTGCCCGCTGTCCCCCAGGAGGGCAAAATGGTCCCGGTTGAGAATCACTCAGCTTAAGGTCAGTGGGGGATTTCCTGGGGTTGCCGTAAAAAAAATTACCACAAACTGAGCGACTTAAGGCCACAGCAGTATATTCTCTCCCAGCTCTGGAGGCCATAGTGCTGAATCAGGGTGTCGCAGGGCCACCCTCGCTGTGGAGTCTCTGGGGAGGGTCCTTGTGGGGCTCTTCCAGCTCCTGGGGGCTCCGGGCGTCCCCTGGCTTGTGACCGCGTCCCTCCAGTCTCTGCCTCCGGCCTCCCCTCTGTGTGTGTGTGTCCAAATTCCCTCACCTTCTAAGGATACCAGTCATTACATCTGGGGCCACTCTAATCCTGTATGACCTCATTTTGTCTTGATTATATCCGCCAAGACTCCATTTTTAAATAAGGTCACATCCTGAGCTTCCAGGAGGACACGCGTTTGGGGGGGATGCTACTGAACCCAGGATGAGCTACAGGCGGCACCTAGAAGGGTGAGCCAGCAGGCCTGGGTGTGGGCAGGTGCGTTCCGCCCAGACGGTGGCTGTGAGCTGAGGTTTAAGACCCTGGTTCACCTGGAGAGAAGGTTCCGGCAGGGCCCCTCCTGTTCCAGTTCTCCCCCGGCCCATCTGGAGAGGTTGGGATCCGCAAACCCATTTCACAGAGCTGGAACCTGAGTCAGGAAGTTGGGGGCCTCCCTAAGGCTGCCCGCCGTGTTTACAGGATCAGGGAGACCCTGGATACGGACACAGCCTCCCCCCCACCCCGGGGTGGGCTTAGCTCAGCCAGCAGGATTTGGGTCCAGGGCTGGTCCTGTCGCTTGGTGGCACCTCTTGTGGGTTGAACCGTGCCTCCAGAAAAGATCCGTTCACAACCAAGCCCCTGGTACCTGTGAACGTGACCGTAGTTGGAAGCAGGGCCTTTACAGACGTGATAGGCTTAAGATGAGGTCGTGCTGGGTTACGACCGGCCCCGATCCAGTGACCGGCGTCAGGCACACGGTGACAGACAGATGTTCGGATAGGATGCCTTGCAGCACAGGCCCCGTGAGACTGCAGGGCTGCGTCTACGAGCCAAGGAACGCCCTGGGTGGCCGACAATACCAGGAGCTGGCAGCTGCAGGACCGGCCTCCCCCACCGAGAGCCTTGGGCGGGGGGAGTGCGGACCTGCCACCTGGACTGGGGCTTCAGGCCCCCAGAACCGGGACGACGTAAATTGCCACGTATTGAGCCCCCGGCATAATGCAAATTTGCTGGGTCAGCCCCAAGGCAATAACACCCCACGTCCCAAGAGGAACTGAGAACTTTGGTCTCCCTTGCTCGTTTCGGCAGTGTTGCGATTCCCCAGGAGTCTGTCTTTCTGGGGCGGCCAAGCCAAGGAAGAGAAGGCAAGGTCACCCTCTCTGGACGCCGGCCTCCCAGGGGCCACGTCCATTCTGGACCAGGAGGGGCTGAGGCCCGGGACCAGAGCCGGCAGCCCTGGGCGGCCTCCTAAGGGCTCAGGATCCTTTCACTGAGAGTTCTGAGAGTTTCTGAGGGTTCACCTGGTCAAGAAGTACTTGAGGTCCTCTGGGGGGAGCAGGAGCCCCCCCACCCCGCCCCCTGCCTCCCCACCAGGCTTCTGCAGTGACCCCATGGCGAAGGATGAGGTTTCCAAAGCGGTTGGCCGTTGTGTGAGCCCAGGTCAGGCGACCGGCCAGGAATGGAGGCGCCGGGAGCCGTGCCCGTCTCTCCTGGGCTCTCTGGAACCGCCTGCCACCCCCAGCCCCCCGGCCGGGGTTCCCCCTCCTCCTATGGCTGCAGGTGAGGGGAGCTGGTGGGCTTGAGGCCGCATTTCTCTGCTCTGTCTGGATCACCCAGGTGGTCCCAGAGACAAGGTCCCATTCATAGGTTCCAGGGGTTAGGACGTGGACCCGTGTTTTGGGAGGGCCGCCATTCAGCCCACTGCAGTGGGGTCACTGAACACCTCTGTGACGAGTGACTGGTGCCAGAGCTGGTCAGGCCGACAGCTGAGGGAGAGGGCTCCGGGCAGGACAGTCGGGGCAGAGCCCCGAGTGGGGAACATACTTGAAATGTTCAGGAAGTAGCAAGAGTCCCAGTGGGCGGGACAGAGGAGAGGAGAGGACGTGGCCTGCACCGGGGTCCAGGTGGGAGCCCTGGGAGGTTTCGGGCAGAGGGGGGACACGGGTCAACCTCCCTTCTCACGGGGTCCTCTGTCATCACGCGGGGGGTGGAGCCCAGGGGCCAGGGTGGAAGCAGGGGGACCAGTGAGTTGGCTACTGCACCAGTCCGGGCAAGAGGTGCCTGGGGGGTCCGGGCGGGGGAGGAAAGGAGGGGCATCAGTTTGGGCTCTCATCTGGGGAAGGCACATCTCCGTGCACCATGAGCAGGGAGAACAGCTAAGAGGTGCGGGGAGGGGGGTGGGGTGGGGTGGGGGGGCCCGGGCAGCAGGGGCGCCAGAGACATTTCGTTTCTCTGCAGCATTTCCCACAATTACACCTGAGTGCCTTTTGCTGATGGTCTTTCCCGGCTGCGGCGAGAGCTTTACCCTCGCCGGTGACCTCTTGTCACCGTCTCCCCACCACCCTCCTCACCCCCCTTCTGCCCCGAGCTGCCCCCTGCCTGGAAGCTGAGCCTCCAGCCAGCTCCCCAGGGCTGCTGTGACGTCTCCGTGCCGCTTCCAAAATGATGCTTTTGATGGCCCATCCTGCGGCCTCGGTCTCTAACATATTGGACGAGCCCCACGGCGCTGATGAATCCGGGGCTCGGGGTTCGGCGGTCTGAATCCTGCTGGAGTCTCCCCCTTGGCTCTGTTCTCCGGACGGCCCTGGTTTACCTCCTGATTCAGCCGGGGCCGACCCCACATCCTCCGGGCCACAGCTGACGTGGCCCAGAGACGATGTATTGTGACTTTTGCAATAACGTTTCCCGTGGATGAATCGACCCGCTCCAGGGCCCCCTGCCTCCTGTGTGCTTGGCCCCCTGTGGACAGAATGCTGACTTTTCCTTCTCCTTCCCCCCTTCTCTGCCCTCATCAGCCAGGTCCCCACCCTCAGGGCAGCCAATTTGCAAGGAAGCGTGCGTGCACACACATCTCCGTAAATCTTTAATCCACGGTGGGGGGGGTGGGGGGACCTCCGCAAAGCTGCCTTCCCCTGGCGGGCGGGCAGATGGGTGGCCACCAGACCATGCACAGCAAGCCCGAACACTGCTTCCTCCTGGGGGTGCTGGGCTGTGTCTGGCCACATCCAGACCCCTGCAGGCCGGGCCGCCAGGGAAGCAGAAAGATGTCCGGAGGCAGGTGAGGGCAGGAGCTCGGTCAAACTGAGGCAGAGACAGACTTCCGACTCAGAGCCCGTAATGATGCTGAGGGGTGTCCTTGCTGCCCCCAGCCCTCAGAGGCAGGTGTATTTGCGACGCGCACGGCGCTGTCTGCAACGCCGGCCAGTTCAGGACCCCACGTCCGTCAGTGGCTGTTGGAGCCCGTGTCTGGTGCCTGAGCCTGTGACTTCCTGGGGCAGGAAGTTGGCTCAGGAGGAAATGGGGCTCTTGCATTTGCTGGGGAAGAGGAGGAGGAACCCGCTGGGAAGTATGCTCGAGGCCTGCAAGGCTCCTGTCTGAAAACATAACGGGCTCCCTGGGGGCCGGGGGAGGGGGGGGGGAGGCGGGTATTTTGGAGGAACCCACCCAGGTTGGGATGCAAACGGGGAGGGATGACGGACCCCCTTGCACCTAATTCTCCACCTCTGCACACACACCTGACAGTCCCAAAGAAGGCAGGCACTGTGCAGCCTGGGATAGCACCTTGCGTTTTATTTCATTTCTTATTTCATTGCATTGCATTGCATTATTTATTTTTTTAATCTAGTGTTTGAGCAAGAACAAGCACAAGCAGGGGAGGGGCAGAGGGAGAGGGAGAGAGAGAATCTCAAGCAGGTTCCACGCGCAGAGCCTGATGCGGGGGTCAGCGTCACGACCGTGAGAGCATGACCTGAGCTGAAATCAAGAGTGGGGTGCTTAACCAAGCCATCCAGGTGCCCCAGCGTGTTGCTTTTCAAACCCCATGCTGTCACAGCCTAGTGGGGACCTCTTAGGTGTTCCGGGGACAGAATGGAGCAGGGAGATTTCTATCAGCCCAGGTGGAGGTCCTGGCAGCTGCCACGCTTGCCTTCTGTTCCTGTCTGTCTCCCGGCCTTTGCACATGCGGTTCCCACTTTCTGTAATGCTGTTCCCCGCCGACCCCGGCTTTTCCTTCAGATGGAGCATTTCCTTGGCCCGCTTGGTACTCATGGGAGTTCCTGATTCCGAGCGTCTCCCTGCTGAGCCGGGCCACACCAAGGCAAGGGGTGGTCAGCTCTTTGGCTCCAGGGCCCATCCCCAGGGCCTGGAACATGTATGCAGGAGGTGCTCAATAATGATCCTGGGTAAACGTTTCATGTGTTTCCCCACTCTTTAGCCAAAACTGGAACTCTGAGAGACCGTCCCCCACGTGCCGGCTGCCCGCGAGTGATGTCCTCCTGGCCGGGGCCGACTGGCCCCCGGTCGTTCCCCGTGTGGGCGCCACGAGCCTCTGGGCCCTCCGGAGTCCCTTGCTGGACACCGAGTAGGCTCCACGGGTTTGAGTTGACGCAGCAGTCGTACGGGGATGTATTTCACGTTCCATACGATTTACCCGATAGAGCGTGCGAGTCCGTGGTTTTTCTGCAATTACAGGCTTGCGCGGCCGTTACCGCCGCGTCCTTGAGAACGCTTCTGTCACCCCGCCGGGAAACCCCGAACCCGTTCGCCGTCACGGCGTATCTCCCCGCCCCCGCCCCTCCCCCACCAGCCCCTGACAACGATCAGTCTCCACTCTGTCTCTGTGGGTTTACCCATTCCGGACACGTGCCATAACCGGAATCCTCAAATGTGGGCCTTTTGTGTCTGGCCTCTTTCACCGAACAACGTTTTCCAGGTTTGTCCCGCAAGACCGCCTTCCGTTTCACGGCTAATACTCCAGACACGGACGGGCCGTATGCCGCTTACCCGTTCGTCCACTGGTGCGCGTTTGGGTGCCCTCCACGATTTGGCTGTTGTGGACGTGTTTGCACAGGTTGCTGTAGGGACGTCTGTTCTCAGTTCTCTGGGCCTGCAGGTGTTTCACCGGCCCCTCCCCTCCCCGTCCTGTGGACTTCCCGTTGACTGCGGGGCCACCGGGGACAGCCGGGGGTGGCCGTTGTCACGGCGGAGTGACTGTTTCTCGCATGTGACCGGGTGCCTGGACGCCGGCCCTGGGCATCACAGAGGCCTCAGCCTCTGCACACACGGTACATAGTGGGGAAACTGAGGCTCGGCTCCACCTGCTTGCGGCTGCAGCGTCAGGACCTATTTCCTCCTCGGGACTCTCCGGGGCCCTGTTGCCAGATCGGAGGTCCCAGAGCTGGAGGGCCGCCAGCTGCTTGAGCTGGCCGGGCGGGAAGCGGCGTGGCAGGGGAGGGGGGGTTGCTTTAGCGGCTCCTGGGTCCCGGCTGCTCCTGAGCCCGTGTTCGGAAGCTTCAGACGCTTACAACACCCCCCCCCCCATGAAGTCTGGACTGGCACTGTTCCCACGTGACCAACGGGGACACTGAGGCACAAGAGGCCAAGTCACACGCCTTGGTCGTCGGCCTTGGGTGTCAGGGCCAGAGTAGAACTCGGGCAGTTTGGCTGCAGATTCTAGCACCTGAACCCCGACATCGTGCCACGTGGGTAAGAGGCAGATGTTTGGATGGGGTCAAAGGGAAATTGTGGGGCCCCACTGGGCGAGGCGAGACTTTGTTGTTCAGAGGCTTCTGTGTCTGTTTCCTTTTTTTTTTTTTAATGTTTTTATTTATTTTTGAGACTGAGAGAGACAGAGCATGAACGGGGGAGGGTCAGAGAGAGGGAGACACAGAATCGGAAACCGGCTCCAGGCTCAGAGCTGTCAGCCCAGAGCCTGATGCGGGGTTCGAACTCACGGACCGCGAGATCGTGACCCGAGCCAAAGTCTGATGTTTAACCGACTGAGCCACCCAGGCGCCCCTCCCTTTTTTTTTTTTTTAATGTTTATTTTTGAGAGAGAGAATGCGCGCATGGGGGAAGGGGGAGGGGCGGAGAGAGAGGGAGACAGAGGCTCCATGCTGACAACAGGGAGCCCCACTTGGGCCTCAAACCCACGACCGACTGGTGCGGGAGATCATGACCTGAGCTGAAGTTGGACGCTTCACCGGCTGAGCCGCCCAGGCGCCCCTGTGTCTCCGTTTCTTACTGGCTGTGTGACTGGGGCAAGTCTGGGACCTGTGGAAGCCTCTGTCCCCCACCCCTTGTCTGCCCCCACGTCCCTGGGGGGCCCTACTGTGGTCTCCCCCATTCCTGAGCCTACCTCCTCAGGACTTGGTGCTCCTGGGGGACCCAGCGGAGCCCCCACCCGGACCCCCAGCCACCCCCAGTGTCCCGGCGGCCTGTCCCTGATCTGCCTTGGGCGTCTGCCCTCCCAGGGCACACGGCAGGGACCATCCACCGAGGGGTGTTGCTTTTACAGCTGGTGTGGCGAGCGGTGGGGGTGGCCGAGGCTCCCCAGGAAGGGTAGGAGCCAGATTGGGTGGCCGGCACTGCCGGGGGCATGTCCCGGGCCCCCCAGTCTGGTTTTTCTGCTTGACACCCCCCCCACCCCTGCCGCCCCAGCACCGCCTCCCTGACACTGCGGCCCGGAGCCCTCCACCCCACCTCTCTCTGCTCCGAAATAACAGTCCCACGAGCAGCTGGGTTCCTCGCCGGGCGAGCTGCCCCCAGGGAGCCGCGTGTGCAGAAACCAGCGGCCTCGTCACCCGCCTCCCGGGACAGTGTGAGCCACCTCGTCTCACGTTTCAGTTTTGGTTTTTAGCCTTTGCCCTTGCTGCCTCCCTGGGCCGAGTGGCCTCCCGCCTGGAGCTTTGGCGACTTCCCCTTCCCGTCCCCCGTCTCCACCGATACCGACACCTCCTCTTCCGCAAACAGTCAAGCCTCGTGGAGGTCAGAGCCAGACCTCCTGGGCTCAAGTCCGGACCCTGCCACCGGCCAGCCGTGCAGCCTCAGCCTGTGGCTTAGCCGCCCTGTGCCTCAGTTTCTCTTGCCATACACCAGGCAGAAGGCACCTCCCTTTTTGAAAGAGTGCTCGGCACATGTCTGGCTCCCCGTCGGTGGTTTCTGTGGTGGGAGAGGCAGGGATTAACTTGGGGTGCAGAGGGGGTGATGCCGGAGCCGGGTTCTGAGGGCGTCAGTCTTCTGGATGGATGAGGAGGGGGTGAGAGGGCACTCCAGGTAAAGGGAGCCCCAGTCAAGGCATCGAAGTCCGTCCTTCGCAGATGGACCCCTTCTCCGTCCCCGTGGGCGGTTACTGGAGAGGTTTTACTTGAGCCGAAGTCCTCCGTCGTGCACGTGTGCCAAGGTTGGGACGGTCCACACCCGTTGGCCAGCAGCACCCGGTGTGGCCTGTTGCCAGGAGCCGAGATGTGTCGGTGCACACGGGGTCCGGCAGCTTCTTTCCACCTCGATGCCACTGATCCTGCTGCCAGAGCAGGTAACACGCTTTGGAGGACCTGTGCCCCGCGCCCCGGGACACGAGGCGAGAAGCACAAGGTGACCGGTGCCGTGTGCCCTCCTTCCCCAGCGACGGAAATGAGGAGACCCTGTGTTTTCGCTGCCCTTTGACCGATCAGGAAACTGAGACCGAGAGCCTTTGCTTGTGACTTGGCCGAGGTGACCAGCTGGGAGGTGACAGAGCTGGGACACGGCCCTGCCCGCCGCCCCAGCGCCCACCCCTTAGCTGTACAGCCTGAAGCCTCTGCAGACAGGCTGGCCCTTCGCCGCAAGGGCTGGGGGCTTGGTGTCTGGAGACCTGGGGGTGGGCGGGCGACCTGGCCTGAGTCGTTGCGCCCCTGGGTTTCACATCCTCGCCCGTGAGATGGTTGTGAGAGGCCTTTGCAAGCCAAGTGCCCTCCACGGTCTGCCTGTTGCCATTAACTGGAGAACAGTGCCACAAACCACCAGAACATTCCAGAACCTCCTCTGATGAATCACTCAGTTCCACTCCTGAAACCATTATTTTACTACATGTTAGCTAACATGGATGGGGGCGGGGGGAACATTCCAGAAGCTCTGCCAATGGGCTGCACTGAATCTGGGGCGCCCTGGGTGGTGCACCATTCTGCCAGGTGAGAGAGACAAAGAGAGAGCAAGTGCCCACGTGCCTCTGGGCGAGGGGGGCGGGCGGGCCGAGAGCGGGGCCCGGCAAGGTGACGAGGCGTGGACGTCCAGAAAGCCTGAGGCTCAGCTCTGGGAGCGGGGACCGGCGCCTGGCAGCCCGGGCTCAGCTCCCCACCCCATTCCTCACCACTGGCGTGAGCTTGAGTGAGTCGTTCAGCCACTCCGTGCCTCAGTTTCCCCTCCGTCAAGTACAGGTCATGGCGGTCCTCACCTGCAGGGCTGCCACGGACCCTGAGTTAGAAGGGTGGGAAGCACCCAGTCAACGCCGGACCCCGTTTGCACCTCTCGCTTCCTGTCTGGGTGGGTGGCCGGAAGGGGAGAACAGAAGAGTGTGGGTGCAGAGGAGCGTCTGTGACCTCTCTCTGGCCTTCAGCCCTGGGTGAGTCCCTCAGCCTCCCCGTGCCTCAGTTGCCCCGTCTGTAGTTGGGGTGGGAAGGGGCCCGCCCCGAGGGCTGGAAGAGCCTGTCCGGCGCCCGGGCCCCGTCCTGGGCCTGGCCCACGGCAGGTGCCGGTGAGCGGTCCTTTGCGCCCTTCTCCAGCCCCGGCTGCGCCCCACCTGGCCGTGCCTGCGGCTCGAGTGTCCCGGAGGCGGCAGGCTGAGACCCGTGGGCCCCCCGGTGCGCACCTGAGAACCCGCTGGCAGGAGTGTTTGCTTAATTAATTGACTTTGCGAGAGGGAGCCTGTCCCCGTGTAAATCTACCGGCAGCCTCCCGCGCTCGCTGCCGGATGAAGCGAACGCAAGACTAGACTTTAAATAAGGGTGCGGCTGTTGTTTGAATAATTGAAGAGCGCCGAGGAAACGGCAGCCCTCGGCACAGCGTCCGTGCTCCGTCCCGCCCGCGGCCAGCTGGCCGTCCCTGCCCGCACGCCGCCGGCCCCTTAGCCCACGGGATGGAGAGGCTTTCAGGCCCGCGTGCTGGGTGGGAACCCCCGGCTGCCGTCGCGACAGGGGCGTCGATCGAGTGCCCCCATTTTGCGGACTGGGAAGCCGAGGCCGTGGTGGTTAAGAGGCAGAGCGAGTGCCTGGAGGCCGCGGGCTGAGCCCGGCGAAGCGGGCTCTGCTTTCCGGTTCCGTGGGGGCGCTCCAGACCATCTTGTGTCGTGCGGGAGGGTCGTCTGTCATCTGGGCGTAGTTTCCCCGGTTCTGATCTTTCCGATGTGCCGTGAGGGAGGCCCTCGCGCCTCTCTTGCCTTTGCGAATCCCCTTGGAACAAAGGAAGCAGGTGTCGCGAGCCCACGGGCCCCGGGAGGGCTCGAGGTTGGGGTACTCACTTCCGTTTCTGCTCGTGAGTGACAGCTTCCTTCTGGACGTCGGCTGGTTTTCTAAAAAAAATTAGCCGATGTGAGTTCTCTCTCCGGTTGATTTGAAGTTGAAAGTAAATCATGCGGGGGGTGCCACGTGGCGGCAATCACCATTGGCCCTCGAGGGACCAGCCACGGAGAGGCCACGTCTCGGATCGTGACAGGGGACGTCAACGCCTCCCGTGTGCTGGGCCAGAGGGAAATGGCTCACCTTCCTCACAACCCTCCAGGGAGGTTGCGACTTCCCCGAGTCTTGCAGATGGGGAAACGGAGGCACAGAGAGGCTAAGTAACCCGTATCCCGCAGCAGAGCTGGGAGCGGAACCCAGGCAGCCCGGCCCTGAGCCCCCTTGAGCCCCAGCCCCCTGCTTTCTTGGCCTCTGCTCTCTGGAGACAACATGTGGGGGTGCCGCCTCCCCTGCGCCGGCCCCCCCAGGCCTCGGCGTGGCTGCCCGTGAGCCCCGCCTGAGGCATCTACCCACCTGCTCGGTCCGCATTCAGCCCTGACTCCTCAGCACCTGTCCTTGGTGCCGGGTCAGGTCACCCACTGCCCAGATGGGGTGGTAGGGTCACTTGTGCCGCCACAGACAAAGGCAGGATGTATGGTTGTCAGAAAACCATGTGGAACATTCCAGGCAGCATTCACACTCCGCACCCCCCCCCCCCAACAAGTCAGGGTCGGGGGAGGGGCAGCCTGAAGCTACAGAGGCACCTTGGGGCCACCCACCCTTGGCTTCCTGTGCCCTAGAGGCCCCCATTCCAGCCCCTGCCTGTTCCCAGAGGACTGCGTAGGCCCAGGTCCTGCGTCCAGACTTTGGGCAGCGTGTTCCCAAAATAGGGGGAAGTGGAGAGCGCCGGCCTCCTTCCCGCCCCCCGCCTTCACCCTGCCTTTATTTCATTTTTTGGCGCAGGGAAGGAGGGAGGGAGGCGGCCCTCTGAGTGCCGTGTCTGCCCGCAGTTCCTGGGAGGACCTCCTTCATCCCGCAGACCTGCTCCCCGGCCGCATTAAGGACAGATGGATTACAGCTAATGAGCCTGCTTGCACCATTAACACTCGAGAGCCTTCCCGGGATTAAAGCCGGCTCGCAGCCCGCCGGGGCCGGCTTGTCACTCTCACGGTGGCGCCGAGGCGCCTGGCTGTGCATCAGTGTGCCCTAATTGTTCCTGTAATTGGGAGCCCGATGCCAGCCTCCCCCGGGGAGGGCCGGCTGGCGGGAGCTGCCCACCGCGCCCCCACCCCTGCCCTGCCTCTCCCACCCACCTCACCCCTGCCCAGCCCGTCCTGGGGCGTGGGGGGGGGCCCTCCTGTCCCCCTGCCCCTCCACCACCACGGGAGGGGAGGACGACCCCTTTGCACCTGTGCCCCGTCCTGAGCCTGGCCTGGGGGTGCTCCAGCTCCGCAGAGCCCCGTTCCTGTCCCGGCCCTGTTTGCGGGTGGGACGATGATGGTGCCCCGGAGCCGCGAGGGGGCCTGCCCGGCGGCGGGGTGCACCCGCGCGGCCGGCCCCCCACGCAGCCTCCGTTGTGTGTCCGCGCACGGTGCTCACGCTCACGCACGCGCTCACCTGCGCTGCCTCGCCCCCGGCCCTTCGCTCATCCCCGGAAGCGCGTGCGCGCCCACGTCTGCTCACCCACGTGCACGCGCGCTGCGCGCACGGGTCTCCCCGGGGGCGCGGCCCCTCCCGCCCGGCGCCCCCCTGCCGCACGAAGAGCCGGGGCGCTCGCAGTTGGCGATCGGCACCGGACGGACGCCGCGGCGCTCCCCGTGCCCGGAGGCCGTGCCAGGCGGGTGCAGGAGGGCGGGCCGCCTCTGCGCCGGTGTGGGCTTGCCTCTGTGCGAAACCCTCCGTGGCTCCCCGGGGCCCGCTGGCCCCTCTCCCACCTCCACGCGGAGCCGCCCCTCCCGCAGCCTTCCCTCCACACGTCGCCCTGTCCTCACCTCCTGCCCCCGCCCACCGAACATTGGGCACGCAGCCCTCCCTCCCTGACTCGAGGGAAGAGCCCGGCTGCTCCCCTGTCTGCGCGCTTTGCTTCTGAGGGCCAGCTGCTCCCTGTGCGTTTGTTGGAATGAGTTCGGGTGTTGCTGGATGTAGGCTGCAGAATTCAGGCTAAGACAGAATTTGTCTCACCAGTTTCTCACGCGCCTAGGGCCGTGTCCAGCTTGGGGGAGAGGCACAGGCCCCTGTTTCCGTTTGGTGTAGGCGTCCCAGGGACCCAGGGGGTCCGCTCAGTGCTGGGAAGCACCCGGGGGAATCGAGCGCAGGGATCCTTCAGCGTCCTGGAGATTCCAGAGGGTTCCAGACGCCGCCTCTGCCCCTCGGTGCCATTGGGAAGAGACAGCAGCCAGGCCACGCACCCCCTAAATGGGCTGGGTACCAGCGGCACCTGGCAGTCACCACCTCCCCGCCCCGGGGAGAGCGCTGTGTTAACTCAGACCTGGGCGGGGGGGAGCCCGGAGTGGGTGCGCGTGCCTTGCCTCGGTAAGCGTTGCCTTCCTGCTCTTTTCTGGAGAGCTCAGTCACCCACGAGTGTGGAGAAGTTTAAGTACGTCTTTGCAGACCTGGGTCCTGGGCCCCTACGGCTCATCCCAGCCGTGAGGGGTCGTGTCTGAGAGGCGTGGCGGTCCTTGTCTAAATTCGCACCCTGGGCAAATCGATCTGACAAACACTGAGGGCTCGTTTGAGCAGGGCAGGTGCAAACTCATTTCGGTCTCCTGGGAACCTCGTGACGCCTTCCGTTTTTATCTCTATGTTACAGATGGGGAAACAGAGGCACAGAGAGGCTAGGTGACCCGCCCAGGTTGCACAGCAAGGAGTGGCAGGCCAAGGTTTGAACGTAGGTAGTATGGCCCCAGGTTGACATGGGACCCCCCCCCCCCCCCGCTGTGCTGCCTGGAATAGAAAGAGGCAGGGAGCTGGGTGCTCCGAGGCCCAGGCCGCGCCCTTGGGAGGAGAGAGGAGAGAGGGGTGACGTGGTAAATCCACATTTGGTTTCTCTCCCCCCCTCCGCTCCCAGTTTCTTTGTCTCTTAGAATATACGGGTGACTGTGGGTGGGCTTCAGGACAGGGCTGGTCCCCAGAGAGGCCAAGCCACAGTTACAAGTGGAACTCTGATTTCCTGGGAGGGGAGCGGGACTGGAGACTGAGTTAATGATGCGTGCTGCCTGTGTGACGAGCCTCCACGAAGGTCCCTGAAGCACAGGGCTCGCCGAGCTTCCAGGCTGTGCACAGGGGAGGTGCTGGGAGGGTGGCACGCCCGGCGAGGGCAGGGGAGCTCCACGCCACCCCCACCCCTCGCCCTGGGTATCTCTTCCATCTGGCTGTTCCTGAGTGGTGTCCTTTATGATAAACCAGTAAACAAAAGTCAGGCATTTCCTTGAGTTCTGTGAGCTGTTTTAGCAAATTATAAACCCCGAGAAGGGTGCTGACACTCCCTGACTTAATGCTGGCCAGCCAGAAACACGGGAGGAGGGCTGGGGTCTGAAGGCAGGGCTGTGGGGTGGCAGCTGCGGGGTCTGCCCTGGCCGAGCACTGCCTGCTGTGGAAAGCCCCCCACGTGGTGTCTGAAGCGTTGTGAGTAGAGAGGAAGTTTCTGGGTAGCTGGTAGCACGGCCCAAGGGAGGCGGGGTCTGTGGGACCTTGGACAGTCAATGTGCCCTTCGGGTCTCCGTTAGGTACGGTCCCCCATAGGCTGCAGTTCCCAGCCTTGGGAAGGGCCGATCGCTGGTGCCCCTCTGTGTCACCCACCTGTCACTCAGCTCTCTGCAGAGCAGCAGTGTGTGCGGGGGGCGGTCAAGAGGCAGAGGCAGCCCCACTGCCAGCCATAGTGGCCTCGAACAGGAGCAGAAGAGGGGGGCCTGGGAGCGTGGCTCTAAATCGTGTAGGGAGCCAGGCCCAGCCCCACAGTGACCTCACGGAGGGCTTCCCGGCTGTGGAGGCACAGGAAGAACCAAGCAGTTGGGCTGGCTTCTCCGGGGCGGAGTCTGTCCTCAGGGAGGACACAGACCCGCCCACCGCGGTGGCTGGATGGCCCTTCCGGCATCGCTCCCACATCAGATAACCTCGCGCTCTTCCAGTGTTTTCTCCAGCTAGTTCAGCTCCGTGCAAGCTCCGACCGTGTGCTCAGCGTACGGAGGGACGTTACAAGACCCTGATCCCTGGCCTCTGTTTCTCCTTCATTTATTCACGCAGCCAACACCTAGCAGAGTCTGCAGGGCGCTAGGCAGGCTGTTAATCTCTAGGAAACTCAAGGTCAAGCTGAGAGGGAGTTCTGGCTTATCCCTCCCACAGCACGTCCAGACTTCCTGCTCCCTGCCAAGTATTAAACTGACTCGTTTGGTTACAAAATGCTCGTGGCCAAGGAGAGGACGCATGTGCAAGCAACCAGCTCATGGCGGGAAATGCCTCAAGAGGGGGTAGTCCAAGATACTACAGGAGCAGGCTTCCCGGAGGCAGGGAGTTGTACTGGGGTTTTGAAGGATGCGTAGGAGTTTGTGAGGTCGAGGACAGAGAACAGAGTGTTTGAAACCCTGTGAGGGCTCCGGGAAACGTTCAAGCAGACCAGAGAATCAGACGAGGGCAAGAATTAGGCAAGAGTGGGGAGAGGAGGGGGAATGAGCTCTTGGGGTCGAGACGGGGCCAGACTTGGGAGGACGTGCGCCGTTTGGTCGGTGACGGGGGAGGGCCCGTGAGGCCGAAGCAGACTGCAGACTCCTAGCCCTGTCCCCAGGGGTCTGATCCGGTGTGATGGCAAATCAAAGCCCTGGGTGCCTTTAATATTTTTTATCTTTGCTTTTTTTTTTTTTTTTTTTTTTTTTTTTGCATTGATTCTTTTTGCCCGTGGCAGAAAATACGCAAGAGAAACAGCCTAGAGAGCCTGCCCGCTAGAACAGTCTGCAGTGGTGGAAAATATTTCACAGCTGTACTGTCCCATGTGGTAGCCGCTCCGTACATGTGGCTTGTGTGCCTGAGGAATGGAATTTTAAATTGTATTTAATTCTAATTAGTTACTTTGAATTTAAATTACCGCCCGTGGCCAGTGGCTACTGTACCGGCAGCGGGGCTGTGGAGTGGAAATAAAGCCCCCTCTCTCGGCCCCCAGCCACCCCATCCCCCGTCTCGCTGGGCTTTGAGCCGGGCCCGTTTGATTGTTCTGAACAAGGGCTTTGCCGCCGAGATGTTTGATGTCCTTTCTGTCCACTGCCCTTGCTTCTCGGTGGGCGCTGTGGGTTTATTCCAGCAGCTGACGGAGCCCGCCGGGGGACCAGGAGGGTGCCCATGGCCGGGGTACCCACCCTGCGGAGACGGAGGTGATAAGTCACCTCTCCCGGGAGCAGGGACCGTGCAGCCCGCGAACCAGGGGTAGCATGTGGCCCAACAGCCCACCGTGAGCCTTGCCTCTGTGGTTCAGCTACTGAATGGCCCAAGTTTGCCTTAGCGGAAGAGGGGTCCAGGGGCGCCTGGGGGGCTCGGTCGGCGGAGCGTCCGACTTCGGCTCAGGTCATGATCTCGCGGTTCGTGGGTTCGAGCCCCGCGTCGGGCTCTGGGCTGACGGCTGGGAGCCTGGAGCCCGCTTCCGATTCCGCGTCTCCCTCTCTGTCTCTGCCCTTCCCCTGCTTGCGCTCACGCGTGCTCTCTCTCTCTCTCTGTTTCTCAAAACTAAATAAAGACATTAAAGAAAAAGACGGGTCCCACACGGCTGTGTTGCTGGTGTGGCGGCTGAGATTCCGTCTGTACTGGGTTGAATAGTGAACCCAGATATTCACATCTGCCCAGAACCTCAGAATGGGAGCTTATTTGGAAACAGGATGTTTGCAGATGCAGTCGAGTTAAGACGCCGAATGGAGATGGGCCCTAAACGCATTGGTTTCCCTGCAGCAGAGGAGAGAGAGGGAGGAGGGAGAGGGGGAGGGAGGCGGCCGTGGCCCAGGGACGCCTGGAGCCCCCCCGAAGCTGGAAGAGGCGGGAAGGATCTTCCCCTGAAGCCTTGGGAGGGAGTATGACCCTGCAGACCCCCCAATTTCCGACTTCCGGTTTCCCAGAACGTGAAAGAATGAACTTCTGTTGTTTGAGACCCCTGCTCTGTGGCCCCAGACGACACGCCGCGGGCCTGGTGGCACGGACTCGTCCTTGGCCGCCTAGTGGCCCCTCGCTGGGCATCCCCTGTGCTGGGCTGTGCCCCTAACTCCATGCTGAGCGTGCGGAAGCTTCCGGGAGCCCCTCGTACCTTCTGTGTTAGCTGGACGAGATGCACGCTGCAAACCGGAGGTGGCATTTCGTGTTGTCTGAGGTGGGTCAGAGACCGTGCTCTACACACCCCTCGGCCTTGTCTGGACGGAGGAACCTCAGGGTGGGACACATGACGTCCTCGGGAAACACCCATTCCCACACTGTGCTTTGGAGGCCCAGGTTATGACCTTCGTCGGGTCAGCCCCTTCGGGCTTCCAGAGGTGAGCGTCACGTGGGAGGGAGGCAGGCTGGGGGAGGGCCCTGGAGGCTGTTGCCATGGCGACGCCAGCCCTCTCCTCCCAGCCAGGCTCACCGCGCGCCCCCCCCCCCCAATCACCCACCTGCCCTCGCCACCCTCTCCAGGGTGCCGGGCCAGCCCTGCGGGCCGCAGAGGGTGACCCTGCGAGGAGGTGGCCCCACGCCCGGCAGGTGCCGTGGCCGCCCCGACTCTGATCCCGGGGCTGGGCCAGAGGGTGTTGCTGGCACCCCAGCTCCAGCTCCGAGCACCGAATCCATCAATAGAAGAGAAGGCTCCGTGCAATAATAGCGTGGGGCCTGCCGGGCAATTGATTTAAATCATTTTATAGAGAACCTATGTAAAATAAAAAGCCTCTAATCACATTTGTATCCATTTGCAGGCTCAGTAAATCAATTTGAATTGAGCTGGGTGCCACGGTTACAGCTGATTAGCGTGCGTATATATGGTCAAATTAATGCCGGCCAAGTCTGCCGGATCGGGGCGCAGCCGTCAGCTCCTGCCTGAGCCACTCTTGGGGGGCGGGGGGCGGGGGCCCCAGCCCGGACCCCGACCACGGGGGACACGTCTCTCCTCCTCGCTCCGCCCTCCGGGGGACCCCCCGGCTGTCCTCCAGGTGGCTCCTGCGGGTGCCCGGGCGAGGAGATAGGGCTGGACCCCGCGTGCACCCACCACCCCCCGGGGGCGCTGGAAAGAGCTCTTCTGGCAGCTTCTCCCGCAGCTCTGCCTGGCGCCTGCCTGCCCACGCCCTCGCCGGCAGTCCTGGGTGAGCTGCCCCAGCCTCGTTCACACGGGTGCCTCCTCGGGCCGCGTCCCCGGGGCCGGGAGAAGGGACACGGGGTCCGTTTACTTACAACCTGACCCCTGTGGTGCGCCAGGGCCACGTTGGAACCACACAGAGAGCCATCCCTGCCCTCGGAGCAGACGACAAACCCAGTACGTCTGTAGGAGCCGTGGGGCTTCGAAGCTGCAGGTGCCTCGGGGAAGGCGGCCGAGAGAAAATTGGAGAAGCGGAGGGGTCAGGGAGCTGGCGTTCGGGAGAGGATTTGTGGGCGGCCCGGGTGTCCGAGAGAAGGTGCTCCTGGCAGAGGGAGCGGCGGGAGCAAAGGGAGGTCCGGCGGGGCCCGCGGGTGACGTGACGAGAGCTGGGGCACGGGCCGGCTCGCAGGTGCAGTGACAGGCCACCACACAGGCATCCGTGGGGGGTGGTGGGGTGGGGAGGAGCGAACGGGCCAGGTGTGGCCCCTCTGGCTGTCCTGTGGAGGGAGCAGGGGAGGGCAGAAGCGGGACACCTAGGGGGAGGGGAGGGGAGGGGAGGAAAAGGCGAGGGGTGTCCTCTTGAGAGGGGACCCCCGAAACCCTGCGTGGGCTGAACTGAGCAGGGGCGAGGAATCTGGATGGGGGTGGGGCCATGTCGTCCAGACAGTGTCCCTTACTGGGGGGACGCCTTCCCTGTCTATGTGGGTCAACTCGGTGGTGGCTGTGGCCTGTGGCCCTCGTGGACAAGAAGTGCTTTCTGTCCTCGTGCCCACGTGGGTCTCGAGGTGCTGTGGGTGCCCCGGGGCACCTTTCTTCTTGCGAGGTGCCACTGAGGTTTTGGGGAGCTGACCCCCGGGCCGGCAGCCAGGCCCGGAGAGCTGGCCACCACTGGCCACCCCTCAGAGGCCACCAGGGACAGTCCTGTCCCACCAGGGACAGAGCACCAGGGTCCACGCTCCTGCTCGGCCAGAGCTGGCTTTTTGGCTGCGGATGCTGGGATCTCGATGGCAGGTGTATTTGAACCGTAAATAAACAGAGTCTGACGCTTAGATGAGTTTGCTCTGCTCCCCAGAGCCACCCACACAGGCCTGAGCAGGTCTCACCCCAGTGCTTCGTGGGCTTTGTCCCCCAAACCTCTGGGCCCAGCCGTGCCTCTCCAGCCCACCCTCCGCCTCGTCTCACCGGCCCTCCCCCAGAATTCCCGCAACGAGGGCGGCATCCGCAGGTCCTATGTGGTGCTGGGAAACGCGGCACCTGTTCTCGGGGGCCGGCCCTTCGCTCGATGAACGTGACAACTGCAGGAGGCTGGCACCTTCCTCTTTTTTTAAGTTTCGTTCATTTGAATGATCTCCACACCCGTTGTGGGGCTCGAACTCACAACCCCAAGATCACGAGGCTCGTGCTCGTCCGACTGAGCCAGCCAGGCACCCCGAGGCTGGTACTTTTATTTCCCCGGTTTACAGATGGGAACGGAGGCCCAGAGAGGTTCAGCAGTTTGCCTGAGATCGCACAGCTTGGAGGTGGCACAGTGGGAATTCGAGCCCAGGTAGTTTCCAGATGCCACGCCCTCAACCCTCTCTATCGGGTTGCCTCCCAGAGGGAGGCTCGCCCTGGTGTCTTCTTTCCCAGAGGCATCTGTGCCCAAGGGATCGTGCCACATGATCTCACTGAGCCTTTCCTGCCCCTTCCTGAGGTTGCCTGGCCTGGTGTTGGGCCCAAACTCATGTATATTCATCCTACGAGCATTTGTTGACCACCTGCCATGTGCCAGGTTCTGTGTGTGTTGGAAGGAGCACGTGACAATAAACTCACCGATTATAGGCGATCTGGTAGTGATACATGCTAATAAGAAAAGTACAGCCAGGGCGGGGGACAGAGAGCCAGGGGGTTGACGTCGATGGAGTGGCTAAGGGAGGCCTGCGTGGGACTGGCTTTGAGCCTGAAGGAAGGATGCAGGCAAGCCCTGTGATGTCTAGGGAGTGTGTTCCACGGAGCTAGGGGGGCATGTGCAAAGGTCCTGGGGCAGGCCCTTACCTCAGCGTATGCCCAGCAAACCTGGTTTGAGGTTTTAGACTCTGTTCGTTTCCCCGGGCTGCCGTAACACATTATCCCGAACAGGGTGTCTTAAAGCAACAGAAGCGGGTTGTCTCACAGTTCTGGAGGCCGGAAGTTCCCCCCCATGTGTTCCGAGGCCCGAGGAGAGAGGGCTGGATGTGGAGTCCAGGCCCCTGTCTGGTCCTGGCCTGTTGCTCACAGCCTGAGGGCTCCTGGATGCTTTGCTCTCAGATGGCTGGTAAAAGACGGTCACATCTCACTGGGTTTTGCGGCTCAAATGAGAACGTGCTTTGAAATCTTTCAACTGCGAAGGAGGCAGCTCAGGCCTAATCAAGGCCTCCCGGAGGCTGTGACCCAGCGTGGGCCGTCTGTCCCGCTGGGAGGGCTGCTGGCGCCCGGGGACCGGGGGCAGTTCGCCCGACGTCCTGCGGTGTCAGATTCCTCGTTTGTCACGAGGCACGACAGCACCTGCCTCAGGGCGTCATCGGGGGTCCCAGGGAATCGATCGTTCTGGGGCCAGAGTCGGGCCCCCCTGCAGAATGCCTCCAGATGCTTGTGTCTGGCGGGGAGTGGGGGCACGACCCGGGGCAAGGGTCTCCTGCTTCATTTCCCTGGGGCCCGGGCCCCACGGTGACAGTGACTTGACCCCGCTCCCCGGAGGTGAAAGGCCCCCACCTTGCAGCCGGCGGTAATTCCCAGAAGCATCCTTCTTCCGCCGCCCTGCGCCTCTGAGTGCCGTCGTCGGGGATGCGCGGGCCTGTCGTGGGCCCAGGCCGGGAATTGCTACAACAGGTTTATGCCGCGTGAGCGATCGTGTCTCCACCGCTGACGGTCCGCGCCACCGGGACCCACAGCGCCACCGACGAGGCTTCCCAGAGAGCAGAGCAGTAAATACCGTGGGAAGCTTCCAACCAGAGAGGGCGCTGGGAGGTCCACCCAAGGGCGCCGGGAGGCTCCTGGGGCCGGAAATGAGCAAAGCAGCAGCCGGGCCGGGAAGCTGCTGGAGCCCAGGCTGAGAGCAGACATGCAACCGGGGACAATTATTTGAGGGGGCGAGGGGAGCACGCTGTCCATGGCGAAGAGCAAGGCCAGAGTGCTGGGAATATTCGGAAACTGTGATTGGGGGTCAGCTTCCCTGGAGGGTGTGCGCGTGGCTGGCTGCAGGCGGGAGCAGGCAGGAGAGGAGGGGGGCTTTGCTGGGAACCATCCCCTACCTGCTGCCTGTCCCCCCACCCCCCGGCCGGCTGGGGGTTCAGGAAAGCCTTGGGGGCGGTGTTATCACGGCCCCCTTGTGTCTGCACCCGGGCAGTGCCACGGAAGCTGTCGCTTAGTGTGGCTCCGTGGGCCGCGCCTGGGGCACTGAGACTGATCCAGGCAGCGAGCATTGTTCTGGCCCCAGACCCCCTTCCTCCTTGACATTGTTCTGGCCCCAGACCCCTTTCCTCCTTGACCCGCTGCGGTTTCCGTCGGGGATTCTGGAATGCCGGCACCTGTGTAACCTGAGCCAGAGGCCGCAGCTGTGGGCCTCAGTTTCCCCATCTGTGAAATGGGGCCGTGGAGCTGTCCAGCAGGGGCACGGATGTTTCTATAAAGGAGATCCTGGGTGTGAATCCCTGGGCCCACTGCCTGGCACAGGGTCAGCGTTCCCTAGAAAGCATGTCTGCTGGGGTTTTAAGGTCAATACTTATCTTTTTTTAATTACAGTTTTTTAAAACATCTATTCATTTTTGAGAGGCAGAGCACAAGCAGGGGAGGGGCAGAGAGAGGGGGAGACGCAGAACCCGAAGCAGGCTCCGGGCTCCGAGCCGTCGGCACAGGGCCTGAAGTCACGAACCGCGAGATCGTGACCCGAGCCAAAGTCGGACGCTCCACTGACCGAGCCCCCCGGGGGCCCCAACACCTCTGCTTCTTGACCTACATGTTCGTCATGGCTATGCGGCCCCAGTCTCCAGATGAGATCTGCGTCACGGATCCCAGGGGTTGGCGCGTGCCCACAGCTGGCTGGCACTTTGCTCAGGTCACAGGATGGGGGGCCCCGGGACGCGTGCTGTTGGCTCTGGAGTGCTTGCCTGTGCTGGCACAGTCTCAGCACCCGGCATGGCAACGGTTCAGTCTCGGTGACGTCCCCGTGAGGGCAGTGCCCTGGCTCTCCCTGTTTGCAGATGGGGAAACTGAGCTGCTCTGGCTTTTTCCTTGAGGTCCCACAGCTGGGAGGCGGGGGGCGGGGGGGCCAGGTGACCCGCGCTCTGGGACTCGTGCCCCCGCCCGCGGTGTCTCCTGCTCAGGAGTGCCGCACGTCACCGGGCTGGGTGGGACCCAGGTCCAGAACCCAGGAGACAAAAGGCAGAGGCTGCACCAGCTGACGAAGAGCACAGGGCCGTGTAGGTTGGCGGGGGAGGAAGGTCCTGGTGCCCAGCCACCCACTGGCGCCCTGGCCATCCTCCCTTCTGTAGCACAGACCTGCCGGTTATGATCTGCGTCTCCTCGTCCCCAAACACACACACACACACACACACACACACACACGCACAGGTCATATACGTGTTGTGTATGCATTATATGTATACGCGTCACACACACGTTACGTATACGCACGTGGGCGTGGCCCCGAGGGGCAGGAGTGTGGATTTGCCGGGTTTCCAGACTCCACTCGCTGGTCGCACCTCTGAAAGCTCTTCCCCCTTACGGGGACGGTCCGGTCGCCCGGCCGCAGAGGGGGGCCCGCCTGGCTGCGCCCCGTGCCCCGTGGGGAGCTTCTCCACGCGACCTCGTGCGCCACAAGAGGCCCTTTGTCCTTTATCCTGGCGGTTCCTGCTGACAGCAGCGAGGCGGTCCAGGAATAGCAGCAGGAGCCACGCGGTGTGACGGTGGGGGCGGCCGGGTCCCCTGCAGGGTCTGGCCCTCTTCAGCTTGGGGCAGCTGAGGAGAGGGACGCTGCGCAGCCGGCCGGGGATGCGGGAGGGCCGCAGCTGTGCCCCGTTTCGGTTCCAGCCGAGCGAACGGCTGTCCGGCCCAGCCACCTGCCCCGGGCAGCCAGCACGCGCACCTTGCGTGGGTGGAGGGGCGGGGACGTCAGCCCCTCCCGGGCAGGCGGCAGGCATCCCCAGCGTCAGTAACTGGAAGCTTGGTCCGTGGGGCAGTGAGCGGGTCTGGGGAAGCTCACCAGTGACAATGCTCTTGGCGGGGAGGGGGCTTTTCTAGAAGGAGTTGAGGCCTGATGGGATAGCAGGGGTGGGCACTGCAGGATTTTGAGCGGGAAGGGAGCCCCCTTCCCAGGCACCGTGTGCCAATGGGGCTGGGATTCCTCAGAGGTGGGCCTGGGCGGGCGAGGTGGGCACAGCGAAGGAGGCGTGAACCAGGGGCAGGAGAAGTCACGCTGGCGCCACTGAGAGAATGCCAGCCGCCGTCACGGAGCAGGGGTCACGTGGGTAGGAAAATAATGTTTTCAGTGCTGTTTCGTGTGAATGTATTTAATACCACCGACCTGCGCACTTAGACCTGGTTAAGGGGGTAAGGTTTGTGTGCCGTGATTAAAAGTAATTTTTCTTCGGGGGTGCCTGGCTCAGTCGGTTAAGCGTCCAACTTCGGCTCGGGTCATGATCTCGCGGTCCGCGAGTTCGAGCCCCGCGTCGGGCTCTGTGCTGACGGCTCGGAGCCTGGAACCTGTTTCAGATTCTGTGTCTCCCTCTCTCTGACCCTCCCCCGTTCATGCTCTGTCTCTCTCTGTCTCAAAAATAAAGAAACGTTAAAAAAATTTTTTTTAAATTTTTTTTTCTTTGAAAAAAATTTTTAATGTTTATTCGTTTTTGAGAGAGAAAGAGAGAGAGAGAGAGAGACAGCGTGAGCAGGGGAGGGGCAGAGAGAGAGGGAGACACAGAACCCGAAGCAGGCTGTGTGCCATCAGCGCAAAGCCCTACATGGGATTTGAACCCACAAACCGGGAGACCGTGACCCGAGCCCAGGCTGGAACCCATCGGCTCAACCATCAGAGCCGCCCAGGTGCCCCTGAAAATAACTGTTATAATTCAACATGCACTTGAGGTCACCTGCGAGCGACACTTTTGACCTGCCGAGCCCGCCCCCGAACGTAACAAAACAACCACAGTCGTGGTGAAATGGACAGAAGCCACAGCCTGGCCGTGAGACCCACGGAGACGCTCCTTCCCTCAGATGCCAGAAGCTCCACGTAGGGGTTGAGGCCAAGGAAGCAGGTTCTGACACCAGAAGGGGTGGAGACGTGAGCGGCTGCAGCAGAAACTGGCACCACCCTGAACAGCCCCGCGCGGGCCCCGGCCTTAGCGTGCTCGCCACTCAGGGCGTCCCCGAGGTGATCGGCCCCGGGACCGCGGGCGTCCGGAAAACAGCGGGCTGCCGGGTGCACAGAGGGCTCCCTCAGCCTGGAGAAAGGTTTGTTCTCCTCTCCTCCTCCGTCCTTCCGGGGAAGGGAGGAAACAAACGCGAATGTGTTTTGCAGTTCACGGGGGCTCCCTGAAAACCTCCAGAGAAGCGATAAACAGATCTCTGCATCCTGGTGCTGGCTAATTTGTTTTCAATAGGTTTCAATCAATTACGTGGGGGTCCTCGGAAGGGGAAGTGAACCAGTAATTGGCTAAAATAAATCACTCAGCACTTCAAAAGCAGCTCTCCACTGAGATGGGAGCAGCCCAGCCTTCGATTAATAAACAGGCACGCTTGTCCCCCACCCCCTGGGTCCCCGGGCTCCATGGGAACCGCGCAGCGAGGGTCCGGGAGGAGGGGCGCGGCGTGGCAGTGATGGATTCGGCCACCCCGCAGAGGTCGCCCGAGGCTGCTGTTGCCACTGTGTCGGCCAGCTGCACCGCTCTGCCTGTCTCTCCCGTGGCCCCGCGGGAGGGTTCGTGGGGCTGTGTCACCAAGTGCCACGACCGGGGGCTTCGACAGCCGAACTGTTCTCCCGCGTTCCGCAGGCGGAAAGAAGCCTGGGCTCAAGGTGTGGGCAGGGCCGTGCTCCCTCCAAAGGCTCCAGGGAGGGCCCTCGCTGTCGCTCCCAGCTGCTGGTGGTGGCCGTCCTGGGTGCCTCTTGGCTTGTGGCCCCATCCCCGCAGTGTCTCCTTCTGCCTTCACATGGCCTCTGCCTGTGCCCAGCGTCAGGGTGCTGTTTCGGGAAGGTTCCACCCTGCCTTCGCGTGACCCCGTCTGGGCCTCTATGCTGATCACATCTGCGAAGGCCCTGTGTCCACATAGGGCCACATTCAGAGGTACCGGAAGCCAGCGTTTCGGGGCGCCTGGATGGCTCAGTTGGGGTTGGTTAAGCGTCTGACTTCGGCTCAGGCGGCCCAGTCATGATCTCACGGTTCGTGAGCTTGAGCCCTGCGTCGGCCTCTCTGCCGTCAGCATGGAACCCGCTTCGGAAAGTGTCTCCTCTCTGCCCTTCTCTGCACGCGCACGGCCTCTCTCTCTCTCTCTCTCTCTCTCTCTCTCTCTCTCTCTCTCTCTCTCGAAGATAAATAAACACTTAAAGAAAGAATACGAGAAAACAGGGTTTTCACATATCTCGGGGGGGGGGGACACAGTTCAGCCCACCCCCCCCTTTCGGGCGAGGGCCTCGGAGGACGCGCTGCCCGCTGGCGGATGCCGTCCTCACTGCCTGTGGGTTTGGAATGGGAATCCTTCCCCCAGGGGGTGCTCCCGGAGCACGGTGGCCCCGCCTGCTCCGCTCCTTCTCTGACGTCCCCTCCGGATGAGTAACTATTTCTGAGTCCCCGTCGGGCCCTCTAACCCCTGTGCAGCCTGGTGGAGGGAGGGAGGGCTGGTGGGGTGAGCACAGCCCCGCTTCAGCCTTCGTGAAAATCATCCGTGAGCCACCAGCATGCGGCAGGCTCATCATGGGAGGCCCAGCGGGGGAGCTGGGTGCCATGGGGAATTCTCTGGCAGGAATATGGGGGTGCTCAGTGGGGGACAGCGGGAAGGGGTTGTATACCCTGCAGGCGCTGAGCTTGAGGGAAGGCAGCCCACGGCGGGGTAAACTGAGACCCACCCCCTGCTCCCCAGTACCGAGCACGAGGCCCGGCCAGAGGGACAGGTCAGCGTGTGGTGGCCCGGGGGCCGAGGTTCCAAAGAGCCCCTGAAGCCTCGTGCCCTTTGGGACGAGAACCTGGACACGATCTTCAGCTTTGACCCTGACCCTTCCTGACGTCCGGGGGCGAGGCAAGCTGCAGCGTCACGGGGTCTGTCCTGCACGTGCCTTCCTGAGCCCCTCACGTGTTTCAGCTCCTCTGCTCCTATGACCTGTACACCACACCCCCCGCCGCCCTGCTCCACCGTGTGAGAGGAAGGAGGGCTGTCCCATTTTACAGATGAGGAAAACTGAGGCTTGGCTGAGTCACGGCACTTGACATCCAGGCAGAGCGCGGCCTGACCTGAGAGTCCCTGCCGTTCACGGTTGTGCCCAGGGAAGCAGAGATTCCGAGGGGACCTGCCTTCCTCACGGTTGGCCAGAGCCCAGGTCTCAGGGTTGTGGTCCCGGTTCTCATCTTGTCTTCTGTCCTGAGTCCTCAGTCCTCGAGGCCGTATACGTGCCCCAAACGCTAAAGACGGCGAAGGAGGGCCGAGCAGTCCCAGGCGAGCCTGCTCCTGACCCACGGACCGGATCAAGCACCTGGGGTCGAGGTCCAGAGGCACGAGCCGGGCAGGTAGAATGGGAGGGGCTGTATCTAGCCTGGCCTGTTGGGGGGCCCTCCTTGAGGCTCGAACAAGATGAGCATTGAACAGAGACAGGCAGTGGCCCTGGGGGACTGGGACCAGGAAGTGGGGCGTCCATTCTGAGACAGGCCAGAACATACAGCAGACTGTGGTCTCAGATGGTGTCAGGGATCGTCAGAGGGAAGACGTGGGGTGCAGGGATGGGGTGACAGGGATGAGAGCAGGGAAAGTGTCTCCCCGCCCCCACCAGGGAGGAGACTGAGCTGGCTCCTGAACAGAGAGGGGGAGGAAACCACGTTGGCATCTGGGGGAGGTGGCCGCACGGCATGTGCAAAGGCCCTGTGGTCTGAGCGGGTCTGCTGCAGAACAGCGCGGCATGGATGCCACCGAGCGCGTGGGGGCCAGGATTCTCTCTTCTGGGTGGCTTTCTCTGGCATGCGGGGATCGCTGGCCTTTGTCACCGCACCGCCTGCCAGCATGACAAGGAGGGTGGGAGGGAAGCAGCCTGCAGCTGAGAAGGGCAAGGGCAGGTGCGGTCCCTCCCGACTCGCCTCCCCGCCCTGCGCCGGGCTCGCTCCTTCTCCTGCTCACAAATCATGGCTGCCTAATGAAGTACCTTGTGCCTCGAAGGCACTCCAGGGTCCCTCGCTCCGAGCCGGGTCAGAGCCCCCGCGAAATTACAGCTGTAAGACACGGGAAGGGGGAGCGGGGCCTCTCACCCCGCCTGTAATTACGGCCCACGGAGTGCTGATTGCCACAGTCCAATTAATTAAACACGGCAGCGGCCCAAATTATGATCCCTCGCCTCTTACCGAGCAGTATTTTTAACCTTAACTGTCACGGCCGAGCTTAAATTTCCTATCTGGACAGAAGTGTCACCTGTGGGAGAAGGAGTGGTGTTGAACTGCACATCGCCGGTGACAGACCCTGTAATTAGAAACTGTAGTGTCCCCGAGACTGGTCTTTAAAACTGTCAGAAGCCAAAGGGCCGTCATTTGCTACAAGACTGTCATTACCCGCGAACCTATTAGCTGCAGGTAAATAACATATTATGCTGGGGACAGAAAGCAGGCAGGGTGGAGAATTCACTGGTGCTTAATTAGGACCCGCGGCGCAAAAGACGGTCACCTTCTCTCTTCCTTCATTAGCAGGGAGGGTCTGGTGTGGCAGTGGTCGCAGGAGGGAGCCCGGATGCTGACCCTGCAGAAAGCGCCAGCTCCCTCCTCCACCGCCCCCCTCCGCCCTCGTAGGCCCCGCCCATCCACCCCTTCCAAGCCACGGCCGATGCTGATCCTGACGCGGGGGCGGGTCCAGGGAGACCCGACGTGTGCGCGTCCCTGGGCGGAAGGGAGGGTGGGAGGAGCAGACGCCTGGTTTGACAGAAGGCATCTCGTGGGAGGGGGGGGGGGGCCTGGATGCTCCCTGGGGGCCGCCCTCAAAGCCCGGGCTCTGGATGGGGGAGGGGGGAGGGCGGAGGGGCGAGGGTGGCCGTCTACAGTTTGTAAAGCCTGTCCTGCCCGAGTGCGCCCAAGCTTCCCGATGTCCCCCCCCCCCCCCCCCCCCCCCCCGGTACTCAGAATGGAGACGCCCCGTCAGGACAGGGCTTCTGGGGCCCTGGAGGCCGGCTCCCCGCCGGGCAGGGTGAAGACCAGCCTGGACAGAGAGGGGGAGGAAACCACGTTGGCATCTGGGGGGTTCCGACCCCGGCCCGACGTGCGTCCAGAGAACGTCCGGGGAGCTTAGGAAGCCTGCGAGGTCTGGGGGTCTGGGCTCAGGGTGGGGGTCAAGTACTGGGTGAGGCTGTTTAGGCAGACGTGGGATAAATGGATCTGCCTGGAGGCCTGAGTCTGTGGGAACAGAAAGCCTGACGCAAACCAGCTAAACAATTGGGGATTTTTAAAAAAGTTTGTTTTTTTTTAATCTCTATTTATTTTGGAGAGAGAGACAGCATGTGAGCAGGGGAGGGGCAGAGAGAAGAGACAGGAGACAGCAGCATCCGAAGCAGGGTCCAGGCTCCGAGCTGTCAGCACAGAGCCCGACGCAGGGCTCGGAACCACGAACTGGGAGATCGTGACCTGAGCCAAAGTCAGACGCTCAACCGACTGAGCCACTCAGGCGCCCCAACAATTAGAGATTTCAGTGTCCCCAAAGAAGGGGTACAGAGGTAGGTCAGGCCTGACTGAGGCCTGGCTCTGCCCCCTGTGGACGAAGTCCTTGGGCTTGGTTGTTAGATAAATGAGTTTAGGAAACTGAAGTTCTGGACGGAAGTGACAGCTCTTGAATCCCTGGGTAGGGAGTCCCTTCCGTACCCAGCCCTCGCCCACCCCACGCCCTCGCCCACGTGCCTGGCTGCACACGCACACCCCCCACACCTGCTCATACATGCACCCACCTACCGTTCCGGGTTGGACCGTGGTGTTTTGAAGCGTTTGCACCTTCCTCTGCCCTTGTGTCTGTGGGGGGACAGACTCAGTGGGCCGCTGCCCCTGGAGGTCAGGTCTGAGCTGAGCACGGTGAGCCGCGTGTGACCCCACGAGAGGTCCCCGGGGAGGATACCGGTGCCGTCGGGCGGGGGTGTCGCGGAGCCGGGGTGATGTGGGTGCACGGCGTCTGCGGCCCGGGTGACCCAAGGCCGTGTCCGGCCCAAACTCCCACGAGTCTCAGAACCCCGCTGCGTCTCCTCCTGCCCCGAAGGCCACCGTACTTACCCACATCTGTCGCAGCAAATACACCCGAGGCCCGTGCGTGCCCAGGACTCTACCCGGGGGCCCCGTCCTCACCGTGCGCCCTCCTGCAATGAAAGCGGCCTGCAGGTTCGAGCCCTGGCTGGAGGCCAGTGAGTCAAGGGCACAGTTTGGCAGTCAGCCGAACAACTTCAACGTTGCTCTGGCATCTCCTGCGGCCGCGGCATCCATCGATGGCCGTAAAACAGGCCCGTGACCTCTTCCTTGCAGAGGTCGAACAAGGTGACGTGTGAGAAACACTGGTTCCGGGTCCTGCACACAGACACACGTAGTACGTTATCCTGGACGGCATCGCCAGATGCTTCCAGAAACTCCGCCTTCCGAGGATCAGAGAGCAGAAGACCGAAAGGTCTCCAGATCACCGTGCCATCTCGGATCCCCTCTTGCGTGCCAGGCTCCGAGAGGGGCTCAGTGATCAGCCAGGAGCGACCCGCTTCCGGCCGTCCCGCAGCAGAACGTCCCGCGGCCGCCCCATCCAGCAGCATTTGCTGCCGGGCTGGGAGAATGTTCCGGCTGTCCAGCTCAGTCACCACCAACCACTTGTGGCACTCGAGCCCTTGAAACGCAGCCAGGGAGACCCAGGAACTGAACGTTTCATTTCATCCCGTTCTAAGGTTTCAGCGTCGACGGCCGCATGTGGCTGCCTCCTGGGACACGGTTCCGTGGGGACGCTGGGGAGGAAGCAGGCCCTTCTGTGCCGGGAGGGAGGGAAGCCTTTGCAGACGACAGGTCCGAGCTGAGCCCCGACGATGACGATGACGAGGAGGTGGGACCCACCAGAGGAGGGAGGGAGGGAGGGTTGTTCCAGGAAGAGGGGACAGAAGGAGCCAAGTAAGGGGCCGGGCCGGGCACTGCATCCCGAGGGGTCGTGCGCTGGCTTCTCGGCGGAGGCCGTCCACGTCTATGCGGTTCTGAGCCCGGGGTGGGGGCCCGTGGTTAGCAGCCCTGTGCCCGGAACCGGGCTAAGCCTTCAGCCGTGTGCCCCCCATTGGTGCCCGCAGCTCTTCTGAGAGTCCCTGGCACTTGCTGGGAGAGGCAGCCACGCTCACGGTCTGCTCTCCTGAGCCTCGTGGCTCCGTGAGGGGACAGAGCCGTGGAAGCCTGCCGTCCCCGGGGCCCCCAGGTTTGCCGAGCTGACGCCCCCTTTCCTCCGGAGTCACGCGGTCCCCCACTCTGGGAAGCCACAGCCCCGCGGGCCTGCCAGCCCTCGGTGCCCCTCGTCCTTCCCTCCTTCCGGGGTGCACAGGGGGGTGCACTTTCTCGAGCGCGTGTCGTGGTGACATCTGGTCGGCCTGGCTGGCTGGCTGGCTGGGGAGATCCATCAGCCGGCCTCCTCGATGCTCGCCAGCCCGACCCACGTTTTAATTTGCCAGTCTGTGGGTTTCCTGTACGTGTATTCATCTATATTTGTGTCAGGCGAGATTGCTTTTGTCTTCCTCCGCCTGCTAATAAATCCCTCTGTCGATCTGTGGCCTCAGCAGTCAGCTTAGTGGGTATCCGGTTTGGAGATTGAGTTGGGGGCTGTGGTGACTCAGAGAGACGACCATCCCCGTGGAGCCGAAGCCGGGCCTCTCTTTTCCCACCCGCACCTGATGGCCGCTGCTGGGGGCTGGGGCGGCTGGGGGGGGGGGGGTGCTGGGCTGGCCGGCCTTCCCCGCCGGACTTGGGGGGCTCCTGCTCACCAGTGGGCTTTGTCACCAGTGGTCGTAACCAGGCCCCACAGGCCGGGCGGCTTGGACAGCAGAGATCTGTTTTCTCACGCTTCCGGAGGCTGGAGGTCCAAGGTCAGGCAGTGGGCAGGGCTGCTCTCTCCCTAGGCCTGTAGACGGCCTCGTTCTCCCCGTGTCCTCACACAGGCCTCCCCTCTGTGCGTGTGGCTGTGGCCTGTCTCCCCTTCTAAGGACAGCGGTCACGCTGGACCAGGCCCACCCGAATGATCTCACATGAACTTAAGATCCTGTGTCCAGACACAGTCACGTTCTGAGGTGCTGGGCGTCAGGGTTTCAACACAGGCATTTTCGGGGCCGGGTTCAGCCGACGCTTCCTTTTCAGCTGTCCGTGAAGGGCGGTATTCATCAGAAAAGTGTGTGTGTGGGTGGACCCCTCGTGCGCGTTTACCAGCCCAACTCGCCGTGTGACCGGCACCCGGGTAAGAAACCCACGGACCGTGGCCAGCTCCCAGGGGCTCCCTCGGCCTCCAGGTCAGCCCCTGTCCCCTCGGGTGGCCACTGCCCCGGCTTCTAAGCCCAGGAGGCAATTTTCCAGTCAGTGACGTTCCGGACTGGCGTATTCTGGGTCGCTTGGGCCGATCGCTGCTGCCCCGTTTCCGCACCACCGGGGGCAAGAGGGGGAGAGGCCGTGGGAGCAGACGCGACCCAGCTGTCCCCGTGCCCGGGCCTCGGGGTGGGGCTGGCCGGTGCGGAGTGTCCGGCCGCCGAGGCACAGGCGGGGGGCTGGGGCGCGTGGTCAGCCGTGAATTTGCTGTGCTGCGGGAAGTTGGTTTCTCGCTTTGTTCTCGGCAGAGTGAAACTCGCAAGAACTCAGTACTGCCTCTGTGTCCTTCACCTGCGTCTTGGCGCCCTTGAACTTCCGCGTGCATACTCGGGAGGCGTGACGTGCGCGTCCGATCTGCACACGCAGCTGCCCCTCGGAGCCTGTGGGCGAGGCGGACACCGTGGGTGGCACGAGCGGATAGAATGCTTTCGGTCCCCCGGCGGGGACCCGAGCTTCCAGAGGTGGCAGCGGCGGGGACGGGAGCTGGGACCCGAGGGAGGGGAGGGTGGGGATAAGCTCCACAGAGGGGCGAAGGCTCACCTAGGAGGGGCACAGCACGGACGAGGGCCGGAGGCTGGACCAGGCAGGCCGTTCGCGCGGCGGGAGCCCGGGTCTGCGTGGACGTGTGCTGAAAGCGAGCCGGCCGGGAGGCTTGTATCTGCCGTGGACGACTCTGAGAGCCAGATTTTGGGGGGCAGTAGTGAAGTGCAGTCTGGGGCGGCTGTGCCCGGGGGGGCTCCCCCCTGGGCCAGCTCCAGCTCTGCCTGGGCCTCCCCCAGACCAGCGGGGCGGTGCCCCCTTTCTCCCAGGGGCCCGGAGGCAGGGCCTGAGCCCTGTGCTGGGGCGAGGCCCACGTCCCCACGGAGGAGCCTCTCAGGCCAGCTCCCGGCCGTCCTCCTCGCTGCCCACCCCGGGGCGTCCGGGCCCCCGCCCCTGCCCAGCCGAGTTCTGCGTGGGGAACTCGCCCCGGGCCCTCCCGCCACACAGCTTACCTGGCAGTGAGTAAGCGCCTTATAATTGCACGTCTCGCCTGCACTGAGCAGGGAGAAGGCTCCATCGAAGGTAAAACAGCGGCTGACAGCGGGGGGGGGGGGGGGGGGCGGGGGGCACTGCTAACAGGAGACCCCTGCCCCCGCCCCCCACGTGCCGTGGGCCTCGCTCGTGACGGTGCGCGTGTGTGCGCGTGGGTCCCTGCCTCCCCCTCGGGGGGCTTCGAGGTGCTCAGATCCGCGCCCCCCCCCCCCGCCCCCACATCCCGATGGCCCCTCCTGATCTCTTCGTCCCCTGCAGACGGTCTCTCTGACAGAACCTGACAAGAGCCATTTCCAAGATGGATTGATTCAATTTAGCACAAATTTTTGCTGGATTTGGTGACGTATGGCTCCCTGTTGGAACCGCATCAAATGTGACTCGAACGAGAGAGGGTTTATTAGGCCAGGCGCGCCGAGCAGGTGGGGCCCTGGGGGCCGAGCGCCTCCAGCGTGGACGCCATCTCGTGGGCTGGCTCTGGGGCCCCCTGGGGCCCCCACGCGCCCCCCTGTCCCGTCATCAGGGGGCCGCTCGGCCCAGCTCAAAGGGAAATGCTTTGTGAGCCGGCTTCCCATTATCCTCCAGGGGCTGGATTTCCATTCTATTCCCAGAAGCAAAGTTTTGCTGCTTGGGGGACCCCACCGTGGGAGACCCAGAGCTAAAGACGTCTTCCCTCTGGGCTGATAAATTCTTAATGGAGGCTGCAGCTTCAGCAGGCACAGCACCGCCCGCGGCTCACCCCCGGCCCGGAACCAGCGCCCCAGTGTGTGTGTGTGTGTGTGTGTGTGTGTGTGTGTCCCGTACATACTGCCTCAGCCGGGGCGCGCACCGTCGATGACAGCCTTGCACGGCCACCTGCTGTCGTCCAGGCTCCTGGACTGGACTGGATACTCAGTAAAGGCTGGAGGCTGCTTCTCATGGTCACTTGCTGGAGAAAATGCCGGAAAGCAGTGGGGGAGAACGCAGCTTGGTTATTAGGAAGCCAGGGCGTGGGTGCACGTGGCTCTGGCCTCATTGTAGGATCCTTCTTACAGCCCCTGTCCCACAGGATCAACAGTGAAAGCCACTGCTAACCACACAGCCCCCCACGACCCCAGCCAAGCTTTCTGCTCCCTCCTCCCACAGCTGACTCCCCGCTTCGTCTGCTTCACTCCAACCACACCCACCTCCTTGCTGTTCTGTGAACGTGCAGCCACAGGGTCTTTGCACCTACTGTTCCCGCTGCCCGGAAAGCTCTCCTGAGATCGCCGCACGGCTCATATTCCCGGCTCCTTCAGGCCTTCGTGCAAAAGCCAGCTGCTCGCCCTGCTGAAATGTAACACTCGGTTCCTCTCCTGGATTTGTTGGCCTTTGTGGCGGTCACTCTTTATTCTTTAGTCCCGTGCACACGTAAGCTCCCTGAAGACGGGGATCGCTCTCTGTTTTCCTCTCTGCTGTATTCCCGGTGCTCAGCACGGTGCCTGGCACTCGCAAGCGGTTGGTAGATGAGGTTGCTGACTGAGCGAGTGGATTTCGTGGCCAGCGGGGCTGGACAAACGGAAGCAGGGACCTCGCTGATTTTCCCTCCGTGCGTATGGTAGGCTGGAGACTGCCCCCGCCCCCCCAACGTCCGTGTCCCGATTCCTGGGACCTGGAACTGTGACCTGATTTGGAAAAGGGGTTTTTGCGGATGTGATGAAGTTAAGGACCGTGAGGTGAGGTGATCCTGGGTGACCCGCAGGGGGGCCCGAGTGCAACCATGAGTGTCCTTCCAAGAGGGGCCGAGGGAGATCCAAGATGCAGATGTGGAGGAGGCTTGAGGGCATGGAGGCCGAGCCTGGAGCGAGGAGCCCGGGAACGCCAGCAGCCATCACAAGCTGGGAGGAGCAAGGAAGGATTCTTCCCTAGAGCCTCTGTAGGGAGCACAGCCCCGCCAGCACCCGATTCGGCCCAGCGATGCTCCTTTCCGGCCTCCGGCCTCCGGAGCTGTGAAGAATCCATTCGTGTTGTTTTCATCCACCAAGTCTGGGGGTCTGTCGGGGCAGCCGCAGGACACGCGCGCAGGGCCCGGCGCTATTTAACACGACCTAGAAGTCAGCTCCAGTGGCACTGTGGGGTCTGCACAGGCGTCCGGGGGCTCAGACTGTCCCCCCAAGGCCAGCCTTCCCCAGCCGCTCCCAGTCTGGGTCTCTGCGTGTGCCAGAAGCAGCTGGATGGAGACGGTTCGGGGCGGGGGGGGGGGGAGCGCTGGAGAGGGTGCACGTGGTGCCCAGTGCGGATCGCTGAGCGGCAGACAGGAGTCACGGGCACAGGGGGTCTCGCTGGGCCCTGGGGTCACCCTGGGGCTCATCGGGGCCCCCTGAAAACCACGCCTGCGCCTCCAGCCACAGTCCTTCGAGCTGTGGCCCCCAGGGAACAGAACAGGTGGCCAGGGAGGAATCAGAGCGGGTGGGAGGGCCGGGGGGCGGGGGGGGCGGTGGGCAGCGTCTGGCACCGTGGCCTGGGCCCTTCAGGAGGGACCCCAGACCCGTCCGGCTCTGGGGGTGGCCGGCAACCTGGTGGTGATTTCCCTGTCACCTGCCATTCGCCATTTGTCTGTGTGGGTGGAGCCCCAAGCTTCAAAGTGACCACCTGCTTAGCTGACCCGGCCCCTTCCCCGTCACTTTCTTCGGGGGTTGCTTTTGATGGACGTGGTGTTTTCCCTCTCTTTTGAGGCAAATGGCTGATGGATTGCTCTTCGTCTTGTACTCTGAGTAGCTGTAAGAGCTACTTTATATAAACATCAGTTACCGGCACGTCGTAAATTAAGGGTCCCCCACACGGCGGGCGCGGTAGGGACCAGCCCCGAATCACAGCGCTCCCCCGGCCCGCGAGCCTGGGCCGACGCACTTCGTGATGGTGGAGGGGGCAAGATGCTGACTGAACTGAGTCTGTAAGAGGGACCCCTGTTTCACACCTGCCCGTCCCCGGCCTGGTGAGTTTGGGGACAGTTGGGCAGGTCGCTAGCCAGCGCCTTTGGAAGGTCCATCCCACACCTCTTGTGGCCCCAAACCCCCGCATTTGGCATCCGGATCACCTTGGGGACCTCGGAGGCCTTCGAACCACCCTTCCATCCTGGCCTGTGTCTGCTTGCTCAGGATGTGGCTGCTCCGTGGCTCTGCTCCGTGGTCCGTGGGCCCGACGGGGGGGGGGAGGGGGGGGGCCACCCCTTGCCATCGTCCGGGCAGGACTCTGCGCTGCGCCCTGACTCCCGTCACCGTTGGGTCTGCCCTTCCTCCTCCTCACGTGCAGGGAAAGCGGGTGAAAGCACGTTCTCGCTCTGTGCCAGGCTCGCTTCCTCCCCAGCTCTGCCTTTCGCAGCCGGGTGACCTCAGGCCGCGTATTACACTTCTCTGTGTCCCCGTTGGCTCCTGTGTGTAGTGTGGGAAGAACGGTGTTCCTAAAGGCCCGGAAACAGGGGCTGTCACCTAGGTACGTCAGCTGTCCCTGCCACTGTTGTCATCGGCCGCCACACCCCACGTTGAGGCTCTCCCTGAGTCCACCCCCAGCCCCACCCCACTGATGAGAAGCTTTTCTCTCCCCCCCAACCCCCTGCTGCCCCTGAGCGCGTTCCCAGGCCCCCACATGCCTCCCTGTCACTGGCCTCCCCGTCCCTTCTCTGCCCAACTTCTAGAAGGACTGGGGGGGACGCCCGCTGCCTCTGGCCTCAGCCCCACCCTCCTCTGGGAAGCAGGAGGGTCTGCTGCAGCACCCCAGCCCCACACTTTTCTCTCTTTCGGAAGCAGCAGCTTGCTCTTGGAGGCCCCCCCCAGGTGCACACCCTGGGTGGGGCGGGGGTGGGGTGGCATCAGAATCCCGGGAGGGCCTGGCAATCTGCATGTCTGCTCCCCAGGTGATTCTAGGCCGCGACCGGGGCTGTTGGAAGCTCTCGAGAGCCAGCAGGGACTCACCTCCTAGAGGACTCCTCTCCTGCTCTCCCCTCCTCCCTGGGCTCTCTCCTCTCTCTCTCCTCTCTCCCTTCCTGCCTCCTCCCCCTCCCCACTCTCCTCTCCTCCTCCCACCAGGTCAGTGTCAGGGGAGGAGGACCAGGAGGCCCCCAGGACTTCCCTGGGGCAAATCTGCTGCCCTCACTCCCCTCCCTCTCTTGTGTCTGTGAGTCCCCCCGCCAGGGTGTCCCCACCTGGAGCTCCCCCCAGGACAGCTCTCCTGGAGGACGGAAGAAGGCAGTCAGGCCTGTGCAGGGGTGGGCAGTCCTGGCTTAGCAGCACCCCCCCCCCCCCCCCCCCCCCCCGCCCAGCCCTGTCGGGGAGCAGTGAACCCACTGGAGGTTTGGCACAGCCCCCTGAAAGGCTGCCAAGCCCCGCTTCTCACACAGAGACGCCTGCCCAGCTCAGAGACTCTGCAGCCCATTGTTCTGGGGAAGGCCCTGTTGCCAGAACCTATTACGGGATGGAGATTTCTCAAGTCCAGACCACAAGGCCTGGCCGTGAGTGCCCCCTCCGCCCTGCTCCCCAAGGTTCCGGAGCCCCCGGCCCCTGCCAGGCAGCTGCTCTGCCCCCCTCCCGCCCCTCCTCTGCCTGTGTCTGCCCCGGGGCCTGCAAGAGAGCCTGGGAGCGGAGGTCGGGGCCGTTGAGTCAGAGGCTAGGCAGGGATGTGTGCATGCACGTGCACACCCGCGTCTATGCGTGCACGCACGTGTGCACCTGTACGTGTGCACACACGCGTACAGGTGCATCTGTGTGCGTGCGCGTGAGCATGCGTGGGCCCGCACGTGCACGTGTGTGTGCGCACACGCTCTATCTCGGGGGAGCCCTGGAGCCGCCCTCCCGCTCCCAGGGCGCCGCCCGTTGACGGATGAGCACTGATGTTTCCCAAGCAGCATACCAGCTGCCTGAAGTCACAGTTTCCATCTGCAGGCACCGCCCCACCTCTGCTCGGGCTTGTCCCTGTCCCCGGGGGCCTGCGCTCCAGCCCCGGGGGTGGCCGGGCGGCAGGGCCTCCCCTCCAGCGGGCTCCTGCCGGACGGGGTTAAGCAGTGAGCTGGCACTACCAGGAGGAGACAAACAACTGCTCCCCTCAGCTCCTGGGCCTGGGGTCGCGCCATGGAGTCTGCTGATGAGTCCTGGCAGCGGCGGGAGGGTGGGGGCCGAGAGGAGGCAGCGGCCTCAGGCAGAAGGCCGCAGACTGCGTCCTCTCGGGGCCCGAGGGCGCTGCTCTCTGTGGGTGGGGGGCCGCCTGAGCACGTGTCAGGGTGGCGGGGCTGGAGACGCCCCCGCGTTCATCCGGGGCTCCCCTCGGCCCGCTGCGCAGGGCTGGGGTGGGAGGGCCCGGGGCGGGGGGGGGCAGGGTCTGGCTGCAGAGGAGTGACGTGCCTGGCAGCGGGCAGGGCTGGAGGGGGGGCCCCGGGGGCAGTCACCCCGCGGGCCCACGTGCCTGCGGTCCGGCGTCTCTTTGCGGCCAGCACATCCTCAGAGTGAAGCCTGCGGTCCCAGACCTTCGCGCACAAGCCTCATGGGGCGCCAGGCCCGTCGCGGGCTCTGTCCTGGAGGCCCTCGAGGCAGGGGGAGGCAGGCAACCGGGTTGAATGGCCTTGGTCTAGCCACGTGACCTCCGGGTGCCACCGGTTTGCTCATCTGTGAAATGGGGCCGTCGGGGTGCTGGAGGTCAAACCAGTGCCCGCACGCAAGTGCTCCCAGGAGCTGCCTCCCTGCCTCCGGGCCTCTCGCTGAGCCACTGGCCTGGAGAGGGGACCGGGCAGGTGGCTGACCACCTCCCCCGCCCCCCCCCAGCCCCTGCTCGGGCGGGCCCTCCTTCCCCGGCTCGCCCCCCGTCCTGAGCATCCCTCTCTCTTTTTTTTATCTTGCCAGCAGACAGAGCGCCTTCCAGTCCGTCATCCCGTTTCATTTCTGGTCTACGGAGAGTGACATTTACATATTAATATTTTCCAAGGGAGCCCCGTGCACGAGGAGCAAGTGTCTGCCTCGTGGCCTCACATAATGTGAGGGAGATAAAGCGGAGGCTCCTCGGTGAATAAGGACAAATGAAAGCCGTGTGGCCGTGAAAGGCCTCGCGTTTGCCCTGTCAGCATGTGGTACATCGGCTCAACAACTGATTTAGCGCCCCTTCCTCCCGCCCAAGGTTTATCTCCACTTACAGAGGACGCGCTCTTTGTGAGGGGCCTGTCCCTCGGCTCTGCCTCCCTGTCACTTCCTGCCGCCTCCCGCCCGGGCGCCAGGGACGGCTGTGGCCGCGATGCCCCGTCGGGCCGGCAGCGGGAACTCAGGCTGGTTATCTCTCCCCGGCAGAGGCCGCCTGCGCTGGTCCCCAGGGCCTCCGGGCTTCCTGGGCTGCAGCGCCCCTCGGCGGCCGCCCGGGCAGGTGCAGGGCCATTCTGAGAGGACGAGGGGGCTCCAGCGTCCGGGTGCCTGGGTCCGGGAGAGCGAGGGGGCGCCGGGGTCCGAGTGTCAGGGTCCTGGAGGGCAAGGGGGGGTCTCTGGGCCGTGAGGATGCTCACAGGTGGAGGGGACAGGGCAGTCACAGGCGTGGGGCAGGGAGGGCGCCCCTGACCTGGGGCCTGGACTGTTCTCTGTGCTTTGTCTGCATGGTCTCCTTAACCGTGAGGCACAGTTGTGACTGTCAGCGTTTTACGCAGGGAAAGCCGACGTCCAGAGAGTAGAGCCAGGGGGCCTCCAGGGTGTCCACATTCAGCTTCCAGCCCCAGGACTGCCTGAGGCCAGCTGTCGCCCTGAGACCCCGTCCCCCCCCCCCCCCCCCCGCCCCGACCCCGACCTCGGGAAGGGAGAATACACCACGCAGGGGTGAGGTTCAGAGTCAGCTATAAAGTCAAGCCTTGGTGTGCACGGCCTCATCCTCAATCCCTCTGGGTGCGGGGGACGCTTCGCATGCAGACAGAGAGGTTGGTGTGTGTTTAGGGCCCGTGGCTGCCTGAGACGCCCCCTGGGGAAACGCCGGTCTTGTCTCTCGGTCCTGTCTGTTGGTCTGTCCGTCAGTTTGGGGGAGCCCCTTGAGGACTAATGAAGGGCACCCGTGGCACCCGTCTGGGGGCGGCCTGGTCCAGTGGTGCTGAGAAGAGAGACCGGGTCATGTAGGCCCTTGGGAAATGCCGTTTCAAACAAAGTTCCGTTTCAAACAAAGGCCAGGGTGGGGCGGGGGGGGCTGTCTGGAACCTCAGGCAAGAGCCCCCCCATACAGCCGTGTTCCCCGTCCCCGACCCTCGCCGCCGGAAAGGCCCTTAGACCAGCTCCATCCAACGGCACTTTCTGCAACAATGGAATGTTCTAGATCTGCACCGTGCGGTACAACAGCTCCCGGCCACGTGTGGTTATTGACCACTTGAAACATGGCACAGGCAGCCATGAACTGGTGACGTCATTCGGTGCTAGCTGATTTAATGGGGGCGTCCACACGTGGCTGGTGGCTCCGGGGTTGGGGCCGGATTTGGGCTGGGTCCCCCTGCACAGGATGGGCCCGCCCTCACAGCGTGGATCGTGGCCCCTCCCTCACTCCGTGACCACAGACCGGCTCCCTTTGCAGGCCTCAGTTTCCCCTCTTTGGGATGACGGAGCAGCGGCCTCAGGGGGCCACTCTGAGGCCTGGTGAGCTCCCCGACGGGTCACGGTGTCCTGGACAGGGCTGGTCCTAGGCATCCTGTGCCTGTTTTCAGCTTTGACCGTCATCATCATTGCCGCCATTCTTGTTCGCGACTGAGGAGTCGAGTCCTGAGAAGTCCCGTTCTCCCTGACGCCGGTGGCCTGCGGCCTTAGAAGCCTCGATGTGGATGACGTGTGGGGGAGGGCCCGTCTCTGGACTCGGGAAGGACCCCTGGTGACCCACAATGCTTTGTGCTCTGACCTCCCCAGGTGCACAAGGGAGACCAGCAGTCCCCAAGAGAAGGCCCAGGAGTGTCTCCAGAAAACGCGTCTAAACAATCTCCTGGGCCCTGCTGCTGTTTTCACTTCCACCTTTTCAGAGGCTAAGAGCTCCCCCCGCCCCGCTTTCTGTTCTTTTCATTTTATGCCAGAGGCTAAGGCTCCGTGGATGACGATGGACCTTTGAGGGAGGGTTGTCTTTGCTGCAGGACCCGAGGGCGGAGTGGGGCCCGGCCCCTGCAGGCCTCTGGTCTGCTGGCCGGCGGCTTGGCCCAGAGAATGGTTGACAGGTCTGCTTTGCGACGGGCTGGGAGGCTTGAGGAGCGAGTCTGGGGTCTTCAGGAAGACCTCGGGATTGACTGAGTTGCGGCAGAAACTCTGACCCCGAGGCTGCCCCTCTAACTTGACCCGTGTGGGTAGGCGTCCCACCCGCTGACCTCTGGTTGCAGTTCAGTGATGCTTCCGGGGGGACCCAGCGTTAGGGGGCCGAGGGCGCTGGGCCCGGGTCTGGAAGCTGGCCTCTCTCGGGACTTAGAGATTAAAACTGCAGAATCGCCTTCCACCTTCACCTCACCTCGAACTTGGCCTCTTGGATGAGGACTTGGACCCCAGAGCGAGTCCGTGATGCAGCCAGGGTCCTGCCCTGCCCTGCCCTCCCCGTCCAGCCTCCCCTCCCTCCCGCCTGGTGCAGAGTAGCTCTGGGCACGTTTGAGACCTCCGTGGACCTCGGTTTCCTCCCTGCAGTCCCGTCCCCGGATCCCCTTCCTGCCTGGGCACCCTCCCCTTGCATTCGGGAACATGTGTTTGCAGCCTCCTTGTTCTTCCAGCCCCCCCCCCGACCCCCACTCCCCCCCCCGAGAGGCCAGCGTTTCTGTCTCAGTGTTCTTACCCCGTAAAATGCCGAGTGTGCTGGCGCTGAGCCCAGGGGGGTCTTGAAGGGTTTCCACATACTGTTTTAAGATCCTCTGCTAATGAGGGCCCTGCAATGCCAAGTGTTCCCATGTCTGTGCGTGCCAGCGAGAAACTGGGCACCACTCACAGCAGCCAGTGGCGTCTCCTAGCGAGCGACAGGGCGGAGGCACGGGCCCCTTGGCCGCCTTCCTGGGGAGCCTCTCCAGGGCCTCCTGGAAATCCCAGGCGCCCTCGTGGGAAGGGGGCATTTGGAGCCGGGCCGGGCCCTGCCGGCCAGGCGGCCTCCCCCTCTCCGAGCCTCAGTTTCCCCACTCACAGCAGGGGCTGCCTGAGCCGGGACGGGGAGGGTAGCGGCTGTAAGGGTTTCCTCAGGCAGCCGGCAGCCCCCCACGCCCTGCCTGACCTTAGTAGACGCCCCCTCCCCCTCCCGCAGGCCCCAGATGGACTGTGGGATTTGCCAGGAAGCGGCTCGTCCATTATGCCTCTCGCCTCTCCCGCTGTTGAGGTCAGCTGCGAGACAGAAAGCGATGGGGGTGCCTGTCCCCACACCTGCCCGAGGCCTGTGGTCAGGACGGGGGCGGGGCCCGAGGCCCACCCGAATCCCAGCACCCCTCGGGGTGCAGCCTCGCCTCCCCTCGATGCCCGGCCGGTCCCCACCTCGCTGCCAGGGTCAGCGCCCTCCCTTCCTGGCTTCCTCGGTCCAGTGTGGGCGCACGGGCCGTGGGCCGTTGCTCTCACCCTGCAGATGAGGAAACCGAGGCACCCGGGCGAAGCGACTTGACCAAGGGCGCTAGCATGGCCATGATTATTGAGGGCGTCGATAGATGGGGCCTTGCTCCCGGGAGGAGGCCCTAAGGGCGCTGAGGCCACCTGAGACACCTGTTTGGGCCAGCCTCATGCCCTGGGCAGGAGGACCGGGGGTGGGTGTGTGGAGCGGTGGGACCGGCAGCCACGGTTGAGGCCAGGAGACCAGGGCGGGGCATGCCCGCGCCTGCTCGCAGGGTCCAGGAAGACAGGTATTGTTTGAACCTGTCCACGTCCCGGGGCTGAGAAGCTGGGGCCAGGCCTGTAATTACAAGGGGGAGAGGGCAGAGGGGCCGGCCGGCTTCCGATGGCCTCGTGACATCCCGTGTGCGCGGGACGCGGTGCGGGAATCTACACACCGGGGAAACTGAGGCAGCCAGCCCACAGGGCTTGTCCAGGGCGGCTGGAGCCTCACCTGCACATTTCAGGGCTCTCCCGCCACGCCCTGAGGCCGCGGAGCAGCCGTTAGTGAAGCCACAGCAGGAGTGAAGCTAATGAGTGGGCCCCCCCCCCCATCACCAGCTCCCCTCTCTCTCGACAAACAAGTCTCTCCCCAGGGAGACCGGTTCTCGTGCTGCAACCAGCCCTCCCGTTGCATCACCGAGGCCCGTTGGCCCGTGGCGTTTTACAGCCTCCAGGCCTTGGTGTGCGGCCCTCGGTGGGGGCGGGGAGGGGCCTTGGGGCAGCTCGGTGGCCTCGTGCTGGCCTCCCTCGGCCCCGGGTGTCTCCACCCCGGGCCGGTGGGATGACGGCTTTGGGGGCACAGAGGGCCCCTCCCCTGGGGTTAGCTCCCGCTCCCACCCACAAGCCTTCGTTGGCAGAGGTCCCGGAGGGCGGTGAGCGGAGTGGCTGTGTGGGAGAGCCTGCTGTCTGGCTGGTGGCAGGCAGGATCCCGGGGGCCGAGGAGTGGGGAGTTGGCCAGACTTCCTGCCTTGTGGTTTGGTCCCCCCTGCCCAGCGCGCGATGCCCTCGATAGGCCGGCCAGCTTTCCTTGGGTGGGGGGCGGGGGGGGGGGGGGGGGCCGCTCCTCGTGGAGGGCGGGGCACTGCCCACCAAGGTGAGAGCCGGGGTCCCAGACCGAGAGGGGCCCGGCCACACTCCCGGCCTCTGGGGGTTCCGTTTGCTCTGTGAGGGGCAGCGTGCGTTGCGGTTCGACCCTGGACTGCGCCCCGGATAGCCGGGTTCCCGTCTCGTCCCCGCGGTTGCCAGCTGTGTGGCCCTGGGCAAGCCGCGTAACCTCTCTGGGCTCGGTCGTCCCCTCCCTGCGCGGGGCTGCTGTGGGGCCCACCTGCGAACGTGCCCGGAAGGGACCCAGAGCGGCACCTGGCGCCTCAGACCTCTCACCGGCGCGAGGTAAATGTCTCATTCTGCGACCCAGGGCCTGCGTGTGGAGGGAGGAGGAGGTCCCCCAGGACGCCCACTGGCGGCCTCGGGTTTGCTTCGTTGACTCTGCTGGCAGTGACGGGGCCGGTGATCTGCCAGACGTCTCCTCCCAGGGTCCCGAGAAGACGTCACGTTCCTTGTCCCCCGGGCCCCGACACCAGGGTGTGGATAGTCCCAACCAGGTAGAGTTGCTTTGAGGCGGGCCCCCCGTCTCGCTGTCTCCCCCTGGCCGGGCAGCAGGCACCCGATTTGCAATTTGCCAGCAAGGCTTTTCTGCACCCCCCTCCCCACCCTGTGCCCGGCACCAAGCCGGGAGCCATACTCGTACCTGTCGCGTTTATTGAGCACCTATTATAGCCCAGGGCTTAGCTTGGTGAACCTTGAGCCCGTGAGACAGGGACCCCCGCAGGTGGCCCCCGCCAGGCCCCTTGCTCACAGCCATGCGGGAGCTGCAGACACTGACCCTCGTCTCAGTCCACGTATGGCGGTGAGGCCGGGCAGACACAGACGTGCTGGTGGCCGGGACAGACCGACAAAAGCCCTGTGGAGCCGTGCCGTTCGCCAGGGCGGTTAGATGCGAGCGGTGGGAGGACCAGAGGCTCCCCGGGAGAGGCGGCCTGGTGGATGGGACAGAAAGAGGCCCCCAGGTGGAGGCAGGAAGCTCGCGGGGGGGTGGGGGGTGTGGGGAGGGGCCGGGCGCCCACCCCTCTTCCAGAGTCGAGGCCCTGGTCGCCTCGGGGGCGGGGGGGGCCTGCCGGCCCTGGTCACCCTGTGACTGGGACCTCCGCTCACTTCTGATGATGGATAAAGACGTCCACTCTCTCTCACACAGGCGACCAGAGCCGATAATTAGCTTTTAACCTGTCCCTGCCGTTAACTCGCAAAGGCCACCATTTGTTCCAGGGAGCTGTTAGAGTATAAAGAACTGAGCATGGCCAATTTTGTTCAGGATGAATTAAGACTTGTAAATGTAGAATGAGTTCATCTATTTAATTAAGTAGCAGCAATATGGATGTTAAATTAAGTTCACAGCAGACGTGCCAAAACAGTGTTGTAAAAATACTGTCGGAGGCACGGGGGTTTGGGGAGGGGCGCGGCTGGCCGCCTCTGAGTGGCCCGGTCCCTGACCCGGGTGAAGCCCTGACCCGGTCCTCACCTCCTGCCACCCTTGAGCAGCCGGGGGTCCCCTCCAGCGGGCACAGTGAGGCCCCAGACAGACGCACCGCGCTTCCTGGGAGGCACCGTCTGCCTGGGCTCCTCCTGGCCCTCCTCTCCCCCTGCCCGCTCCCCTCGCCTGTGCGGGGGGCACTGGGGGGCTGCTAAGGGAGGCCCCTGTGGCCCGTGACCGTGGGCAAGTGCTGCCCTGCGTGGGGAGGGGGACAGAAAGGACGGGAGCCTGGCTGGGGAAGGGCCCTCTGCCAGCAAGGAGGGGGAGCTGGCTCCCAGCGTGCGGGCAGGTGCGGGGCGGGGGGGGGGGGGGGGGGGGGGGGGAGGACGAGGCCACCTGCGGGAGCTGGGGCCCCAGCTCCCCTCCAGACCCTCTCTCAGCAGCCCTGGCTTCTCAGAGAAGGGGTCACTCCACGCTGGGGGGGGGGGGGCGGAGACCCCCTGGAAGGCAGCCCTTCCAACGCCAAATCGAGCTGCCCCGGGGAGTCACTGTGGCCACATTACAGCCCCCCTAGGTCATCAGCGCCCCGGGTGGGGAGTGACAGCAGTGGGCTCATGACGAAGCACAGGCACGCGGAACCTGGAGGACCACACAGCAGACCCTGCCCTCTAAGGTGGCCGTGGACCCCCCACCCACAAGCGCCTGTGGGAGGGGTAGTGGGAGGAGGCAGTGGGGACAGAGTCGGGGAGGTTTCTTAAAGTAGGGGATTTCCTCACTGGGTTTTAAAGGATGAACAGGAGTTCACCTGGCGGCCGGTGGGGGGCGGGGAGAAGAAGGGCATTCTGGGAACGGAGAGAAGAGCCACGTGCTGAGCACACAGTAGGCGGTTCATCGTGGAGGGAGGACCAGAGACGCGCCTGGAGAGACGGGTAGGGATGTGAGGGGGCTTGAGTGTCGTGCTAATAAGCAGCTTGCAGGGACCCTGAAGACGGTCACGCATTCGGCGCCCTGCTAGCCTGGGCACATGGCAATTAGTGGGTCCAGTGGACAACCCCCCCCCCCCCCCCCGAGCTTACAGTCAGAGGGAGGCCACAGATAAGAAACCAGAAAACAGATAAATAAGCATTGGGTTGGATGGGGGAAAGCGATACGGAGAGACGGTACCAGGGTAAGAGGGATCAAGCAGGGGGAGCTTGCCCGCTTTTTATGGGGTGGGGGGGTGGCGGTCAGGGAGGCCTTTCTCTGACACTCTTTAGCAGAGCCCGGGGCGGGGGTGGGAGGGGGATGTAAAGTGACAGGGACGTCTTGTTTGCGGCAGTCCCAACACGTGCCTCTTGCTGGCTCCAGCACGGTTGTTAATAGAGCTCCTTTGTGGATAGAGGAGATAACACAGGTTACAACAAGGGAAGGGCAAGTGCAAAGGCCCTGAGGCAGGCGGGACAGCCAGGAGGCCAGTGAGGGGGAGAGAGGTGGGCCGAGGGCAGATAGCACAAGGTCCCAGAGAGGGTTGTAAAAGGCTCGGCTTTCACTCCAAATGAGATGAGAGCCGCGGACGGTTCTCTGTGGCGGAACAGGCCTCCTCGGGCTGCCGTGCCAAGAACAGACTGCAGGGGGCGCCGGCGGCAGCCGGAGGCCAGGGAGGAGGCCCTGTCCGGGCAGCGAGGTCTGGGTGAGATGTAATCCAACTCCAGACGCGTTTTAAACAGGCGGGTGGGGCCTTTCAAGGGTATGAGAGCAAAGGGGGTCAGGCTGTTGGGAGATTTTCAGCAGAGAAGGAGCGCGATCCAGTGTGTGTGGGCAGCTCGGTGGCAGGTGGGTAGGGCCTCTGGCAGAAGAAACAGCCTCCTGGTTGGGGCTGGTGGAAGGTCCTGGAGGCCTCAGTATCTGGCCTGCAGCTCTGCTTGACTTGGTTCCCACACGGCGTCTTGCTTATTTTTTAAAACGTATTGCCAACACTTAAAAAACAGATTTTTTTTTTTTTGACAAGTCGAAATCTCTATTTACGCTGGGTCTGCGTTCCCCGCTCGGCACCTGTTGGCGGGAGCTGCCCCCGCTTGTGCCCGGAAGGGGCACGTGCCCTTCTGTTTGCTCCAGACACCCGTCTCAGGAATGCAGGATCCCCTAGACTTCACCCTGCTGGCCCCCTTGGCCCAGCCTCTTGTGCAGTGTACAACCTGCCCACATGTGTCTGGCCTCTCCGCCCCGATTGGAACCAGCCCTTCAAGTTTGGTAGGAAATGAGAGGCTTGTCAGGAAATCTCTGCGAGTTGTGCCTGCCCTCCTGTCACCCCTGGCCCCCCAGTTTCCAGCGCAGCCGTCTGCCTTGGCTCCTCGAAGCCTGTGGAACCATTTAAAAGGCTCCTAACGATATTGATCAATCTCTCTAAAATGGATTATCCCGTTTGCCTCCCAGCCTGACTGGATGCCCTGGGTAAGATCAGAAAGGAATTATGTTAGCCGGAGGCAGAGGGAGCAGGGGTGAGAATGTATCTCCTCCCCGGTGATGCAATCTTATCAGAGCTGAACTTTACTCTCCATCTTGGGATATAGGATACTTTGGGGATGTCGGAAAGAAATAATCATCTTACGATTTGCAGCCTGCTCGACACCGAGCCAGCTGGGAGGGGTGGAGGGGGCCGGGGAGGCTGGAGCGAGGACCATTTTTCGTTGCAGCTCTTCCCCGGAGAAATCAAGCCCTCTTAGAAATCCCTCTGGGGCCCCAGCCTTGGGTGGTGCGCCTGCGACCAGCTCCGTCAGGATTATAGCCCCGCGCTGCTGGCCCAGGGGACAGGCACGTTCATTAAAATTTGAAACACAAATGGAAAATTGCTACCTGCAGCCTCTGTGAGCAAGCAGCCAGTGGGTCTGAGTTCCCGTTAATGGATCGAACGCGGAGGAAACAATTACAGCCGCCACCACGGCCATTGGAGATAGCGGGGTCTCATCCAGACCCGTCGGAGGCGGGGTAAGAAGTCACAAGGTCCACGCGATGATGATTATTTTCCTCTGTCCCAGTGCTGAGACCCCAGTCCCCACCCCCCACCCCCCACCATAGGGCACTTTTCTTGGCTTCTCCGTCACCCCGCTGCCTGCGAGGCATGAGCCATCCATCCCTGGGCCCTGTTGGGTTTGTCACCTACGCATTGGTACACGTTTGTCCCTGGCTGGGTTTCGAGACTTTTATTTGGGAGGTGATCCCTGGAGACGCAGCAGTGAGGACAGCAAATAAGAAAGGAAAGAAGCTGATGCGGAGGCAGCACTGAGCCCGTGCGGGCATCGGGAGCTCAGCCCTGCTGGGGGCCCCTCAGAGGTGCTGGGGAGCGGTCCTCCGTTGTCCCCCGTCCTGGGGCGGGGAGCGTCGGGTGCACCGTTCGCTGCCTCCGTGCGGGGGTGGGTTGTCCAGGGGCTGCTGGTGGGGAGCTGATGCTTCAGCAATGGCTTCCGTCCCCTGCCACCTCCTGACCTGGGGCAGTGGGTGGCCCTTACTTCGGACAGACACCCCTGTCATGCCCACGTGAGCACAGCTGATCCCAGCCAGTCGGACAACAGGGCGGTCAGTGCACACGGGGGCCGCAGGGCCTTTGCGTGGGTTTGGGCAGGAGAGAGAGAGGCCCTCTGCTGAAAGGTCCATTCCGGATGGGCTCCAGTTCCCCAGGACCCGAGGGCTGGCGGGGTGGGGGCGCCCCTGAACATGGGGACAGCCCCAGTGGCGTCCTAAGCAGAATACCCTGGGAGCTGTGTCCCCGCCTGGCCCTCCCACCCTGTCACTGCCCCTCTCACAGCCTTGCCGGGATGCCTTTTGTGTGCACTTGTGTTTATTTGGCCAAGGGCTGGGTCAGGGACTTGGAGTCTGAGCTGTTGTAAGGAAATGGCGGTGGGGGGCTCCCTTGTCCCCCCGCCAGGATGGACCGGATGGCCCTGGGTCCTGAGACAATGGGCCAGGGAGGGGCCAGGTGCTAGGCCCAGGGCAGGAAAAGGACGACTTGAGGATAAACACAGACCCGCCCGTGCAGATGAACTTAGACTTGGGCTGCAGGGAGATTGGCAGACTCTGTCCCTCCCCCCCTGGAGCCTGGGGAGGAGCTGGGGTGGGGGGGGGCTGTTGCAGAGGCCGGAAGGGGTGTCCTGAAAGGGTGACACTGAGAGGAGAGTGCCTCGTACATTAGCTGTCCCTTCTTGCAGCTACCCCCACAGCGAGTGTCATCATCCCCACGACACAGGGGAAACTGAGGCAGGGAGGAATGTGCCCAAGGCCGCACAGCTAAACAATGGAAGAGTGAGCTTTGTACCTGGGCACTCCCGCTCCAGACCCCTCAGTGATAACCACTGTGCCACCCTCACTCTTAGAAGCTGGGCTCCCGTTGCCCCCCCCTCCCCCGCCTCCCCAGCTTTGCTTCCAGCTGTGACCCTGGGCAGAGGCTGAGGGGGGGGATGGGGGGTAGGACGGACCTACCCCTCTGGTCTGGGACTCTGGACTCCCAGGTTCTGGCAGGATTCTGCCGCACCTGCCCCCGTGGGTATTTGTGGGGGTGGGGGGAGGTCACGTCTGTTCTTACACGTGTGTGACAGAGAGAGGGGGCCGCGTGTGGCACAAGACTGGTCTCACCTGCAAGTCATGTGCCCGGGGCCTCGGGGTTCGTGGTTATTGTCAGCAGACTTCAGGGGCTGGAGATTGTCCCCACGACATTACCCTCGTGCCCCTGAACCGGCCCTCGCACAGACGGCCTTGACCCCTGTCTTCCAAAGCAGGGGACACACAGCAGCCCTCTGACACGGGAGGAATGTGCTAGAACTCTGTGCGTCTAATCTCTTAGATACTCTCTTTGCATTGGTTTTATAACGGAGAGGTTGTTAACGTGTGCAACGTAGAAATAACCGGGAAGCGAACGGACGCGTATACCGGGACACGAGAGTTCAAAGTTTGTTTTGGTTTTACTTTCCGAATCAACTTTATCGGGTACGGTTTGCGTCCGGTAAACTACAGGCATCTCGAGAGTTGTGGTCATTGGCCTCTGACACGGGCATCTGTCTGTGCTCCCGCCGCCCTGGTCCTCGTGCGGCACGTGGCCCTCCCTCCAGAAAGTTCCTTCCCAGGTGCACCTGCCCAGTGTCTCTCCACCCCAGCCAGGTGGCCGCTGATGACCTTCCTTGACTCCAGGCTAGGGTCTCTCCTCCTTTTGACTTCGTGGCAAAACGGCCGAAACAAAACGTAGGGTCTCATCTGGTTTCACGCGGTCGGTTCAGCAGCGTGAAGCACGTTTTCACTGTGGCGCGACCCTCGCCGCCGCCCGCCTCCAGGCCTTTTCCGTCACCCCAAACCCGAACTCTGTCCCCATCGGCTCCCCGGCCCTGGCCCGGCTGCCCTGTGCCCGCGAGTAGGAATCCGACCAGTGCGGGGGCTCCGGGGGTGGCATCCTTCGGGACCTGCCCGTCTGCGGTCTGTGCCGGGCTTCGCGGGCGGAGCGTAACGTCCCCGGGGACCATGCGCGTCGCAGCGCGCGTCGGGGTTTCGTTCCCTGACGGCTGCGTGTGCGCGGCGTGGGCTGTGAGCCCGTGCCTCCGCGACGCTCGCCTGGGTGGTTTCCACGTCTCGGCCCCCGTGGCCGGTGCTGGCGGCCTGGTCCAGGCCTGCTCGCTCTCCGTGCTTCTGGGCGTTTCCTAGGGGAGGCGCGCCCGCCCCGGAGCCTCGCGGAGCCACCTGCCCTTGCGTGTCTGGCTGCCTTTGCGCGACCTTCCGTCCTGACGTTTGTCCAGGTTGCCACGTGTGTCCGTGTTTGTTCTCTTCGTTGCCGAGCGAGGTTTCTCCGTGGGATTCCGCATGGCGCTTGGCCGTCCTTTTACCGACGGACAGACGCTCGGGGCTGTTCTGGGGGTGACGAGTCAGACGTGCACGGCTCCAGCCCCCTGCCCGCGTCTGTTTCTTGGCGCTGAGGTGTGCATAGCCCTCCCCTCCCAGCAGCCAGCCGGACCGGCTTCTCCTGGGTGCTGGATGGTTCTGGAAACAGAAGGGAGATGCGGCCTGCCGTTGAGACCTCAGAGGCCACATGAGGGGCCACCTACGGGCTGGGGAACCCAGCCTGGGGAACCCCCGCCCTGGGGGCTTCCTTCTCCCCAGGCCGGGACTGAGGGTGGGGTTAGTGGACTTCTCTGGAAGCCCCAGGCCCATCTCTGCTTAGGTTGGGGGGCGGGGAGGGGGAGTGCTTTTCCAGGCCACTAAGGGGAAGCAGTGGAGGGTAAAGGTCGGCCTCCTTATCAGGGCTCCCGGGAGGGAAGAATAAAAAACAAAGCCACCCACAGCCCTCTGGGCGTGACAGTTTGCTGATAAGAGGAAGGCTGCCTGGTGGTTTGGGATGACACCCTGAAAGCAGAAGAGAGTGAGCCCCTTGCTAATCTGAAGCTGCATGTGGCCGAGACCCCAGTCCCGCTGCCAGGGGCCAACGGGCCAAACCAACCCGCCCTGAGCCCCGGCCCCTCGGGGACCATTTGTTCCACCCCCTTCCCCCACTTGGCCTGTGTCGCCACAGGGCCTGGGGGATCAGCTTTCCAAAGTCCCTCGGACGTGGGCCTCCGGGCCCAGCCCTGCCCCTGCTTCCTTCGGCCTTCTGATGTGCATTCATGGGGCGCCTGCTGTATACAGGCTGGGGGTGGGGGGCCTGGGCTCTGGGCTTTCCAAATGGGAGACGCCCCGTAAGGGCTGGGCCTCGGGACAGTGGCTGCAAGAGGGGATTGTGACAGTGCAGACCCCAGGGCCGTGAAAGGGGGGTGGGGGTGGGGGCGAGACGCGGCGAGGATATCTGAGGGAGAAGTGTCCCAAGGAGGGAGGGCCAGGAACTGCCTGAGGATTAGGATGGGCCGGGTCAGCAGCCAAGCTGCTGTGGGTTTGGCTGAAGGCCAGGAAGTTCTGAGTTCTCTGTGGGGCTCACTGGCTTGTTTCCTCTAGGGAAGTGGGGTGATGTGCAGGTTTGGATCTGGGCTTCTTCGGAAAAGGAGGGGTGGGGCCGCTCCGGGTCGTTACGGGTGGCGTGGAAGCGGCCGGGCCCCTCCTGAAGCCGGGGCCGCCAGCCGCGCTCCCAGGCGGGAGGGTCTCCAGGGTGTCTGCCCCTTGCCGAATGTCTGCCTCCGCGACCCCCCTCCCTCTGTCGACCTTGGGCAGGGACCCAAGTGTCTGAGACACGGGGATGTTAGCCATACCTCGTCGATGGCGGAATGTACGAGCCTCCCGGGGGCCCGGAATGTTCTCTGCTCTCCAGGCGGTAGGTCCTTCATCCACGCTCGGAGCTGGGAGGAATCTGAGGTCCAGAGACGTCCCGGGTGGCAGGTGGCGGTGGGTTTGAACACAGCCTGTTCGTCCCTGGGCTCCTACCCCCGGGGGGCTGCCTGGGCAGGAACGGCTCCCTCACCTGTCTCCCTGCATCGAGGAGGCAGCGGCCAACACAGCCCCGAAGTGGCTGGGGAAGCAGGCCTAGCCTTGGCCACCGTGTAGCCCGGGGACAGTCACCATCGAGGATGCTCGTGGGTCACAACAGGGAAGGTTCCAGAAACTCCAGCCCTGGCATGGTCCCGACCTGGCAGCGAGGGATGGATGAGGGATGAGGGACAGATCACGTCGTGTGTGGGACGCCCTGCAGGGAGTTGGAGAAGGGGGAGGTGAAAAGGCCTGAGGCATCGCGCCGGGTGGGGCCTGGCACCCATCCTGGAAGTCCCCAGGGAGGGGGGCCGGGGGGAGGGGATGAGGTGAAGCCCACTCCTTTGGTGGCTCGTCAGCAGCCCCAGACAGGGTCACGGGGCCCCAAACTGGGGCTTTGGGTCATCTGTGCGCCTCCGCGGTCCGCCGTCCCCGTGACAGCAGATAATCGAGGTTTGGCTGATCTTGATTGTGATTTTCACAGGCGTCTGCTCGGGCAGGGGGGGCAGGAAGAGGGTCAGACAGAGGAGCGAGGCTGTGCTCCCGGTTGCTTAGTGATTCTCAGCGCCGAGAAAAGCTTTAAAAATTCAAGGGCCGAAGGAGGGGACTCGAGCTGCAGAGCCGGACCCGCTTGCGGTCACCCTTGCTGCCGGGGGCTGCCTGGGGCCTGAGCGCTTGGGCAGGCCGCCACCCTGGAGGCCTTCCAGACCCGGCTCCCACGGAGCAGGGACCCGCACTCCTCGGGAGCTTCCGGGAGTCCCACGTTCCCAGTCCAGGTTCTGGCCCGGTCCCTGTTCAGAGGCAGCTGCCCCGGGCTGCTTTCGTGTCCAGCCTGGGTATCATTCGTTCATTCACTTAGTCGGTACCGAGCCCCCACCGTGTGCCAGACACCTGGCTCGGTACTGCTGACCCAGTGGTGACGAAGCCTAGTGAAGTCCCAAAGAGCAAGACAGGAGCACACATCTGTCGGGTGTAAATGCAGAGAAAAAGTGCAACAGAAACCCCACAGTGGGGTGAGGGGGTGGGGCAACGGCGGGGAGGGGGAGTCTGAGAGCAGACCTGAAGGGAGGGGAGGGATGGAGAGAGCCTTGTGGGTAGCTGGAGGAAGAGAGTCCCAGGCAGAGGGCACAGCCTGTGCAAAGGCCCTGAGGCGGGAAGAGCCAGGTTGGGGCGGGGAGGCTGGCGCGGCTAGAAGTAGAGGTAAGGCAGAAGGGCAAGGCCAGGGCCACGTCTTACAGGGACCGTGGAACCGGAGTCTCTCAGGGGTCACCTGTCCGCCTGCTTCGATTGCGGCTGGAAGGGGAGGAGAGAAGGCACGGAGGCCATTTTGAGCCATGGCTGCTCTGCCCCAAAGCCACCTGTGGCCACCCGGCTGGCCCCATCAGCAATGGGTTTTTTTTTTTTTTTTTTTTTTTTTTTTTTTTATTTTTATTTTTGGGACAGAGAGAGACAGAGCATGAACGGGGGAGGGGCAGAGAGAGAGGGAGACACAGAATCGGAAACAGGCTCCAGGCTCCGAGCCATCAGCCCAGAGCCTGACGCGGGGCTCGAACTCACGGACCGCGAGATCGTGACCTGGCTGAAGTCGGACGCTTAACCGACTGCGCCATCCAGGCGCCCCAGCAATGGGTTTTTAATTATCTAAATATTGCCTTTGCCCTTTGCTTCCAGCCGGGACTGCTGCGCTCTGCAAAAGGCAAATGGCTGTCAGTGGCTGTACTTGGGGGCGCGGGAAGCTTTTCTCCCTGTCTGATTACAGCGGAGTATAATCTGCTCGGTTGTATTGTTTAGAAACAATACAGCAACGTGGCAGGGAGTTCACAAAGTGGATGTGGCAGGGAGGGGGGGGCAGAGGTAGCCGCCGTCACCCGCAGCCATGCTCCTCCTGGCATGTGCTGGCTCCATCCAGGCTGCGGTGTCCTTTGTTTTTCAACTGCGTGTGACGTCGCGTGGGTCCCGCTCGCGGGGGCGGGGGGCGGGGGGGAGGCTTGGCGAGGGCCTGGGGTCTCAGCTCAAGGCGTCGGAGGGAGCCGACCCGGGAGGCAGGCAGGGGGTTCGATCTGGGGCTCCGCCACCCTTCTGAGGCCCCAGGGGGAGGCGGGGCTGCGGGAGGGAAGAGCCCGGGAGGAGGTCAGATGCCAGGCAGGGCCGGCTTGTGGGAAAGGGCGGGGGTGGGGGGGGCAGGTTCCTCTGGCACCCCGTCCTCTGGATACACCACTCAGGCCGCCCCTCTGCCCTCCCTCCCCCAGCCTCCCTCTTGCCCACCTGTCCTCCGCCAGCCCCCCTCCCCCCACCGCCACACCCCTTGGCCGAGGGGTCCGGGCCTCTCCGCTGGCATCTCCGTCGCCCCCTGCTGCCCTCGGGGGCCACCGCTCTCCTTCCCCCTTCTCCTCGCGGCCTTGCCCACTCCCGTAAGTGGCTTAATTAAGGAGCTGTGCAGTTTATTTATGTATGGACCTCGCCTAATTGGCGTGTTTGTCTTTCCTCATTATTCCCAGCTGGACAGAGCCGTTCGAACAACAAATGCAAGAAGGCTGGATTTCTCCAACACAGTGTCTATTTTTGAAAGGCTGCTCGGTGCCCCCGCGATTAGCCGCGTGCACATGTTTGCCGGCTGCAGCCACATGCCCGTAAGCGCTTAATTGTGGGTGCAGTTAGTCAAGGCGGGCAGCTCTCTGCAGATTTCAGGGGTGAGGGGACCTAATTACACCTGCGATTGAGTGCTTCGGCGGGGACAAAAGATGCCTGTTCAGCTAATTGCAGCCGCCGAAACTGCCCCCACAGAAAGAATCCCTGATGCTCCGGGAGCCAAGGCCGCGAGTTGTAATAAAGAGCGGAGACCTCGGAATTACAGCTGTAGGGGGTGCGGGGCCGAGCCTCAAGGACTCAGCGTCTCGAAGCCGGTCATTACACCCTCGGGGCCGTTTTTTTTTTTTTTTCCTCCTCCCCCCACCGTGGAGGCTGCTCGGTGGCTGGTTCTTCCGCGAGCACCTGCCTTCACCCGCGGAAATGTCACGCCGAAGGGAAACGGGGGGTTGGCGACGCCCTGTCGCCCGCCTGCTCGCGGGCGGTGTGAGTCACCAGTCTCACCTGCGGCAGACCCCGCTGTGCCTTCACCCCCGACGGTCTCAGGTCCCGCGTGTGTGTGTGTGTGTGTGGCGCGTCCCCCCCCCACCCCACCCCCCCGACAGCCACGGAGCTGCCACGCGAGCCGGCCGTGGTTCCGGAGGAGGCGGAGGGGACCGGCAGGGCCCTCGGGGAGCCCGCGTGCTGGGGCGGCCTTAGGCCGCGGCACCCGTCCTGTGACGGTCTCGTCGCCCGCAGGTCCCGTCAGGCTTTCGCTTCTCTGTCGGAGCGACAGGTTTGTGCCGGCCTCTGGAGTCGCGGCGGGCCTGCTTGTTTCGCCTGTTCGTGCTGCTGACGCTCGGCCAGGAGGCGTGGATCTCTCGTGTGCCTGTGCCCGTTGCATTTGCAAAAAAAAAAAAAAGAAAAAACTGGGTGTAGTTTGAAGCCTGAGATGAAGGTGCCTTCCGCACGAGGCCTGGCCGGCTCCCCCCTCCCTCTTACCCTGAGCGGGGTGGCCCTCTGGGGTCCTGCCTCGTTACCGGCAGGGTCTGCTCCACCGTGGGCAGAGGCCCCCGGCTTTGCTCTCTGTCCCCCTCGACCCTTAAGGCCGTAAAAACAGAAGTTCAGAACCTGCCGGGTGTGCGGATGCGCTCAGGGCCGGCGTGGCCTCTGTGGCGAGTCAGCTCCGGGGCTCTGACGTCCCTGTCCCTTTTGGCCTGGCGACTCCTTACAGTCTTGTCAGCGGTTTGGTGCTTTGAAGAAACGGGGGGGGGGGGGAAGGGGGGCTATTTTTATCCAGCTTTTGGGGTTGATTTGATGGGTCGTTACGAGAAAACAGGAAGTCCCGGCTGCTGCTTCTCCCAGTTCAGGGTGGCAGTGGGGGTGGGGGGTGGGGACAGAGCACTGGAGGAACGACCCGGGCTGTGCCCAGCATAGAGGGTGAGAGGGAGTGGCAGCCACCGCGTCCAGAGTGGTCTGGGAGCCCTTCCTGGAGGAGGAGGAGAGCGGCAGGGAAAGGGTGTGCAGACCGGCTGGGCCCCCCCGACGAGGGCCGACTGCAGCAAAAGGCCAGCTTGGATGGGGGTCTGCTGAGATTCAGCCCACAAGGAATGCTAGATCCCAGGCCAGGGGCCTCCACAGGGCTCGTCTCTGTGGGGCCCCGCCAGGGGCAGAACCTGGGCACTTGGCCCGATGCTGCAGAGGGCAGACCCGTGTGGGCCCCGTATCTGACCCTGCTCAGCTCCGGGGCTGAGTTACAAGCACTTCCGAAGTTTGGCTGGCAGGGGAGGGTCTCACCTGCCCCGATGTCCCCCCCCGCCCCCCTTCTCTTCTCCTGGCCTCCAGTGCCTGCCGTCCTAAGCCACAGCAGAGCCACCGGGGTGGCCCGGAGGGTAGCTATCCCGGTGTGGCCGCAGAGTGGGGCCGAGACCTTGTTTCTCTATCACTCTGGATAAGGGTGACACCCCCCCCCCCCACCTTGCTGCTTGTCATCCGCGTGACCTTGGGCCCGACCCCTCCCTTCTCAGGCTCGGTCTCCCCACCTGTGAAGGGGGCAGGGGCTCTCACTCCCCAGCACGGACGACAGCCGCACCGGTGGGGAAAGTGAGGTGGCCAGTGCTAACAGTCCGGGTTAGGGGACGCGTTGGCGGGAGGCACGTTTGGCTCTCGGGCCGGAGAAGGCGTTTCAAAGGGTGCACGTCCCAGAAGGGGGTCGGTTCAGAGTTCTAGCAGGGCAGGGCCTCTGCCGTCCGCGAGCTCCCCCGTTTTGACCTTTGGGGTGGATGGGGGAGACAGTACCGTGCGCATGTCGGCTCCCCCCTCCCTCCCTTCAGGGCTGGGACGTGGGGAGGGTGCGAACCCACCCTCGATCGGCAGGCGAGGGAGGAGAAGCGACTTGCACCGGGCAGCTTTCTCTTTGGAAAGCCGTTCTGTTTCTTAAATGTCAGAGTGAGCAGATGGTGTGTCTGAGTTTTATTAATCATGGGCTCGCGGAGCTGGAAGGCCTGGGGGATCATTTAGTCCGAGCGTCCTACCGAGGAGGAGACCGAAGGCCAGAGAAGGCCAGAGCCACGCTGCACCTGTGACGGGGGCTGAGCTGTGCCGGGACCCAGATCCCCCCCACACCCCCCCCATGCCCGCGTGCCTCCCACTCTGCGGAAGTAAACAGGTGCACCCTCCCCTCCGCCTCGGGAACAGCCGTCCAACTCCCGATTAAAAGCCGACGCGGTGTTGATTGGGGGATGATCCGCCCGCAGGAACAACCGGAAATCCTGCCTTTGGGACACATGGGTCAGGGCTGTGGTCGCCCCGCGAGAACGTTCCGGTCTTGGGGCACCCTGCACCTCCAGACGAGCTGGGGCTTCCCAGGTGCTGCCAGGAGACTTAGGGTCACGAGGCCCAGGGGAGCCAGCCACTCAGGGCCCGACTCGCTGGGGGCCCTGCTGGACCCCCCCCTTGACCGCGATTCCTCTGGGCCACGTAACTCCTCCCAGCCCCAGCCCTTGACTGAGACTGTCCCCTCCCCTCCGTGGCAGCTGTTGAGACGGACGGTAGCACAGGGCACCCGGAAGTTCACCTCATCACATGATGTTATGAAATTGAAACCACCGTTTTGGCCCAAGCGGGCAGAATAGCTCTTTTGTCCTGCATCCTAGAGCTGCTCCGGTGAGTCACGAGATGCTCCAACGGGGCCCACAGCATGGTTCTGTGAAGATAGTAGAGGTGGGGCTAGATCACACTAGAGTGTACATGACTGATAGCATATACTTTGTTTGTCGTAGCAGGTTTTGCTTAGGGACCTGTTGGCGGCCTTCACCCCCCTTTGGCCGTATGAGCACCTTCACATCATTGCGTTCCTTCCTTCCTGGCCCTGTTAACCGAGACACAAGCTTGTCCCCACTTTGGAGCCATTGATTCTAAGCAGCATCGGAGAATCTGGGACAGCTGGAAGGCCCCCTTCAGCCCCTCTGATTTTTTATGTGGGAAAATCGGGGCCGAGGGAGAGCGGTTTTTTGTCCGAGGCCGATGGCAGAACGGGGTCTGCAACTCTGGTCCCGCAGCATACTGGTGGGGTCCCTTAGGCTGCATTGATGGCTCTCAGCTGGGGTGAGTTTGTGCCTTCGCCCATCCCCCGGGGGAAATTTGGCCAGGTCTGGAGAGATTTTCCTTGTCCCGATAGGAGTGTGCCCCTAGCTTCCAGCGGGTAGAGGCCAGGGATGCTGTCATACATCCCACAGTGCACAGGGCCACCCGCAGCAAAGAGTTCTCTGGCCCCGGGGCGCCTGGGGGGGCTCAGTCTGTTAAGCGTCTGGCTGTTGATTTCCGCTCAGGTCATGATCCCACGGTTCTTGAGTTCGAGCCCCGCGTCGGGCTCTGTGCTGACGGCTCAGTGCTTCGGATTCTGTGTCTCCCTGTCTCTCAGCCCCTCCCCTGCTTGCTTGCTCTCTCTCTCTCTCTCTCTCTCAAAAATAAATAAACATAAAAAAAAAAAAAAAAAGAACTCTCCAGCCTTAAATGTCAGTGTGCCGAGGGAGGGAGCCCTGGGCCACATCCGTGCCTGGCCCAGGAGCTAGTCTCCAGGAGGCTGTCTTGAGCTGGGGACATCCCGTGGGTTCAGGCGGGACCCACCGGAGGGTGGATGGACGGTCAGGCCGTGGGGGACAGCGGGGACAGGGTGGGCCAGGCAGATGCTAAGGCAGGACGTGGCAGGGCTGAGCCAGGGCCCCGGGGAGCCCCTCTCGGACCCCATCGTGCTGCAAGCCAGTGCCCAGCCACCTTTTAAGACTCGCATCTTGTCGGCCAGAGGGCTACAGAGACCCAAAGCAGTTAGGCCCAGGGGGAGACAGGGAGATGTGCGTGTCATCCACAGGCGGGTAATTATGCCCCCCCTCCCCGGTCACTCCTTCCCCAGCAGTCCCCAGCAGCAGGCAGCAGGGAGGGCTGCTCACAAATGCCTTTTTTGCCTTGAACCGGCTTCCACCTGGTCCCTGGTGCACAGGCTGCGGGAGGGAGAAGAAAGCCTCGTCGGCCTGGCCCCGGGCAGCAGATCAGGACAGTGGCCGGAGCCGAATCCGAGGAGGCAGGCCCCACGCGGGCCGTCGCCGCGTCCACAGAAGGTGCCCGTGGGGGTTTGCGGGAGGCACGTTCACGCCAACGTGTTCCCCCCCACCGGAGACCTCCCTGGGCACTGCTCTGTTGCCTCCACAGGAAACAGAACGCTGACAAGAGCTGTCGCGGATTATGAATGGACCGCCTCCAGAAGTGGCCGGCCTTTGTCCCCGGGAGGCATGTGAGGACAGGCTGGGAAGGGCAGGGGGTGCTTTTCGGGGCTGTGCCGCGTGCGGCCCCGGCGGTCCCCGACACCGTCTCCGTCCGATTTCTCCGGCCTCCACGCAGCCACGAGGAGGGAGCCCCTTGGCCGTGGCCATCCATGTCGCTGCCCGAGGCTTGTCCCACCGCTGTCTCAAGGAGGTCCCCCAAACGCGGATCTCGCCGGCAGTCCGCTCCAGCAGCGGGCCCACGCTGGAGGCCGGATGCCCGGTTCTGCGCGTTGACCGCGGCCGTGCGACAGACTTGCCCTTTGGCTTTGTTAAAAAGGGCATCCGAGCTCCAGCCTCTTTCCCAGCTCTTACCCGAGGCAGAATAAGGGGAACACCACAGAGAGCAGCTTAAAACGCAGGGTCTGGGGCTCGGAGGCAAGCTTTGCCTCTTACCGGCAGCGTGACCTTGGGCAAGCCGACTTTATTCCTCTGGACCTCCGTGTTCTCATCGGAAAAACGGGGATCCTGATAGGCTTGCTTTGGTTGTGGGTATGAAATAGGTAACGTGTTCAGCTAACAAAGGCCCCGAGTCCCAGCGGCTCATGGCACTACAAGTAACCGTTTCCGACTCACGTCGGAAGCTATACAGGAGTAATTCTCCACTAGGTGCCCCCATGACGTATATTCGGCAGGAGGCCGCGTCAGGGGCCTCTGCTCATAACCACCTTTGGGGGTTCTGGTGGAGGCGCTGCGTGTTTTAGACGTGGGGTCCGGGTCGTCCTGGGAGCTGACATCTGGGAGGCAGACCCAGAAGGAGAACACGGAGGCTCCCGCGGGCGGTGGCTCGGGGCCAGGCCTGGGAGCGGTGAGCTATTCCCTTCTACCACGTTCTCTTGGCCGCCACTCGGTCATCTGGCCCCACACATGTGCATGCGAGGCTAAGAAATACCGTCTGGGTCTGAGCCCAAGAGGAGAGAGAAACAGGTTCGGTGAAAAGCTGGACTCTAGGGCTCCTTGTTTGTTATTGTTACCCCAGGCCTCACGGGGCGGCCGGGACGCAGAAGGCCAGCTAAGCCCTCGGTTCATAGGCTGTTCTGGCAGGGCTGGTTGGCCGTCCCCCGGGCAGATGGCCACACCCGATGATCCCTTACAGCCCAGGCTGCTGCCCAAACCCCAGCCAGCAAATGTGGGTCACCAGGGAGGAGACGGGAGGGTGGGTGGGTCACTGGGAAGCCTCCCCATCCCAGCGGGTGTTGACTGCAGCTTCGCGGAGGACGGGCCACCTGACCACGCACCTGTGCGGGGGTCCTGGCCCCTTCATGTTACCCCGGGCCCTCGCTACAGACCCCAAGGAGAGGCTGACCCCGCTGGCCCGAGGCCCATGGCGTCCAGCCCTGGACGCCACCCAGGGCCTCCCTGGGTTGGCAGCACGGAGGGCGTGCATTTCTACAAAGTGACAGGATGTATTAGTTCCCCGTGGCTGCTGTAACAAAGTCCCACAAACCGGGCGGCTTGAAACATCAGAGATTTATTTTCTCCGGGTGCTGGAGGCCAGAAATCTAAAACCAGGGTATCAGCAGGCCCAACACACTCCCTCCAAGGGCTCCGGGGGAGGATCCTGCCCGCCTCTTCCAGCTCCCGGGGCACCACGTGTCCCCCTGGCTGTGGTCGAGTCCCTCGTTAATCTGCCTCCGTCCTCGCGTGGCCTCTCCGCATGCATCTTCTCTGGTCTTTTTAGAAGGACGCTTGTCGTCAGATTTAGGGCCCACTCTGATAATCCAGGATGACCTCACCTCACGGTCCTTAACTTCATTCCATCGACACAGACTCCTTCTCCCAGTGTGGCCACAATCGCAGGTTCCAGGCGGACACGGGTTTTGGCGGGACCGCCGTTCGACCCACGGCACGGGGGCAGCTGGAGGAGGCCCCCTGAGGCCTGGCCCCCCACAAGATGGGACAGCATAGCCTGGGTGTGCACTGTAGCCCCTGGGGGATAGGAGAGGAAAGGCGGGCACAGCACACGAAGATGGAAGCCAGGCCTGGGTTTGCAGATGTCGTCGGGAGGGATGCTTGGACAGAGCACCCCCCCCCCCCCCCCCCCGCCATTTCTGTCCGGACCTCTCAGACCTGCCTGTCTTGAGACTTAGAACATTCGCACGCCGTCCGGTCACCTAGGGACTAGAGCGGGACAGACAGGGCAAGTGGGTGTGTCCGCTCCCTGTGTGCCCTTTGGGTGAGTGACTTCACGTCCAGGGGCCTCGGTGTCCTCATGTGCAAAATGGGGTGACGGTCACTGTAGGTCCGCCTCCCAGGGTGGGGGCAGGTGCCAGATAAGAGAACACCCTTAGCCAAGCACGTAGCACGCAGCCCTGGGTGTACTCAGGCCCCATCAATGGCTGTTATTATCGCTATTTTTCAAAACACGGGAGTAATTACAGCTGTATTTATGGAGTCCTTACCGGCTGCCGGGCACCGGGGTGCTTATCCACCCGGATAACCTGGAATGCGGGAGTGATTTCATCCCATCTTCCAGGGGAGGAAACTGAGGTTCAAAATGGTGAGGTCACCACCTGAGGGCACACAGTGGGTGCCCCCCCCCCCCCCCAGCTGAAACTTGAACTCTGGCAAGCCCAGCTCGAAGCTGGTGGTTAGGAACCTGGACTCTGGAACCAGCTCAGGTTGAAATCCCAGCTCTGCCATTTACTGGCTGTGTGTCCTTGGGCGGGGTCCTTGACCTCTCTGTGCCTCATCGAGAAAACGAAACGCCTCATGGTGACCTTGAACAGCTTTGTCATGAGGATCCAGTGAGTTCCCTGTGAAAAGCGCTTAGCACAGCAGCTGGCAAAGACCGAGTGCTCAGGAAACATCAGCTGGCACGATTATCCTAAAGAGGGAAGTGGAGGGGGCAGACCCAAAGGGGCATTTCAGGTGAGCCACGCTCCCGGCCTTCCCTCTGCTCCCTTTCCTGGGATCCCCGGGGAGCACCTCCAGGCGTGGTGGTGGCCTGGTGGCCTCTGGGCCTGGCCCAGGTGGCCACTGGCGTGCCCGTGGGGACACAAAGGCAGCAGCCCCCGGGAGCCGGCCCCCTCCCCGCCCGGCTGTGCTCTCCAGACCCCGGCTGCAGCCTCAGTGTCCTCAGCACGTGTGGGGAGGCTATTTTTATGGCGTTCAGCTGACGCTCTTGGCCGGGGAGGCTGTCTCCGTCCCCGCGCCGTGGCGACAGCAGCCCCGCTAGGGGGAGTCTGGGCCCCCTCCATTTTGCAGGAGCCGCAGGGAAGGGGCGGGCGGGGGCCCTGCATCTTCAGAGTGGATGTCTAGGGGGCTCCACTCGGCTTCCAGGGAGGCAGCCGGCAGCCCCCGGCTTGCTTTCCTCTTGAGAAATGCAGCAGCTTTCTTTTCCTTGCACCCTGCCCGGGACAAGGCCCAGCGTGCCCTCTGACCCTCGGTTGGCTTACAGCGTGGGCAGGGGGCTCTCAGGGAGGCAGTGGGGAGCGAGTTGGCCGGGCGGTGGTCCCAGCTGTAAGAAGGGGCCCTGGAAGCTCAGCCTGCCCCCCTTCCTGCCTGTTTTCTAGAAATGCCCTCCTTTTCCCCAGTGGTGAGCTGATACAGAGGGGGAGGGTCGTTGCCACGACCGGCCTCTAAGAGAAGACAGGGGTGGAGAGAGATGTCCTGTCCTTGCACGGAATCCCCATGAGGTTCTGCCCTTCTCACCTGGTCCAGGTGTGGCCCAGACTGGCTGCCCTTCTTGCCCCTCCCCTCTCCCCCCCCACCCCCCCCACCGGCAGGCCATCGCCACCCTCAGAGGCGGGGCGGCTCCCCTGGGACTCAATGGCCATAGTGAGGAGTTCCAAAAACCACAGCCAAGCCACAAGGGCCAGTGGGAAAGGGAAAATCCTTCCAGCTCATCGTTCAGCCACATTATGGCAAACAAGCGAGCCATTCAGCGGACAGTCTGCCCGCTAAGCAGGCTGCTTGGCACGGCGGGGGTTTTGCTTTCTATTTTTCAGCTGTTTTGGCTTCGGGTCAGGAGCTGTGGTGCAGCCGCCCTCCCCTAGTGGCGCTCACCTTTTCCTCCCGTACAGATGTCCCTGTCACCAGGAAATGTCACCTACCTACGTGGAGCCGCCTAGACCCGGGCCAAAGGAGGCTTAGTGTCACTAGACTCCAGAGGCTCTTACCTTCTTCCCGGGGGAGTGGCCAAAAGCAATTAGGGGTTGGCCTGGGCTTTTGAGATAATTCAATGCAGGCATTCAGATGCTTATAGGGAGAGATGTGTGCCTTCCTCGGGGAAGCGGAGAGGCTGGTGCTGGCCCACCAGTGTGGGGCCTCCTACCCCCCTCTTACGGCTCGCCCCCCACCAGCCGGGCTGGCGGGGAGCCTCCCCCAGGCTCTGCCTTGATTCCCCCGCCCTGTTTCAGTCCTGGAGGGCCCCGGACTGGCTGTGTCCAGAGGCCCTGGCGTAGAAGCCAGGCCAGTTGGAGCTGGAGACCGAAAACCCCTTTGGCATTCCCCTGGGGCTGGCGGCGTTCTCCACAGGTGGCTCTCAGAAGGCAAGCTCCTTTCTGGCACCACCTTCCCCATTTTAGCAGGGGAAGGGGGGCACCCAGCGGATTGGGGGAACATCCCTCCCTCTGTACCCTGCCTGTGATTGGCCCATAATTACAGGTTTATTGCCTGTACAGCTATTGTGTAATGACATGTTTGCAAATTAATTTTTATGGCTCCTGCCATTAGCATATACAGTAGAGGAAGGTTTAGTATTAATTACTACTGTTGTTCCTGTAATCCCGGAGAATTAAAAACCAATAAAAGAATGACAACAGAAACGGATAGTTTAGGGTCTTTTAAAAATAGTTAAAAAAAATTTTTTTTCCCCAAAGTAGGACCGGAGATTTTCCAAGCTTAAGACGCACTTGGAGGGGGCGGCCGCTCAGCCGGGCCCTCCCGTGCGCGCCCCGGTGCCCCCCACTCCCAGAGGGGCGCAGATTATCAAGTGTGCCGGTGATAAGTGGGTGATAAATGGATGGGAGGCGAAAGCTGGGATCCGGGCCCAGGCCGAGCCGAGCCGAGCCGAGCCGGGGGCGGGGTGGGGGGGTGGGGGGCGCGCAGGTGCTGAACCCCGACCCCGCCGCGCCGGGGCCGTTGTCTCCCTCGCCAGGCCGCCAGCGGCGGCAGGCGCAGGGGGAGGTGCGGGGAGCGCCGAGCGCGCCGCCACGCAGCCCCGGAAACAAAGGGCCGCCGCCGCCGAGGGCCGGGCGCGACCTCCGGGGTCAGCGCGGGGCGGAGCGGCCAGATGTCGGCGGCGGGCGCCGGCGGCCCCGCGCGGCCCGTTTCCTCCAGGTCAGCAGCCCCGGCGCCCTCCCGGGTGACCGCGCGCGCTCGGCCGCCCGCGGGGAGAGGCGCCGGGCGGGGCGCAGGGGGCGGGGGAGGGAGCAGGGGATCCAAAGATGCTCCTCGCACCCCCGGCCGCCCAGCGGGCGGAGGAGGCAGTCGCCGGCGTGCGGCACCCACCCAGCCGTTGGTGGCGGCGGGGCGGAGCGCCACCTCTCTCTCGGCTTCGTGCGCTCCGCCCAGCCCATTTAAGATCCTCCGGGCGGGGGGAGGGGGTGGGGGGGGGAGGTGAGTGGCATTGAGGGGTCAGGAGGAGCGCCTGGTGCCCCCACCTCTTCCGATTTGCCCTCCGGAGCTCTCCTCTAGAGTATCATATTCCGGGAGTTCAATTGTCATCCGAAGCCGCCGCGTTTAGAAGGGACCCCCGGGCTGCCGCTGGGGACCCCTGATTTACGCAGTGGCTGGAGAGCGTTGGCAGGAACCCAAGCCTGGCGTGACCGCGGAGCCCCGCCCTGCGTACCTGCGGGCTCAGGTCTGTTCCTCAAACCTGGATGGTTGCATTTGGGGTCAAAAGGTGACCCCTCAGTGTCACCCAGCCGCGATTCCGGCTGCTTGTGCCACGGAGGGGCCCTTCGGAAGGTGAAAGGGCTTGAAAATAAACGGTCACATCCAGAGGCAGCTTTGCAGCGTGCGTTAAAAGAGTGTGTGGGGGCGTGGGTAAAGGGATCCTGTCTCTTTAAAATCGCTGGGCTGGACAATGAGCGCACAGGATGTGGTTTGGCGGCAGGGTTTTTTCCCCTTCGATTTGGGGAATTATCACATGGGGCCTTCTTGAGCTGGTGTGAAAGAGAGGCGGCGTGGGGAGGAGAGATACAGACTCCACACAGTCACTCACACACACTCTGTGCAGTTGATCGTTCTCTTAAACCAAATTAGCCAGGGCTCTCGTTACTATGGTGCAGCCGGGGCTTGCAGAATCCCAGTAATAGCATTTATTAGGTCTATTTGCCTGGAAGCATGCCTTCCCGGATCTGATAATGCACCAGTGCGGGGAGAGTGTGGAAGAAGGGATCAGGCATTTGATTACACTTGCAACAGGGATTTTTAAGGGTGGGGTGCGAGGAAAAGAAAAGGAGAGAAAGAAGCCGCCCGCCTTAGGAGCTCCCCCGGGCTGGGCGGTGTGTGCGTTTCCGCAGTCCCGCGTGGGTTCACAAAAGGCGGGCCAGAGCTTCCCCCCCCCCCCCACCCCGCCCCACTCCCCGGGCACGGTTTGGGGATTCTCCTCCCAGGCCCCGGCGGCGGGTGAACTCCGGCTCCCGCAGCTGTCAGCCGTGGGTGGGGAGGGCGGGCCGGCGGCCAGAGCGCAGAGTTGGGCAGCCGAGGGGGGCCCGGCGGCGCCCGCAGCCGCCCACTGTTTGCAAACGGCCCCGCTTTGGGGCAGAGCGGAGCGCCCCGCTGCCAGCAACGGCAGCCTCCCCGCGTTTGGAGAGGGGAGCCCAGCTCTCGGCGCCCCCGATCCTAGTCCGCACGGATCCGCTGCCCGGCTCGGCGGCCGCGCCGGGGGAAGCTCGCAAGTGAAACTATTATTATCGCCCTGCAAAGCATGGAGCTCTTGGAAGACGCCGCGTAGAGACGGAAGGAGCCGCCGCCGCCTGCAGCCGCCCGCCGCTGCGCCCCTACCCTTTCGCTTTCATTAGGGGAGACAAATCTGCTGTCAGGCAGCCAGCTTTCCAATTTACCGATAATGATTCTTGCATGAAAATTGATCGAGGGGCTCTCCGCCGCCGTGCGCTCTCGCCTCCCCGCTCTCCTCCTCCTGCTCCTTCTGCCCGGGCGCCCGAGCCCCCGCGAGTTCTTTCTCCTCCTTCCCCCACCCCTGCTCTCTGAGTCAGTGGTGGGACGCCGGCCCGGGGAGATAACCAAAAAAAAAAAAAAAAAAAAAAAAAGAAAAAGAAAGAAAGAAAAAGGTTGGGGGGGGGGGTGTTGGTGGCGAGAGGGGGAGGGGAGCCGGCTCCTCGGCCTGCTTTCTCCTGCCCGAGACTTGTTTGCAATCGCCGCCTCTTTTATTTACGAGAAGAAATCTCCCCCTCGGTACTTCTTGGCTGTTTGGGTATTAATTTTCTCCTCTCCCCTCTCTCGCTCGCCCCCTCCTCCTCTTCCCCCACCCCGCCCCTCCTCACCCAGTAGCTAAGGGGAAACGAAAACAAAGCCGATTTCTCCTTGGCAACAAGAGATACCCCCTCCCGCCGCCCCCCCTTCCTTTTTCCTTCTGGTTCTGAACGTGAAACCCTGTTGGAAACAGGTCCCTTGACCCTCGCCCTTGACATTCAAATGGCTGAATGGAGGAGAGATTGCTACTCGCACGTCTTGGGGCTGCTTCTCTCTCTCTCTCTCCCTCTCCTCTCTCCTTTTTTTCTTTCACATGAGTAATCCCTGAAGATCTTAACCCCCCAATTTCATCACCCTCACCTCCCCCCTTTATTTTTCTCGCGCTCCTCTCCGCTCTCCCGCCTGCTTCCCTCCGCCGTGCGCCCCCCTCCTTTTTTTATTTGCATCTCAAGTCCAAAAGGCAGAAAATACACACGCGGCGAAGACACCGGGCAGCCGTGGAGGCTCCGGCCCGTCCTCGGTCGTCAGTCACCCCATTGTGGATCTGCCCGGGCCGAGGTGGCCGAAACTGCCCGGGCGCCGGCCCGAGAGAGAGCCTTTTCATCATCTTAGGGAGGGGGAAAAAAGGGAAGAAAAAGACATTTTTCTCCGTCGCTCTCGGGATCGCTCTTCTGTCTTTATTTTATTGTTTTGGACATTTTTGAGCGCCTGGGCTTGGACGGCCCTTTTTGTCTCACTGCTGGGTTTAAAAAAAAAAAATTTTTTTTTTTTTTTTTTTTTTTTTTTACCTTCTTCATCCCTCTCTGGCCACTATGGAATTCTAATTTGAATCATGTTTGGATTGAAGCCGCCTCTGTATTACTTACCAGGTAAGCGAGCTGTGCGCCTCCCCGGGTCCCGCGCGGCGCCGGCGCGTCCCGGACCCCCCACCCCTCCCGACCCCCCCAGACCCGCACAGCCTGGGTCGGGGCGGTGGGTCGGCCGAGCAGCCCCCCCCCCCCCCCCCCCCCCGCGGGCGGGCGCGCGCGGCCCCGCCGCTCCCGCTGCGGTCCAGCCGGCGGTGTGTGCGCTACGTGCGGCGGGGAGCGCCCACCCGGCCCGCCGCCCCCACCGCGCCGCCGCCGGGGGTTGCGCGTCTCGCTCCTTTTGTCTGCCCCGAGCCGGCTCCGCCGCGGCGGCGCTGCGAGCGGCCGGGGCGCGCTGCCTTCCAAGGTGAATTAAGCACCGGGTGTGAAGTTACTTTGCCGCAGGCCGCCCCGATCGGGTGGCAGGCGCCCCCCTCCCGCCCCCAGCCTGGGGCTTATTTTCCTCTGCCTCCTGCCGGCCCCTTGCGCCGTCTCCGCGCGAGCGTGGCGCGCCTGCCCCCCGCCCCCCTTCCTGCCCGGGTTTCCCTGGAAGGTTTTGTTCCTGCCGAGGTCGGAGGAGGGGGCCGGGGAAGCTCCGGAGGGTGGTTGGCGTGGCTTCCTGTTTCCCTAACCTTCCTGCGCGCTGACAGCAGCCTGCCGTGTAACTTTCTGTTTCGGGGCAAGTCGTGCTTGTAACCCAGAGTGGAGGGGCGGGGAGGGGGTGACAGCAGGAGGTTTGGGGAGCCCCTCTTGAGTTCACCTTATTTGGACTTTGAGACCTTAAAAATAATTACATGTGGGCTAAGGGGAAGCCGGGAAGCCAGGGGTTCCCGGAGAGGGCGGCAGGAGCCTCGGTGATCCCTAGGCCCTCGGGCTGCCTCCTTGTCACCCCCTTCCAGTGCCCCCGGGGTCAGGAGCAACTGACTGGGCCTGCCCTCCCTGGGCCCCTGGCGCGCAGGTCAGGAAGGCAGGGCAGCGACTGACCGCTTGTACTAGGAACAAGCTGTTTTTATTTTCCCTTCTTTGCCTTGAGAGTTTCGTCTTTGGGAGTTCACACAGTTCCCGCGGAAGTTGGGGCCACCGTGGATCTGGGGGAGGGGAGACTGGGGTGCTGTAGGGAGAAGGGGAACTTCCTGGGCTCCTGTGGGGGCTTCTCAAATTCTGCAGAAAGAGGCTGGCCGCGGAGGGTAATTTCTGCACTGTTTTGCTGGGGAAAGGTGCAGGTGGCTGGGTGTTGGGTTTTTTCACTGCACGTTCAGGAACCCCTGTCACTTTGGCCGAGGCTCCCACAGAACCCCTGCAGTCCCTGGGAGGAGCGTGGGGGGAAGGAATGGCCTGGACAGGACCCAGCTCTTCTGGATCTGGCCCTTGCTGCCCTGGACCAGGTCAAGGGAAGAGGTCGTCCAAGTGTCCCACAGACTTTAAAAAAAGAAGCAGGAAAGACTGATGGGTTCTGGGTGAAATCTGTACAGTTACTCTTTCTGAGCTGCTTTGTGGCTATTGTAGGGCCCCAGCCCTTCCCAGAAACTGACAAGGTCTGCATTTCGTGCTTACTGTCTCCACCGCCTGTGTGAGGAAGAATCGTTTTATTCTTGAGGTCTTTTTCCTGCAGTGCAAGTACAGCTCTTCCCCTCCGTCCACACGGCCCTTGGCGGATCTGAGGCACATGAGAACCGGGAACCCCCGGTTTGCACAAGGGTTCTGTTCCAACCCGGGGCTGACGAGCGGGGGCGGTGCTCAGAGCCGGGTCCCCCCCCCCCCCCCAGGAAGATACCAGAAAGCCTCGAGCTGGGGAGCTGGATGCATCGGGGCTCCTGGAACCCAAGCTGTAGCATTGCTGCTGTGCCTGCTTTTCAGTTAGTTGGCCTCCCCCCGCCTCCCCCTGCACGGGGAGCTGCGGGGGCAAAGCAGGGACAGTTCCTTCCTCTGTATCTATAGCCCCCCCCCCCCCCCCCCCCCCCCCCAGTGCTGCGCCTTGCCTTGTAGACACAGTACATGTTTGTGGCAAGAATGAATCTTCTTAAGTACAGGGCGTCTTGAAAGCACAGGTGTTTGTAATCTACACCCTACTTCACCTGCCATTGGACGGCTGCTGGAACATACTTCTTCATCAGGTGACCGATTTTCTATTTACTCTTGGAGCCTCCGAAAGAAAAGGAGGAAGTGTCAGGCTAGGAAATTCGAAGCAATTAAGGAAAATCAGTCTTGGCTGGTCTTAAGCCCTCGGGGGCAGCGGGGTGAAGAAGGCAGGTCTGGACCCCCGGGGGAGGTCAGGGCTCAAGTCCTCCTCGGCCTGTGCAGGGGGCGGGGGGCTGTCACCCGATTCTCCCCTCTTTCTCTCTGTCTCTCAGGTTTTCTCTTTTTAAATTCTCCTACTAGGGTTTTTGTACGTTACGATTGTGGTATCAGAGCATAGGGGCTCAAGTGGGAAGAATCGTGGGGAGATGCCTTCGCTTCTCTGGGCTTCTGTCAGCGCAGAGTAGTCAAGGTGATAGTCAAAGGAAGGCCTGGTTGTCCTGACCCCTGTCAGGCCCCCTCGGGCGTGCTTTGCAGCAGTCCCGCCTGTGAATCTCACTGCCACCCCTGAGGTGGGTGCTGGTGCCTGCCCATTTCACAGATGAGGAAAGCGAGGCTCCGAGGAGCTAGGGGATTCGGCCAGCTTAGACAGGACGGAGCTGGGGTGTGCAACTGGCCACTGCCCGGGGACAGAGGGGCCCGGTGGCACCCCTTACAGCAGAGGTCTGGTACCAGTGCTCTGGAGCTTCTGGGGCCCGGTTCTGTTCTGCCACTGCAGAGCCCAGGGCCCAGAACCTGCCCTTCCAGCCCTCACCTCCCGCCCCGGGGGCAGTTCACAGACTGCTGTTCCCGTTGGACCCGCGACAGGATTGAGGCTGGTGGCGGCACGTTCCAAGCCTCCGCCCCTTCTGAGCTGCCACCTCGGGCAGGTGGACTTAAGCTCTCGGGGACTCGGTTTTCCCATTTGTGCGAAGTCAGGAGCCGTGCGAGGCAGGGGTTGGCGATCTGCGGCCCACCGCTTGTGTTTGTAAATAAAGTTTTATCGTCCACGCCTCCTCTTTCAACGGAGCGTCCGTGGCAGCTTTCGTGCTACAAGAGCAATGTCGAGCAGTTGCAACAAGGCTGGTCAGGCCTGAAATATTTATCATCTGGCCCTTTTCAGGGAAAGTGTGCTGACATCTGGTATAAGGGATTAAATGTGCGAATTTTTACAGGGCACTGAGGACCGTGCCTGCGATGAGGTTAACACTTAGCAAGTGATAGCTATAATAAAAATTATCACCATATTTTTTTACGCTTATTTATCTTTGAGAGAGAGAGAGGGCGTGCCCACAGGTGAGCGGAGGAGGGGCAGGGAGAGGATCCTAAGCAGGGTCCTGTCAGCACGAAGCCGGATCTGGGGGCTTGAACCCATGAATTGTGAGGTCGTGACCAGAGCCGAAATCGAGGGTCAGACGCTTAATGGACTGAGCCAGCCAGGTGCCCTCCACATTATCATTAGTAAGGTGGAATTATTTGCAGAAACTCACAGGGCTCCTTAGTGGTTGGACTGGGACTTGAACTCACGTCTTTGGGCCCGACCCCTGGCCCCCAGGACACAGTGTCTGACCTCTGCATCCTTCCCTGGCAGAGGTCAGGGCTGGTACCCGTGGGAAGGGAGCTGGGGACTGGCGGATGGGTGGGGTCTCCGATGCTTCTTGGAAAACTTCCGGTTCGGTGTGCTCGTGCGCCCAGCTACCCCCTTTCCTGAACTCCACCAGGTTGCGAACTCCGTGCGGGAGGCGACCGTGTGCTTCCTTGAGGCCCAGCTCGGCGCCAGGCCAGTAACGACAACAACAAACACAACAAGGAGGGACGGGTGGTGGAGGCGCTTCTTGCGCGGTGCCCGCTCCGTCGCAGACATGGTGTTCGTGTGACACCCCCCCCCCCCCCCCCCCCTTGCCAGCTGAGGACACTGAGGCACGGGGAGGTTGCGGTCAAGCAGACAGTCGGCAGCTCGGCCAGGCTGTGACGGCAGGCAGTTTGGCTCCAGAGTCCCTGCTTAATAAATATTTGTTGAAGGAGAGCGAGGGAGGGAATTGGCCGTTGGTGGTGGTGGTGATGGCGCCCTGCCGGCCCCCTTATCTTGTTCCTGGAGTTCACGGCGGGGCGGGGTGGGGGGGGGGGACTCCCCAGCTGTCAGCTAACCCCACCCTGGCCCCATGCTGAACTCTGGGTGACCCAGGCTGCCCCTCGGGATTGACTGTCCACCGCTGGGAAGGACACTCCAAACTCCAGGGAAGAAACTGAGGCCCAGAGAGGGCTGGGGCTTGGCCCAAAGCCACACAGCCTGCTGGTGGCTGCTCTCAGAGACTCTGGGTCCCCCTCAGAATACTCCCCTTGCCCCCAGCAGCCTCCCGAGCCTTTGACAGGCTTGCAAGGGACTTGGGCTTCCCCTGCGGGGAGCTGAGGGTGCCCAGGCCGCCTGTGGGGAGCTGCCTGGATTTGATTTGGGCGCCCAGACCGCTGCCAGAAAGCCCCAGCCTGAGGCTGGGTGTGGGTCTCTGCGCGGGCCCACCTGGGCCGATGGAGGGGGCTGGAGGGGCCTGGAGGCGAGGGCTGGCCGCCAGCCTCCCCCCACCTCCCCTGTCCTCAGGTGTCTGCTGGGGCGGGGGGGGGGGGGGGGCAGAACTGGGAGGGGGGGGTGATGGAGCTCAGGCCCGGCTTCTGGCCCGACCTGGGAAGCTGCCGGGCGGTTAGCAGAGCCGTGGCTTTGGGGCGGGCTCTGGAACCACCCAAGGCCTGCTCTGGGGGCAGGCTGGGCCTACAGGGATCTGAGTCAGATAAAAGGACAACATTGCTATTTCGGTTGTGATTGAGAAAGCTGCTTATTTACAGCTCAGAAACTCAGCGGGGACAAGCATTTCGGCTCCCATCTAGCACTTTCCAGGCAGTCACTAATTAATCTTCTGATACCCCTGAGACCTGGGGAGGGGCTGCCACATTTCCATCTGTCGGCTGGGAAAGCCAGGGGCCTTTTGTCCCAGCTGTGGCCCAGCCCTTCTCCGAGGGGCCTGCTCTGGTTCCCACCCCCCTGCTCAATTTGGTTCTCATTAAGATTTTTTTCTTGCTCAAATGTGTTGTTACTCCATGGGTGGGAATCTGATACAGCCCCATTGGAAACTCTCCTGCTTCTTATCTCCTTGACTCTTGGAGTCAGGAAAAGTTTCTTTTATGCTCCTGGAGCAAAGAGTCATTATGATACCTGGATTCCTGCCCTCGACTGGGGCAGGGTGATTCTCGTCCTCCGGTGCAGGGGTGCAGGGGGCAGTGGGAGGCCCGAGGGGCAGCTGGCCAGGGCCACCCAGCTGCCAGAGGCCAAGCCTGTAGGATGAAGCCTGTAGACCTGGGCTGCGTTTCCAAGTCTGGTGCTCCATAGCCCTTGTCCCACTTCCCCCTGGATGTGGACATGACGTGCCCACCACCCCCCCCCCCCCCCCAGGGGCAAGTGTGGACGGGCCTCTCCAGTCATCTGGTCTACCCTGGCATTTGCAGCTAAGAAAACAAGGCTTGTAATTCTCCTTAGACTTTTGGTGACATCGGGTCGGTGGACGGGGCCTCTTTGTATACAAGGGGACGGCCTCTCATCATCTACTTTGCAGGAAAAAAAAAAATCAGGCTTTTATCACCCCTAAAGTAGCCTTTCCCAAAGGGTGACGGAGCCCCATGTTTGAGGATGTCAGCAAAGCAGTCGCTCATCCATATTTGGGATTGTCTCTCCTTGGTGGTCTAGCTACACAATCAGCTGAAATTTTGCAGCCATGGGGTGGGGGCCGGGGGGGGGAGTACATTAGAAGGGAAGAGGGAATTTGGGGGTGAGGGAATAAAAATGGATGCCGTGCTTTTTTGTGTGTTTTTAAGAGCTCCATATAGATTTAAAGTCCTTTTGTTAATTTAGGAACATAAAACCGTGTGATGTATAGCTTGCTTTGCTCGTAAAATTACTAAGTGTGGCATATTTAGAGCTGTGAGAGCTTGGGGTAAAAGGGAAAAAAAAAATCAGTGAGACTCTTTTTTTTTTTTTTTTTACAAGTCTTTAGGGGAAAATGCGTTTTTCTGGCTTTTTCCCACTGATGCCAGGCCCTCCGCAGCTCTGGCTGGGATTGACGGTTACCCTCAGCCCAGATCGCAGCCAAGCTGGAAGCTTGAGGGGGTGCTGGTGTGGGCTGGCCGGGTCTGACTTAAGCCAGGTCCAGATCTCGCCCCCAGAGCCCGAGTCCACCCCGTCCCAGAAGCCCCCGGCCTGGAAGGAGCAGCGGCTGCCCTGTCTTCCTCCTGCCGAGAGACAGGAAGCGCCCTCTGACCAGGCCTGGACCGCCGCCCAGTGGGCATTTGGCCACTTGCTTAATGGCCTGCAGGGTTGGGAAGTCACGGAACATTGGACTTGGAAGAGACCTCAGAGGTCAGATGGCCCCAGCCCCTCCCTTCTCTCCGTTTGGTGGTCTCCTACGGGGCCTGGGTTCTTAGAATGTTGCTTTTCACATAGACGCACACGTGTGCGTGTGACCCCGTTCTCCCCTCCTGGGGCACAGAACAGGTCTGTGCCCCCTCCCCCAGCCGGGCAAGGCTCCCCCTGCGGGCTGCCAGGCCCTGCACTCTGTTGACCTACGTTGGCGGGAGCGGCAGAGGAGGTCTGTGTCTTATCCCCTGCCTGCTCCGGGAACAAACAGGGAGGGAGGCGAACGAGGACGGAGTGCCCTGGAGTCTCCTGCGATCACCCTGGTGGAGGAAATCCAGGAAGGCTCCTCGGAGAAGGTGGCATTGAAGGCCGGCCTTGGAAGTGAGGACCACCGAGGCGGTGAGGCTGAGTGGAAGGAGGCTGGTACAGCGAAGGGGGCTGAACCAACAAGAACGGAAAAGCTGCTCTTTCTTAAAATACTCGGCGTGTTCAGGGTGCCTCCGGAGTGCTGGGGACTGAGCGCCGGCCATTCCCACCCTGGTGGTCGCAGACGTGCGGATTGAGAAGTCCAGGGGCACAAATGCTGGTGTGTGCAGAATCTTCTGGAAGCGCAGGGGAGGCAACTGTTGGGATGAAGCTGGGGGTGGAGGCAGTGTCTGAGAGGCCGTGGGGAGGAGGGGACATTGGGGCCGGCCTTCCTACTCGCGGGCGGCCCCCCCACCCTCACCTGTCGGGCACTTGAGAGGGAAGGCGGCCACTCCTACCCTGGGGCTCGGCAGTGCCATCTAGTGGCGGGGTTCTGAAGCCTGTGCGCCCTTCAGAGAGCTGTGGGCTCCAGACCCCAGAGGCCAGACAGATGCGTTAGGACCAGGGGGCAGGGCAGACAGGGCCCAGCTGGGAAGCAGAGCTGACCCCTGCAGGGGCTGGTGGCCTCCCAGGAAGGATACTTTCGGAGGGAGGGGAGAGCTTGGTGAGGCAAAATAAAGCGGTGGGGGAGGAAATGACCCCCTAGGGTGGGTGGGAGCCACATTTTGGAGGGTCTTGATGTCATAAGGCCAGTGACACGTGAGTTGGATTGTGTTGCAAGGGGTGGGGGGATCCCAGGGCTTTAAAGCAGCGAGGTTCTTTCTGTTCATTCGGCGCGGGTGTACAACACACCAGGCACCGGACCAGACGCGTGGAAATACAGCCGAGAAGCCTCCGAGGGCCGTCCCTTCCTGGAGCCAGCTCGTCGCACTGTGTCCCCCGTGTGTGCAGACTCTGGAGAAAAGGAGAGCAGGGGAGGGGGTGGGGGTTGCTGGAGTGTGGGTGGAGGCTACTTTATCCAGGTGGCCAGAAAGGTCGGTGTTAGCCTGGTGAAATGTGAGGGGCAAGGACCCAGGCTAAGGGTCCTGCATGTGCAAAGGCCCTGGGGCACCAAGGACGTACGGACGTGTGGCCACCGGGCACGTGCCGTGGGGAGCAGGGTAGAGATGAGAGGTGGGGCGGGAGGCCTTGCCCTTGAGCACCCCTCCGGCTGCGGGGCTCAGGTAGATTCCAGGCGGTCGGGGCAGCAGGGACACCAGGGTGCAGGGACTGCCATGGCCCCAGGCGAGAGACAGGTGGCAGGCTAGACTGGGTTGGCAGTGTGGAGGCGCTGAGAGGTGGGGAGAGTCTGGAGGCAGAGACGGATTGGATGACACACCGCCTTGGGCCCATCTGTTTGGGGAAGATGGCTCCAGCAGCCTCCTCGTGGAGGCGGACAGTCAGCAGAGACTTTCCTTAGAGTGAGGGGGTCCTGCGGGAGGAGGGCAGGCTGGGGGGCGCCTCTGAGCCCGGGGTCTGTGAGGAAGAGCGGGAGTGCCTGTCCGGCCTGTGGCCCCGACGTCTGCAAGGAGAGGTCAGAGTACGGACAGTCAAGGCTGAGTGTGGGCGACCGTCTCAGCGGTTCTCAAAGCGGGGTTCCCCAGCCAGCAGCATTGGCACCCCTTGGGAGCTGTCAAGAGGTACAGATTCTCGGGGGACCCCCCCCCCCACCATCCCGAGGCGGGTCTGGGAGTCTGTGTGCCGACGAGCCCTCCAGGGGATTCCCATGCTCGTTCAAGGGTGACAACTGGTCTGACCCTTGTCCCGACTATGGAAACTGAGCCGGGTGGCTGAGTTCCCGATGAAGATTGGGAATGGGGTTGAAATTTCCTTGGAAGGGGGTCCTCGGTGAGGGAAAGCCGCCCCCCACCCCCAGCTTCAGCCCGTGTCGCCACTGCAGCCGGGTGTAGAGGAATCAGGAAGGGTATCCCGTCTTCCAGGTGGCCTCCCGGAGGAGGTGGTAATGACCGAGGGCTGAGAGGGCTGAGGGCTGAGGTCGGCTGTGGGCTCTGCCTGGCGGGCGGGGCCAGCTCAGGCCCTGCAGCTCTGGTCTTAACCAGCCGGGAAGCTGGGCGGAGAGCCTTGGGTTCAATTCTGCCTTTGCTCCCCACTGGCCATGTGGCTCTGGGCAGATTCCTTCTGTTCTCTGGGCCTCGGCGTGTTTGTTTATCAAATGCCGCCAGTGGGGTCGGCGTGAGCACTCGATGGGTCAATCTGTGGACCGAGCGCTCTAGGACCCTTAGCTTCGGGGGCTGTTCCGGCTCCGGGCCTGTGTCTCAGACTCTGGACTGGGGCCGGAGAAGGGGGCCCTTCCCGAGAGACCTGGCTGAGTCATTCTTGACAGGGGCAGTGGCCGGGGCGGGGAAGGCACTGCCCCTCGGCCCCCGTGGGGCTGGGCAGGCCAGCGAGGAGTTCAGGGCCACTTTGCTCAGACTCCCGAAATGGCTGTCGGCCAGCGGCCTGGTCACAAGATGGCAAGTTCTGAATAAGTAAAGAAGAAACAATCACTTTGATCAGATGGTCCCAGCTCTTCTCCCACTGTCCCCCCCCCCTGGCCCCCACCGTCAGAAACGCCGAATCGGGTGCACCCCAGCGCCCTACGTCTTATTGGATGAAGGGTGTCATTGCCGGACCGTCCTCCGCGGAGGGTTTCCTTTTGATGAATTCCTTCTCCGACCTCCCCACCCCGAAGGACTCCAGTGTCACCCTCCAGCGAGTGGCCGAGCCCCAGGGCCCACAGCACCTTGTCTCCTGCACTGGGGCCCCTTTGAAGCTGCCCGCCACTCGTCCCCACCCCCTTGTCACTCTTGCCCTATAATTCATTTAGGATTAGCTTTTAGACCTCCTCGCGAGTCCTAACTTCTGTTGCCTTGGTAACTGTCAACCGTTTGCTGGTTTCCCGTGATTATCTGACAAGAGGAGGGGGGGGGCGGGCGGGGAACATAAAGAAAGGGGGAGGAGACGGTGCCTGGGTCTTAATCGAGCTCACTGGAGGGGCCCAGCGGGCGGGCTGCTTGCTGGGGGAGCAGTTGGGTAGGTGAGGCCGGGGCGGCAGCTGCGTGCGGGAGGGGTGGGGTGGGGTGGGGGGGGCGGTTCACACAGGCTGCCCCCCACCCCTCTGGGAATGAGTGCGAACGGTATCAGGAGCCTGCTGGATCTTCAGGGCCCAGGGACAAAGGTGTCACCCGCCCCCCCCCCTTTCCCTTTTGGGAAGTTTCCTCTGGCAGATGGATTTCAACCCGTCTCCACTGCAGCACCAACCACAGGATGCCCTGGGCAGGGGTGGGCAGGCCAGGCCAGACCAGCAGCCGGGGGACGGGTGCGTGGGTGTGCGGGGCACCAGGCCGCCCGGGCTGGGACGGAGGGAGTGTCCGTGAGCACGCGTGTGACACATGGAGGGATAATCGTGAATGTCGAGGCTGAGCTCAGGAGCTCACAGAGGGCGTGGCGGGCACAGCTGGTCTCTGCCCCGGGACAAGGACCGCTGGACGCAGAGGGGTTTCGGCGGCCAGCCCCTGGACCCCTCTGAGGGCCTGTCGCGCTCGTGCCCGGCGGTTCGTGCCGGCTGGTGGCCCGCGGCTGCCTCCCCGTGACCCCTGCGTGTGGCTTGGGCTTCCTCACGACCTGGTGGCCTCGGGAGAGCTGGTACTTCTTAGGAGGCAGCTTGGGGCTCCAGAGGCGGATGTCCTGGCCCGCGAGGGAGAAACTGCACGGCCTCTTAGGATCTAGCCCCGGGGCGGGTCTCGCCGTGTCACCTACGACGCCTCGTTGGGCACGTGTGGGATCGCGGTCCACCCACCTGCGGTCCCCGTTTCCAGGCCGGCGGTGGTGGCCTGGCCTTTCGCAAGGAGGGGAGAAGATTTCGTGCCCTTCCAGGGTCAGCTTCGAAAGTGTCCTCGAGATGCTTCCATGGAGCAGAGGCCGGGCGCTCTGACGGCACCTTCCGGGGCGGGTTCGGGTTCGGGTTCGGGCGCCTTCCTGGGCAGAGGGGCCCCCCCGCTTCAGGCTCACCAGCCCTGCGTGGATGAGGGCTGTCCCTCGAGGCGGGGGCACTGTTACCCGTCCCGGCAGGAAGACCAGCCCCCTCAGCGGCATCCGTGGGGCGACGCCAGTGCCTTCTGGGGAGCTGCTAATGAGCTATGCCTGGTTTTTATGAAACGCCGTGGTAAATTATTAATTTGGGCCAGAAATGAAAGTGTAGAACCGGATGGGCTCATGAATATTCATCATTGACTCTAGCACGCCAGGGTTGATCAGCGGCTGGAGCAGCAGGCCCCACGCCTGACCCAGATTCGGGGCTAGTTCTGTGGGGAGGAGGCCCTCGGGACAGCCGTGCTCCCCTCCCTCAGTTTCTCCGTCCGTCGAGGGGGCTGATAACCCACAGCCCATTGGCACAGTCGCGGCTAGACCGGCCTGAGAAAAGAGGCCCTAAAGTCAGAGGGTTCCGGACCCGGCCGGTTGGCACTGTGCAGTTGCCAGTGATGTTGATGTCTCTATGACAAGGGACAGAAGCCCCCACCCCCCACCCCTCTGCTCCTGTCTTAGGGTCTCCTGGGGCTCAGCGCTGGGGAGCCCCTGAAGGTGAGCGTCCCGTCGATGGGCACCCTTTGGTTCTGGAGCCTGATTGGGGGTAGTGCCGCTGAGGGCCCTCCCCCATCCGTGTGTGAAGCTCGTGGTGTGTTAGTATCCCCAGCTGGTTCTGTTCCTCGGGTGGCTCCTTACTCATAAGGGAGCCTGGCGCGACGGGAGAGCTCAGGGACTCCAAAGCAGGGCGGCCAGGGCTCGAACCCCGACTCCGCCATGGACTCCTTGTAAGGTCGTGGGCAGGCTGCTTAGACGGCCGCGGTTTGCCTGTTGCGGGTGTGGAGCGTGGCGCTTCCTGAGCTGGCTGGGAGCATTGGGAGGGATTGAACGTTTCACGTGCCCCTCGCGGCGTGCGGCGTGTGGTAGGCTCTCTGTGGCGTTGACCTGCTGTTGGTATTGTCGTTAGTGTGGCTCTCGTCATCTCATTTCCTGCAGGGATTGGAGCTCGGGGGCTAGGCGTGCCCAGGCCTCCGCGGCTCGGTGCCCCGGCACAGGGGGCATTTCCTGGGGACCGCAGTGTTGGGTTAATGTTAATGTGTGTTTTCCCTGCTTCTTGGGAACCGACGCGGTGTGCCCGTGGGGAGGGCCTTGGGACCACATCAGGCTCGTGTGGCTTTCAGTGGGTCCCTCTGGGGTCCTTGCACCTGCCCTCTGCCTGGACAGGCGCCTTGGTGTTGCAACCCCCCGGGGACTGCCTCTGCGTGGAGCTGAAGCCACTTCCTGCCTGAGGTCCTGGGGTGGAGGTGGGGGTTTCGATCCTCTGCTTGGCAGAAGAGGACACGGAAAAGTGAGGTTTCTGGCAGCTTCCGGGGTTAGAGCCGAGATAGGAAGCGCGGCCGCGGGTTCCCAGGCTGAACCAGCCACCCCTTTCAGAGCCATGGCTCTGGGGGGGCCGGCTGACCGGCCAGATGGGATTCAGCGTCACCTGTCTGAGCCCCAGGCCCACAGGCCGCTTTGGGGGCCTCCGCCAGGACCTGGGAGTTCTGGGCGGCCTTGGCCCTTGGCCCCTGTGAGCCTTCGGGGCCTTGGCATCGGGGGAGATGGTCAGAGCCCAGAGCACGTGGGAGGCTGCCAGGTGTGTGGCTGTGGGAGGGAGCGTGCTGGGGGAGGAAGGACCTCGCCCTTGACCTGCCTCTGCCAGGGCTTCTCAGGGGCCTCGAGGGTCCGCAGGTGGGCTGCTGGCAGACTCTTGGAGATCTGACACCTGCTGTGTGACAAAGCCGATGGGCCCCAGCGCGGCCTGCAGAGAGGTTCATGAAAAGCCTGTGAGGTTTTATTTGGCTTATTGAAACCAATAACTCCACCCGCCTGCTTTTCATCCTGGTTTTGATGCGTTTGACTCAGGGCTCTGTCACCTCCCAGGTGCTCTGCCCGGAGAGAGGCAGTCAACGGGTCAGACCGGTGGGGCGAGCCGAGTGGAAGGAATAATAAAGCAAATAGCCCGCAACCAACTTTGTTCTCCTTGCCCCGGTTTGGAAGGAGCTGCTGGCTTCTTGCAGCTGCTGCCGCTGCTGGGGCAGCTCCCGAGCACCTGCTGGGTGCCAGACCCGAGAGGGGCGGAGGGTGAGATTGAAAGTGAGTCACAGGTCATGCCTTCAGGGCCCGCCTGGCCACCTGAGGAGGGGAGGGACTTGGCCGGGAGTGGGCTGCAAGGTTCTGGGCTTGGAAAGATGCAGCCTCCGGGGGCTCAAGAGGACAGAAAGTTCCCGTGTGGCTGGAGAGATCTGGGAGGACTTCCTGCGGGAGGTGGTGTTGGAAGCAGACTTTGAAGAATCAGTGGGTTTGGAAGGGGGAGCAGCCCCCAGGGTCATCTGCACCCTCCCCAGGCTCAGTGGCACGGATGTGGCTGGTCCGTAGGCCACACGTTGGCCTAGCCACACGTGACCATTGACACATAATTATTTTTTTTTAAGTTTATTTATTTGTTTTTGAGAGGGAGACAGACAGAGCGAGCGTGGGAGGGGCAGAGAGAGAGAGGGAGAGAGAGAGAGAGAATCCCAAGCCGGCTCCGCACTGTCAGCGCAGAGCCCGATGTGGGGCTCGAACTCACAAACCACGAGATCCTGATCTGAGCTGAAACCGAAAGTCGGACGCTTAACGGACTGAGCCCCCCAGGCGCCCCCTATTGAAACATAATTAAAATGAAACAGAATCAAAACTTAAGTTCCTCAGTCACACCAGCCCTGTAGCCGTGTGGGGCCAGTGGCCACCTTGTTGGATGCCCTGTAGGGCAAGAGAGCTGTCCGTCATCACAGAAAGTCCCCTTGGAAGGCACTGGGCTCACGACCTGGCGGGGGACGCCTGTAGGGGCCGGGAGGCCCCTGGGAGCCCGAGGAGGGGTCTTGGCTGTGTTTGGAGCCATAGGGACCTCCCGGGGCAGGGAGGTTGGCCTGCCTGCAACACTGGACACGGGAAGGACGGGAGCAGAGGGGGACAGTCCAGAGGTAACGAGAGCCCAGGTGAGGGAGCCCTGACGGGGGTCAGGCCGGCGGTGGCACGTGTGGGTGACAAGGGCCATGGAGGAGGTAGGAGTGAGGGACATGAAATGGGGAAGTGAGTTGGGATGGGGGTGGGGACACAAACCACCCAGTGACAGTTTGATGATGAAAGGAATCGTTTCCATTGTCACGTGGGCCTGGAGCCGTCCCCGTCATTCGGGGCTCGGGGTGTCTCCTTGGGAGGTCCCCAGGCTGGTTCTGTCCCGTGCACACGCACGCACACACACTCCGGTTCGCTGTCTTGACGCCCCTGGCGTGTGCCTTGCCTCTGGAACGAGCCTCTTCGAGATCCCAGCTCTCCCTGCTCGGTGTCGGGGGGGGGGGGGGGGGGGGGCTCTCCCGCCCCTCGGGGCCCCGGATGCTTGAGTTCCCAGCTCTCCCTGCTCGGTGTCGGGGGGGGGGGGGGGCTCTCCCGCCCCTGGGGCCCCGGCAGCTTTAGCATCTCAGTGACATCCTCCCGAGTGCTAGAGACGATCTGGGGGAAGGGAGGCCTTGAGCCACCCAGAGGGCTTCCCGGAAGAGGTGCGGGCTTCCCTGTGTTGAGTCAGGGCATCGCAGGTGAGCGGGATCACAAGCAGAGGCCTGGGTGTCGGGCTAACTTGCACCGTGACGAGGGGGTTTGGACCCTGATAGAGAGCGTTGGGGTTCTGGGGCACAGCGGGGTCTGGTACGGGGGTGCCTGGAGTCATGGGCAAGGGGGTTAAGGGGCCTCCCATGGCCACCCCCAGCCGAGTCCTGCCCCATGCGTGGATTGTCCCCCCCACCGGCCATGTGACCTTGCACGGGCCCTTCCAGCCATCTGGGTTTCAGGTTTTTTCTTCGTTTTTGTTTATTTATTAAGAGAGAGAGAGAGAGAGAGAGAGAGAGCGAGCACAGAAGTGGGGGAAGGGGGAGAGAAAGAGACTCCCAAGTAGGCTCTGTGCCGTCGCACGGAGCCCGACGCGGGGCTCAAACCCGTGAACCATGAGCTCCTGACCTGAGCTGAAGTCAGGCGCTTAACCGACTGAACCACCCAGGCGCCCCTCAGTTGGTTTGCTTGTTCAGATAAAACCCACACACGGTGCGTTTAGAGAGTGCCCTTCACCCTCACAGACTTGGGCGGCCGTCACCACTACTTGGGTCCCGAACATTTGTCACCCCTCCCCCCCAAAAAAACCCCCAAATCCCTGCCCCCAAGCCGGGAAGCGGTCATTTCCCGTTTGACCCCGTCATCCAGGCCCTAGGCCGCTGCTCCCCTCGCGCCTGGCTCCCCGGGGCTGCCTGTCCCGACACGTCCCGTCAGTAGAGTCACATAGGACACCGGCTTCGTCCGCTGAGCCTCGTGTTCGTGACGTCATTCGCGGCGTAGCGAGGGCAACGCCGCCTTCCCCTTCACGGCCGAGTCAACCCCCCCCCCCTCCGTGGGGGCGGACCGCATCTGGCTCGTCCCTTCACCCGTTCGCAGATGTCCGCGCCCTTTCCCCCTGTCGGCTGTTGGAACCACGCGGCTGTGAACACGCACACACGAGCTTTTGTGCGAACCGCTGTGTTTTCCCCGAGCCTCTGTTTTCCCAGCTTTGAAATGGAGCAGCGTCCTGGGACCTGCTGTTTTTCTGTATCCGTGACATATGCGACTGGGAAACTCTAAGGCGCTCCGGGATGGCTTTCGTCGCCGCCCTTCGTGGCAGCTGCAGGGCCACCCTGGCCGGGGAGTCCAGAACAGGTGGCCGTCCGTGCTCAGCATGGACCCACTGTGAGTGAGTGTCTGTCGTGTGTTTCTGGGGAACCTTCTGGGAATTTGAGAGAAATTTCTGCACAGCCCAGTTCCATAGAAGAAGGGGTAAAATGCTGGGACACGTGGGTGACCTCTGCCGCCCTCGTCTGGGGTTTTCTGGAGAACTCCGGCAGGCATTACTTCCTCGGTCGAGGCAGAAGTGAGACAGCCCGTGCTGGGTTTCTGGAGGATGGATTTGGGAGAAGCCCGGTCCCCCTGTGCCGGGGGAGGGGCACCTGGGCCTCCTGTCTGGTCCTGACAGGCAGCCCCTGGAGCCTGAGTTTTTCTTGGCCGGCCTCCAACTGGTACAGCGCTGGCTTGGCCCTGAGCTCTTGTGGGACAGAAAGGAAGCTATTGAGGGCCGGCCGTGGGAGTTGTAAACTGGATAAATGGCCCTCCAGGATGCTTTTCCGCAGCTCTGCAGTGAGAATCCAGCCTGGGAAAATCCCAGTGTCCATGATGCGGCTGCAGCCCAGAGAGGGAGAGTGGCTTGCCTGGGGTCACACAGCAAGGTCAAGCTGAGCCGGGAAGGCTCTTCCTGACCCCAGTCCGTGCGCAGCTCTGAAATCCTCTCTCGCCCTTTGACATAGCCTCTTCCATCCCATTAAAACCCGAGGCTTACTCCCCAAAGGCCAGCAGGAGCCAGACTCCGCGAAGCTGCCCCTTCCTCTGCGTGACAAGGCCCCGGGGTCAGGAGGCCACTGGAGTGACCTTACAGAAGTGTGCCTTCCAGGCCTCCCCTCCACCCTGCTGCTAAAGGGCTCCCAGCCACCAGGCCAAGAGCCTGCGGTGGAAGGGGGGGGGGGGTGCAGTTTGGGGAATGTGGCAGATGTCCTTTCCAGAAGGCACAGAGCCGGCCTGCCCTCCTTCCAGCCCTGCTGAGATTTTGGTGCGTGGGGGGGTGGGGGGAGGGGGGCGGTTCTCTGGTGCTTTCTAGATGCCAGGCCCCCTCACCGATCTGCAGCAGGGGGCCGGGGCGGAGGCAGCCGGGCGTTTGTCCCCGCCACCCTGGAGACCCCGGGGGACCCCCTGAGGAAGCCCTGCAGGGTTACGGGGTCTGCGGTCCCCGGCGCCCCGGGTCAGATTTATCAGGCTCGCCCGCGCACCCTCCTGACAAGGCCAGAGCCCCCCCTGCCCCGCCAGCGGCTTGCTTAAAAGGTTAATCCCCTCCCTCTGTGGCTGCTCCCCGCGCCCCCCTCCCCCTCCTCCCCGGTTCTTTACGCTCCAGTTAATTAAATGTGGCTGCCTATTGTCAGAAGACAAAGTTGGATATTTATTACACCTTGGCGCTCCCGAATGTCAAAGGCGCACACAGTTCGAAGACACACGGGCAGGGAGGAAGTCCAAGCCTATGTCCGCAGGGTCCAGGGCGGGCAGGCCGGCTGCCGCCACCCCGTGTGACCCACAGCCCTTCCAGATTTGGCTGCAGCTAACCGCTTTCCCCCGCCACGGACCTGACATTGTGTGTTTCCCCGGGTGGCTCTGGCAGGATCGCCAGGAGATCTGTTATCTGGCGTAAACATCCTGGTCCCGCAGATTATTTCACTGGAAGGAATTAAAGACGCCGTTGAAACATACACAGACCATCCTTGCAGTTTCTTCGAGGCGGGGGGGGGGGGGGGGGGGGGGGGGGGGGGTTCGGTGGGCCGGCCCGAGGGAGTGTCTGCAGCCCCCCCACCACCACCCCAGCACCGGCCCAGGCCAGGGAGGTGGGGACCCCCCCCCCCACCCCCGTCAGCCTCCCACCTTCCCATCTCCTGCTTGGCTCTTGGCATTCCGTTTTCACTTGGCCCTGCAAAAGCGACATGGCTAATCGTGATTTTTTTTTTTTTCCATGTGGGGAGGGGAAATATGGATGCGTTCATTTTATAGTCCCCCCCCCCCTTAATAATAATGCTTTAAAGATGTCTGACATCTGTAACTAACAGCTGGCATCCTGTTATGGAAGAATGTCCTTTTATTTCAAAGCAGGTTGAACTGTCATTAATAGTATAATTAGGTGATTATCACTATATAGCAGAAAACTGCTTAATTGCAGAGATCGTTTTTCTAGGATTCCAGTCTTTTTATGGTTATATTTGTTTTAGCTGTTTGAATTTTCATGATATTTTGGCATTTGGTACGTTGCCTCATTTTTGTGTGCGCGTGTTTCTTCTTCCTGTTTTTTAACGTGTCTGACAGCTGTCTTCGGGAGCATTTGGTCCCGAGGAATCTTCTGGTGTGAAAGCAGCACTGGGGAGCATTACCTGGAAGAGGTTTCTTACCCCGGGGCCCTGTTTAACCCGCTCTGTGCCAGGCTGGCATCCTCCAGGAGCAGGCCCCCGGAATCCCAGGCGCCCTCTGCCTTATCTGATCCCGCTGCGGATAATAGTGTGAAATTAGGCATTTAACCCGAGAGCCAAGGTTGTCTGTTAAGAGGCCCCTTTTACAATGCAATTTATTTTTATGGCGCGTCCTTAATACACAATGTTACCGAATGCTTCTGAGTTGCGTGGATTCCGGAGAGAAAGGCACAAGTGAAGAAAGGGACGTGGTCTCCGATGCAGCTGGATGTCGGGCATAAATGGGTTTGACAGAATCCAGGAGGAAAGAGTTTTATCTTTCTAAACAGCACTTTGAGTGAAACTGAATGCGGAGGTGAGATTGTCCTTTAAAATTTTTTTTAAGTTTATGTATTTTGAAAGAGAGAGTGTGAGTGGGGGAGGAGCAGGGAGAGAGAGAGAGAGAGAGAAAGAGAGAGAGAGAATCCCATGCAGCCTTCCGTGCTGTCAGCGCAGAGCCCAGAGCGGGGCTCGAACTTGGAAACCGCGAGATCATGACCTGAGCGGAAATCAGGAGTCGGGCGCTTAACCGACTGAGCCATCCAGGCGCCCCCAAGGTTGCCCTTTAAAAGCAGGCAGGAGCCAGGCGCTGACCTGCTCTGCGTGAGACACCCATATTCTCGGGCTCGCCCAGCGGTGGGGACGCGGGCTGTGCGGAGTCCCAGAGCGGACCCCGGAGCGCAGCCTCTGTTCCACCCAGAGCGGAGTTCCACCCAGAGTTCCACCCGGAGCGGAGTTCCCTTTCTTCCTAGAAGCTCAGCCCTCCCAAGGGCGGGGCTGTGTTACAGGTGTCGCGACAGTGTTGATGCCCGACGTAGGTTGTTAAGCCTCTTTCCTTCCTACGAGGTCAGGAGAGACTCACTAGCACCTGTTCCCTGAGATTGTAGTGTGGGTTCCTGGCTCGCCTTGGCCGAGCCCGGCGTGACCCTGGGAACCTCATGCGTCTGCCTTGCCTGGCCCCTGCAACCCCCCAGGGAGGTTCAGCAGGCCCCTGAGGCCCCCACACCCTCCGGCTGATGGCCTAGTTCCTAAGAGCAGGCAGGCCCTCCCTGACTGCGGGCTTTGCGTGGGGCTTTATACCCCCTTCCCCGTGTCCCAGGCAGGAAACCAAGGTGCTGGATGGAGGTGGGCTGAGCTGCTCCTGGCACCATCGTGGGGCCCAGCTAGGGGTAGATGCAGGCACGCGCTGGGTGGGTGACGTCGTGGAAGGCGGGTCACAGGCCCGCCCAATATACGTGCCTGGGACCCCGCGGAAGCGCCTTACTGAGAAGTGGGCTATGCCTTCAGGGCACTTTTGTTTTCCTCTGCTGTCCCTGGGCCTGCTGCCCTTCTGAGGCTGCCGGAGGGAGTCATCTGGAGCCAGCCCGAGCCGGCAAGAGACTTGGGCCTGGCCGGGACCCCGCCCTCCTGCGGCGGGCCCCTGTGAGCCCCTGCCGGGCACCTAGCCTAGCTGTGCCTGCGTCCGTCCGTCTGCTGAGTGCTCTCACCTTCCCGTGTCTCAGAGGCGGAAGCTGAGCCTGGAGAGGCAAAGCCACCCATCCAGGGTGTGACAGCGGCCGGAGGTCTAGGGTGTCTGGGCAGTTCCGCATCACCAGCTCCAAAGAGCTCCCGTGTCAGACTGCCTTTCCGTTGGCACTGATGGTTTTTTCCCACCTTTCCAAGACTTTCTGGGGGCAATCAAGGTGCCCTCCCCCCCCTCAGCAGAACAGATAGAGGCCCAGATTCAAGGTTGTCCCTGGACCATCCCACCGCCCCCCGGGTCTCCAGAATTTTGTAATGCTCAGCTGGGCCTTCTGAGACGGTCAGAAGCCCAGGGTCTGGCTCCTGAGGGCAGGAAGGCCAGCTTGCCTTCCTCTGCTTGGCTCCCTTCTGCAGAGCAGGTTCCTGGACCCAGGAGAGACTGGGGTTGGCAGCCACACGAATGGTGGGGGGCAGATCAGCAGGGGGTGCTGTGTGGCTTTAGGCAAGTCCCTTCCCTCTCTGAGCCTCTGTTTCTAAGCTGCCAGCCACCTGGTGTTGGGAGGCTGTTAGCCTTTGATGGGCTGGAGGCTTGTCTGCTCCTCCTCCCTGCTCCTGCCGGCACCCAGGGCCTCAGGAGGGACTGTCAGAGCAGCCTGCTGTATCGTGTGTCGGCGCCTGGGAGGGGGACGCTGGACAGCCACCCCTGGCTTCTATGGCCAGAAGATAAATAACCCCTGATCAGTGTTTCCACCTTAAGGCCCCTAATAACATTGGAAGCATAGCTGCTGGACCCTGGTGTAGACCGGGGTAGGAGCCTCACTCAGGGCTGGGGCAGTGGGAGTCGGGGGAGGACGACTCGGGGCCACAGCCTAAAGCACCTCGGCTCCCAGTGGACAAAAGCACAGGTCGCTTGGCCCTTAGTCCCTCTGTGCCAGGTGGCCGTTGGCCAGGGCTGGTACCCATTTTGCAGATGGGGATGCTGAGGCCTGGGGAACTTTCTCCTGCTGCCCGGCTTGTGTGCCTGGCCCTTTGCTGATATTCTTTCCGGTTTTCACAGCAAGAATGTGGTAGCTGTTACTAGTTTTCTGGTGCCGAGAACAGAAGCCGAGCTGGCTAAACCGCCTCTGAAAGCCCTGTGGACGGGACGGGGAGTGGTAAAAGTAGGATCCGAACCCAGCCCTGCTGGCTGAGCAGTCCCTTCGGGTCACATCAGGTGGCTCCCCCTGCTCCAAACCCCCCTTAGAATAAAGGCCAGCGATCTTAGCAGCATTGTGTGCCGTGCCCCCGTGTCCCCTGACCCCAGGTGGTCCCGCCTCAGGGCCTTTGCACATGCCACGACTCGCCTCCCTGCGTACACCCTTCACACACCTGACGTGCGTTTTCTGTGTATTTTACTGTTTATCTCCCCAGCTGGACCGTAAGCTCTGCCAGAACAGGGAGAGATGTGGTTTGTCTTGTTCACAGTTGTATCCCGGTGCTAACAAAGTGCCTGGCAGGCAGTAGGCACTCACTCACGCCTGTTACTTGGAAGCCGTGCCTCACTGCAGGTCACAACCAGTCTGTGGCTCGGGATCTGCCGTACCCCCTCCTCAGGCGGCTTCAGCAGCGGGGACCCTGGCGATGCCAGCGCCAGAGCGAGGGAGAGCCAGAGCGGGCTCCGAGATGGGGGTGGGACAGAGAGGCCCCTCCCCTCGGGGGTGGGGCTTAGAGAACCACAGGGCCCTCCCTCCGGGCAGGGCTTCCGCCTTGGGGTGGGATGGGGTTTCTGCCCGATCTGACCCACCCACTTCTTTTGAAATTCTGGCTGGGGCCAGCTGGGGGCGGGGGTCAGTCACAGACACAGCAGCGCTTTGTGTCCTTGGAATCCTTCTGTGGCCAACTTGTTGGGGAGGGCGCTTTGTATTGTAAATTTCCACCGAGTAATTATGTCTTAATGTATGATAATCCAGCTGGCCGGGTTGCTGGGCAGCCTGTATCAGCTGGGAGCCCGGGCCTGCTGTGGGCAGGGTGGCCGGGGTCAAAGTGACATGTCCTGGAGATCTGGGGACAGCGGGGTTTGCCTGGGTCCTGCTGCGTTGCTCCTGCGGGACCTGGGCTGGGGCTCCGGGGATTTGCCGGGACCTTGAGTGTAGGGGTGCGGGTGGGGGCCGCTAAGGGTTTGTTCCTGGCGTGGTCCCTTACCTGTCCCTCATCCAGGCACGACAGTCCCCAAGGAGCCCCGTCTCAGCACCTCTCCCGCGGTTCCTGTGGCGTCGTAGGTCAGAACCAGCCCTGAAAGATGGTCCAGGCCCTGCTTGGAGTCATGGATGGGGAGCTGACATTTTTGAACGTTCACTCTATGTTGGGCCCTGGGGTTCCAGGACTGAACTAAGCAGACAGAGATTCCTGAACTCCTGGACCAGGCGTGGAAGTTGGGGAGGCAAATAATGGACAAGATAAATAAGGTATGTGTCACGCAGTTACAAAGGAAAGATAACAGTGTGTGTAGGGGAGGGGGAAAGGGCGAGGGGATGGGTGGAGGTTTCAATTGGATGGGCCAGGGTGCGCCTTGTAGGGAGTAATAGCCCTGAAGGGAGTGAGGGAGCCGCCTTGGTAGATTTCTAGGGGAAGAGCAGCCCAGTGAGCTGGCTGGCATGTGCAAAGGCCCTGTGGCTGGAACTTCACTAAGTTGCCAGCTCTGAGTATCTGTTCCGGAGATGTTCACAGAGCTTCCGCAAGCTGCGGGGAAAGGAAACCACAACAAGGGGGGACTTGGGGTCGGACGGGTATTCTGGCCCTGCTGTGGGAAAATCTGTGGCGATGAGGAGAAAGAGATGGGCTCAGAGAGAGAGGGTGAGTGGTGGAGGAGTACGTGCAGGAGTTCTGGAAGGGCCTTTCCTAGAGATGCCACGGGCCTTGGGTAGCAGGTGGTAAGTCTCGAAAGCCGAGGCTGAGCCCGGGACAGGGGGGCAGAGCTGGGGGGCAGGGCTGGTGTCTCTGCAAACCTGTAGGGCTCGGGTATCCTCTGCCTCTGTGGAGACACGGAGCCTGCCAGACGTCAGCCAAGGGGACACGGTGAGCTCAGTTTGACACGTGTCCCAGTCGATGCCCAGAGGGTCAGGTCTCTTGCCGGGCCACACAGCCCGGCGATGGTGGCTGACACACAGCGAGGGGTGGGGGGTGTCTCTGTTACGGATGGAATGTTTGTGTCGTCCCTCAATTTAAGCCCTAACCCCCAGTATGGCTGTATCCTGAGATGGGACCTCTAAGGAAGTAATTCAGGTTAAATGAGGCCACAGGGTGGGGCCCTCTTCTGGTAGGATCGGTGTCCTTGTAAGAACAGACAGCAGAGAGAGAGCCCCCTTTCTCCTTCATGGGAGGACGTAGCGAGAAGGGGACCCTGTGCCATCCTGCCGGGGCCTTGATCTTGGACCCCAGCTCCCGGACCTTACCCGTTGTTGAAGCCACTTGGGCTGTGTGGTGTTTTGCTTTGTGGCCCAAGCAGCCCGTGACGGTCACAAGGCCCCCGATCAAACCCCCGGGCTTGATCTCCTGTGAGTGAGCCCCGGGGACCGAGTGTGAGTCCCCCGGGAGGGCTGTGTATGAGCCCGGCAGGTTGGCCGACTTGCCTTCATGAACGGTTTTAATAAGGATTTGGGGAAGCCCCTACTGGCCTGGTGTGGGGGTCCCGTCTGTCCCCCTCCATGAGGAGCTGCAGTGGGGGGGGACTGAGGAAGGGTGCTTCCTGACGGGGGGCCTTTGGCAGGGAAGAAGCCGCCTCCCTCC